>NC_052101.1:125058016-125358641 GCF_015852505.1 Tachyglossus aculeatus | reverse complement strand
TCAACCACTTTTCTTTTGGGTGACTTTGGGCAAGTCACTTAACTTCTCTGGTCCTCAGTTCCCTCATAAATCAGTCGTATTCATCGAGCACTTGTTATGTGTTGGGCACTGTACTAAGCGCTCGGGAGAGTACGATACAGAATTAGCAGATGTATACCCTGTCCATAATGAGCTTACAGTCTAGCAGGGGGAATCTCATCTATACAATGAGGATTAAGACTGTGAGCCCTATGTGGAACAGAGACTGTGTCCACCCTGATTAACTCATATCTACCCCAGTGCTTAATACATAGTAAGCACTTAACAAATACCATTAAAAAAGAAAAAGCCCATCAGGGCTCATTTGAGAAAGGACTTTAGCTTTCCCCAAAGACCCCAGTTTAACCATTTTTCTCAGCCCATTTTTGTTTGTCTTCCACTGTCCAGATCTTGGTGCAAGGCAAGAATCCGGGAATCGCCTGGAGGTACACGTTTCCCAAGGTGGCGAACGGGACGAAAACAGCCGCCAAAAGGCACACCTACTTCTGGGTACAAGTGCCATCAGATTGCTCGGTCTCCTGTGGTGGAGGTAAGTTCCTTTCCACTTTCTGCCTCTCCACGAGAATATTTCTTTCCTTTTTCAGCAGGAAGTATAAACCGGTTTTGATCTGTCTCTTTTTCTACATCCCCACTTCCTCGTTAGTGAACTGATCAATCGATTGCATTTATTGAGTGCTTACTGTGTACTACTTCAGCAGGAGAGTGTGCTATAACAGAGTTGGTAGACATCTTCCCTCCGCACAATGAGTTTACAGTCTAGATGGGGAGACAGGCATTAGCATAAATGATAGATATGGGTATTAGCGCTGTGGGGCTGAGGGTGGGGTGAATAAAGTGTACAAATCCAGGTTCAAGGGTGGCACAGAAGGGAGAGGGAATAGGAGAAATGAAGACTTAGTCAGGGAAGGCCTCTTGGAGGAGATGTGATTTTAATAAGGCTTTGAAGGTGGGGAGAGTGATCGTCTGTCAGATATGAAAGGGAAAGGAGTTCCAGGACAGAGGCAGGACATGGGCGAGGGGTCATCAGCGAGATAGATGAGATCAAGGTACAGCACTGGTGTTAGAGAAGCAAAGAGAGCATGCTGATTTGTAGTAGGAAATCAGTGAGGTAAGATAGGAGGGGGCAAGGTGACTGAGTGCCTTAAAGCCAATGGCAAGGTACCACAGCCCAAGATGGGAGGATGGGTAGAGCCAAGCCTTGTGAGAACATGTATAAAGAAACGTTCCGAAGGGCAAGTGTGAAATGTTGGTACCAGGCTGGAGCATTGTATTGTTCTGGGAGCACCATAGGAGAATCCAGAACAGAAGGTGGTGACACTGAGAAATTGCCATCCTCTCCAGCCCTTCATTTAGAAAATCTAATTTAAACCTAACATTTAGAAAATCATCTTCCTTTGAACAAGTCAAACTGTTATATTCAACACCATAAGGAAGGACAGGATCTCAGACTGTAAACGAGGCCTTGGGACGTAGCCAGACCATGGCATCAAGCAGGGCTCCTTCCATCACCCCTTTGCTTGGCGGGATCTGGTAGGGGAACCAACGGGTGACAGCAGGTTACCCAGGCCGCAGCTCTATGGAGCGCTGAACTGGGGAAACTGTCAGCAGGGTGGACAGAAGAAATGGCAGTTGGCAGCAGAAGACAGGTCAGCTTCAAAGGCAGTAGTCAGAAACAGGCAATTGTCCTAGAGCAGAGGCTCCGGAAGATTGCAGCACCAAGAGGGAGAAAAGAAAACAACAGGAGGCACTGTGGCCAACAAATGCAACAGTGGAGCCAAGGGCAATCTTTTGGGGCCCACAGAGATGAAGCAGAATCTGGTACTTATATATCTAGAAGTCCGTATATGTATGTAGAGTCCCACACTGGAGCAGGGAAGCACTATAAAGAAGCAGTGTGGCTTTATGTCAGAGATCATGGGTTCTAATCCTGACTCCGCCGCTTGTCAGCTGTGTGACATTGGGCAGGTCACTTAACTTCTCTGTGCCTCAGTTACCTCATCTGTAAAATGGAGGTTAAGACTGTGAGCCCCATGTGGGACAACCTGATTACATTGTATCTACCCCAGTGCTTCAAACAGTGCTTGGCACATAGTTAGTGTTTAACAAATACCATCATCATCATCATCACTCTAGATTTTGCAGCAAACAGGCGCCTCAAGGTAGAGGGGGTTTGAAAGGCAGAATTTGCATTTCTGCCCACGGTGGCTGTTCCCTTAGAGATAGATGGTCAGCCATTCCCAGATGGGGAATGTTGTCGCTTCCAAGTCCGAGGCTGCGTCCATCCCATTGGCCAAAATAAACCCAGAGCCAGGCAGATTCAAACCATGGCAGCTGATGGCTTGCTCACCTCTGTCCTAGTGGCAATCCTGGCCCCGCCAAGTGGCAGGAATGGCAGAATAACATTTGCTTTACTAAAGAAGTATGAGGGGAACCTGTTTGCTTTAGGTAACTGTTGGGTTTCTTTCATGGCAAGAGCGGGTGGAGGGTGGGGGGAATGAGAAGAAAGACATTCTGTAAGATCGAAAAATCGGTGCCTTTGGACAGAAAACAATTTACTCTTCCATAAAATTTTTCATTTCCTCCTTGCTATTAATACAGCATTTTAACTCTGAATTAGAACTCTCAATTTCTCCTGCTTTGGGGATCCTTCATTACCAGGAAAATGGCCACAGAAGAACCCCAGTAATGTAGTGCTTGTTGCAAAGTTGATTCTGTGCCAAACTCCAATCGAATCTATATATGGGATTCTGTAATATGGTTTTTGACCCTGGAAATAAAAAAAAATTAAAAAATTCCAAATAAATGACTCCAAGGCATTGAATGAGTTTCCTGGAATTGAAGTACCTGGTCCAGTAAGACCCGGAGGAGCGTTTACCTTGTGTGCAAGGAGCAGGCTATTTGATTTTAAAGACTTTTGCATTGGAAAATTCCTTGGGTTTCCCCTGAATCTGCCCAAGGCTAGACTGACATGCAGCACCTTACTAACCTTCGCAGGAATTGGTTAATGAGTTAACATTGTCAGGGCCCTGAAGAAATTGCCAGATTCGCTATGGCTGTTACAACTGAAGCTATTTGCTCTGGGCTGTCCCAGCCAATGAGTAGGACATCATGAGAGAGAGAGAGAGAGAGAGAGAGAGAGAGAGAGAGAAAGTGGGAGAGAGAATGAAAATGAATGAGTGAATGAGTGAATGGTGGCTTTGATCTGTAGAGGATAAAGGATGAAAGTGTCAACAAGAGAACTTCCAGGTTGGAGTGTTTGATTTTCCTTGAAAGCTTCAAGGACCGGAGACTGGACAATTGAGAGGCAGCAAAGAAGTCCTGATAACCACCACTTTGGGGAGAGGCAATGAGGAAGGACATGGGTCTGGGAGTCAGAGGACCTGGGTCCTAATCCCACCTCCACCACTGGCCTGCTGGGTCATTTTAAGCAAGTTACCTCATTTTTCTGGGCCTTGGTTTCTTCATGGATAAAGGGGAGGCTAAAATACCCACCCTCCCTACCTCTAAGGGACAAGTTTCAGACTCAATACCCACAGCTACACCAGAGCTTAGTAAATGTCAGTGAACCTTGGCTTCACTGACTCCGTCCTCACCTGGTTCATTCATTCATTCATTCAATCGTATTTATTGAGCATTTACTGTGTGCAGAGCTCTGTACTAAGCGCTTGGGAAGTACAAGTTGGCAACATATAGAGACGGTCCCTACCCAACAGCAGGCTCACAGTCTAGAAGGGGGAGACAGACAACAAAACAAAACATATTAACAAAATAAAATAAATAGAATAAATATGTACAAATAAAAGGAATAAATAAATAGAGTAATAAATATGTACAAACATATATACATATATACAGGTGCTGTGGGGGGGGGAAGTAGGGTAGGGGGATGGGGAGGGGAGAGGGGGAGAGGAAGGAGGGGGCTCAGTCTGGGAAGGCCTCCTGGAGGAGGTGAGCTCTCAGTAGGGCTTTGAAGGGAGAAAGAGAGCTAGCTTGGCGGATGTGCGGAAGGAGGGCATTCCAGGTCAGGGGGATGACGTGGGCCGGGGGTCGACGGCGGGACAGGCGAGAACGAGGCACAGTAAAGAGATTAGTGGCAGAGGAGCGGGCTGGGTTGTAGAAGGAGAGAAAGGAGAATGATTCTTCTCTTATCTCTCTGGCTGTTCATTCTCAGATTCCTTCGCAGGCTCCTCCTCCCCCTCCCATCCCCTAACTGTAGAGGTTCCTCAAGGGTCAGTTCTTTGTCCCCTTCTATTCTCCATCTACACTCACTCCCTTGGGGAACTCATTTGCTCCCACGGCTTCAACTATCATCTCTATGCAGATGACACCCAAATCTATATCTCCTCCCCTGTTCTCTCTCCATCCCTCCAGGCTCACATCTCCTCCTGCCTTCAGCACATCTCTACTTGGATGTCTTCCCACCATCTAAAACTCAACATGTCCAGGACTGAGCTCCTTATCTTCCCTCCCAAACCCTGTCCTTTCCCTGACTTTCCCGTCACTGTGGACAACACAACCTCCTTCCCGTCTCATGAGCCCACAACCTTGGTGACATCCTTGACTTCGCTCTCTCATTCACCCCACATATCCGATCCATCACCAAAGCCTGCCGGTCTCACCTTCACATCGCCAAGAACTGCCCTTTCCTCTCCATCCATACCACTACCATGTTAGTACAATCACTCATCCTATCCAGACTGGATTACGGCATCAGTCTTCTTTCTGACCTCCCAACCTCCTGTCTTTCCCCACTTCAGTCCATACTTCACTCTGCTGCCCAGATTATCTTTCTACAGAAACGTTCTGGGCATGTCACCCCACCCCCCTCAAAAATCTCCACTCTCAACCTCCGTATCAAACAAAAACTCCTCACTATTGGCTTCAATAGCCAATATTGCCCCCTCTTACCTCACCTCCCTTCTCTCCTTCTACATCCCAGCACATACACTCCGCTCCCCTGCCTCCAACCTCCTCACTGTGCCTCGCTCTCACCTGTCCCTCCATCAACCCCTGGCCCATGTCCTACCTCTGGCCTGGAACACCCTCCTGCCTCAAATCCACCGGTCACTCTTCCCCCCCTTCAAAGCCCTACTGAAGGCTTATCTCCTCCAAGAGGCCTTTGCAGACTAAGCCCCTCTTTTCCTCAGCTCCCCCTCCCCTTCATGTCACCCCAACTCACTCCCTTTGTTCTACCCCTCCTCCCCCCCACAGCACTATATATGTACATATCTATAATTCTATTTATTTATATTAATGCCTGTTTACTTGTTTTGACGTGTATATGTCTATAATTCTATTTATTTATCTTGATGCCTGTTTACTTGTTTTGATGTCTCTCTCCCCACTTCTAGACTGTAAGCCTGGTTTGGGCAGGGATTGTCTCTCTTTATTGCTGAATTGTACTTTCCAAGCTCTTAGTACAGTGCTCTGCACACAGTAAGTGCTCAATAAGTACAATTGAATGAATGAATGAAATGTCATAAATCTAAGTGGAGGAGCTGGGCACTCCATGTGGGCATGGCGCCTGTCTCAGGCTTTCCGCCGTACCACAGGAAGAATTCCTTTCCCCCGCTGCCGTAGTCTTGCACTTCCTTCTCAGATCCTTCCAGACTATCATCATCATCATCATCATCAATCGTATTTATTGAGCGCTTACTGTGTGCAGAGCACTGTACTAAGCGCTTGGGAAGTACAAGTTGGCAACATATAGAGACAGTCCCTACCCAACAATGGGCTCACAGTCTAAAAGGGGGAGACAGAGAACAAAACCAAACATACTAACAAAATAAAATAAATAGAATAGATATGTACAAGTAAAATAAATAAATAAATAAATAGAGTAATAAGTATGTACAAACATATATACATATATACAGGTGCTGTGGGGAAGGGAAGGAGGTAAGATGGGGGGATGGAGAGGGGGATGAGGGGGCAAGCAGTGGCTGCCAGCACAGTTCTCTGGACTAGGAATCTTGGGAAGATTTTCTGCTGATTAGGAATCTCTCCAAGGATAGGGAGCTCAGAGCCTAGGAGGACAAAGCTCTCTTCTGGAGCTTCCCCTTAGCTGAACAATCCCACCAAATGGCAAAATCAGTTGATAAGTATTCCAAGCGCAGACGGAAGAGGGCTCCAGTCCAATGTTTTTAAATGATATTTGTTAAGCACTATGTGTCAAACACTGTTCTAAGTGATGGGCTAGGTACAAATTAATGAGGTCAGATATATTCCCTTTCCCGGATGGGGCTCGCAGTCTAAGTAGGAGGGAGAAGAATTATCCCCATTTTACAGTTGCAGAAACTGAGGCACAGAGGAGTTAAATGCCTTGCTCAAGATCACACAGCAAGCAGTTGGCAGAGCCAGGATTAGAACCCAGGTCCTTCTGACTCCCAGACCCATGCTCTCTCCACTAGGCCCTGCTGTTTCCCTTCCCACTTTGGCAGGGAAGCTGCTGTTTATGATCAGAGTGCTACATACATCTCCAGTGTGATAAGCCTTTCACTGAGCTGAAGCCTAAACAGTCCACGAGTGACATTTTTTGAATGTAAGACACTATCAGTGGTGCTTTCTTCAAATATAAAGGACAACTACATATAACAAGACATATATTTCCTGCCTTACAATCTAATGGGAGAGGAGACAGGCCTACAAAGATTATTTACAGAGCGTGAAAGCATGTTTATCAGCAGGCCAAAATAAAATCTGTTTTGCTGGATTGCTAGCAAGAGGAGGATTACTGCTAGTCTTCTGAGTGAAAAGTCAACAGGGAAGGAGTTTGTACATAGGCTTTGTTCTTAGCTGATCAGGTGCTGGTGTGAGTTTCCTGATTGACTTCTCATCTGACTGATTGACAGCTGCTGCCTGAGGATACTTGGAGCTCTCTCCAATCTCACCTACCTGGAGATTAAATTAATCAATCAGTGGTATTTATTGAGCACTTACTGTGTGCAGAGAACTGTACTGAGCACTTGGGAAAGTACAATAAAACAGAGTTGGTAGACATAATAATAACTATGGTATTTGTTAAGCCCTTACTATGTGCCAGGCCCTGAACTAGGCGCTGGGGTGCATCCAAGTTGGACACAGTCCCTGTCCCACATGGGGTTCACAGTCTCAATCCCCATTTTACAGATGAGATAACTGAGGCAAAGAGAAGTAAAATGACTTGCCCAAGACAACATGGAAGACAAGTGGCAGAGTCGGGATTAGAACCTGTGACCTTCTGACTCCCAGGCCTGTACTCTCCTTGCCCACAAGGATCTTACAGTCCACAGGGGAGCTTAAGGAGCAGCATGACCTAGTGGAAAGAGCACAGGCCTGGAAGCCAGAGGATTCTGGCTTCACACCACCTGCTGTGTGACTGTGGGCAGGTCACTTCACTTCTTTGGGCCTCAGTTCCCTCATCTGCAAAATGGGGATTCAATATCTGCTCTCCCTCCTTCTTAGAATGTGAGGCCCATGTGGGAACTGATTATCTCATATCCACCCCAGCGTATCTACCCCAGCACTTAGTATAGTGCTTGGCACATAGTAAGCACATAACAAATGCCATAATTATTATTAGCTTTCCTGAGGTTCCCAAGCCGGGAGCAAAATAGGGAGATTAGGCCAGGGGGTGCTTAGAAACATCTGAAATTCTCTCTACTAATCAGGTAGCAGCTCTGAGGTGCACTTAGTGCTGTGACCCCTAGAACTGTTCAACTTGTCTGCAGTTCAGGCTAAACTTAGGTCTTCCTGAGAGGGTGCAGCAAAGGGAAATAAGTCCTTGCAATCAACCAATCGGTCGATCTCATTTATTGAGCCCTTACTGTGTGCAGAGCATTGTACTAAGCACTTGGGAGAGTACACTATAACAGAGCGGGTAGACAAGTTCCCTGCCCACAACACGTTTACTCCAAACTCATCCTAATCTTCTCCCATTACAAAATAAAAATTGTTTTTGATGTGAAAATGCTGAGGGGAAAATGGATCAAATGAGTGGAAGGTGAAGAGAGTACTTCCATTAAAAAACCAACACTGGCTCTTATAGTGAGAAGCAATGATGAAATGAACTCTGAGAGACAGGAGGTTTGAACGGTCCTACTGTTGCCACTTCCTAGATGTGTAGTCATCTTTGGTCATGTATCCCTCAGACTGTAATTGAATTATAAGATGAATTAGGCGAAAGCCGAACCCTAAAACTCTGTCTTCAATCCACCACACTTCTTGTTGAAATCATGGGCATTCCATTCACAGATCATTACCCACACAAAATGGCCCAAGGGAATTATGGGATTGCAAGTTCTTTGGAGTTTTTCGCAGTTTTCAGATTTAGGGGGCTCACTTTCCTCCTGAAAAGTAATCTCCTCGACAGTGTCTTTGCCTTGTTTTGTAACCCGTCATTCTTTCCCATAATGGAATGTTTTGTCTAGGACTGCAGACAAATACGTGGTAACTTGAAACTGTGCAAATATGAAAATAGTCTCTGAAAAAGTTATGTCTCGGTTTATTTTCCCTTTTGCCAGTGGGAGGTATTTTCTCATTAAATTAAGGTTCTGCATTTCAAATAAAAAGCTTAGATCCAGAGCATATTATATAACAACCAGATGAATTTGCTTGCCTACTGCAGTTTGGCAACTAACAGTCTATGTTTATTTTCTACCTTTTGGTGTTGTCTCAGGCCATAGTACAGTAAAGGCCATCTGTGTACGAGACCACCGTACTCAAGTGAATTCTTCCTTCTGTGGCACCTGGACCAAGCCTATGATGGAAACCAAACTGTGCAATACCCATTCCTGTCCTGCATAGTAAGTGTCCTTCGCTATTGTCCACTTTTGCTCTGGTTTCTCTGCTTTCACATGGCCCTGTGGAAAAATCAAGGGCTGGCAGTTGGCAGACCTGGGCGTGAGTTGGAGCCCTGCCACTGGCCTGCTGTGTGTGACCTTGGGCAAGTCTCTTCACCCTACTCTGGGCCTCAGGTTTCTCACCTGTAAAACAGGGATGAGACCCCTGCTTCGTGAGAATAAAATGAGAGTGGTGAGGATGCGAGGGCCTGGCTTCGGTGCTCTGCTGGCTTCACTTGGCCATCAACGGTTCCTGCACATCAAGAACCTCTGTGGGCACGGTGCCGTGTCATTCATTCATTCATTCATTCAATTGTATTTATTGAGCGCTTACTGTGTGCAGAGCACTGTACTAACCACTTGGGAAGTACAAGTTGGCAACATATAGAGATGGTCCCTACCCAACAGCGGGTTCACAGTCTAGGAGGGGGAGACAGATGACAAAACAAAACATTAACAAAATTAAATAAATAGAATAAATATGTACAAGTAAAATAAATAAATAAAGAGTAATAAATATGTACAAACATATATACAAGTCACTTCACTTCTCTGAGCCTCAATTATCTCATCTGCAAAATGAGGACTAAGACTGCGAGCCCCACGTGGAACAGGGATTGTGTCCAACCTGTTAGCTTATATCTACCTCAGCGCTTAGAACACCCACCAAATTCCACTCTTCCGCATCCCAAATCTCTATCTGAAGCAGATACTCCTAAATCTCATCCTTTAGTTTTAGAGTACTGTTATACCATTTATTAAACTCTTACTGTGTGTAGAGCACTGTATCTGGCTGCTAAGAGGTGCTCATCCTCCCCTTACTTGAAATTCCCATTGACTTTACTGAATTCTGAATATCATTCTGCCCCCCCCTCCCCCCCCCCCGGCCTGCCTCCTCCTCGCTCATTGCAACCTGTGCCCCAGTGGGAGTATCATGGGCAGGGACGAGAGGGTATGAATAGTACCGCATACACTACTGGCATTGAAGTTGGTTCTTCCTTGCAAATTATCTTTTTTTTATGGTATTTGTTAAGTGATTACTATGTGCCAGGCACTGCTCTAAGCAATGAAGTAGATACAAAGTAATCAGGTTGGTCACAGTCTATGTCCCACATGGGGCTCGTAGTCTTAATCCCCATTTTACAGATGAGGTAACTGAGGCACAGAGAAATTAAGCGATTCTCCCAAGGTAGCACAGCAGACTGGTGGCGGAGCCGGGACTAGAATCCAGTTCCTTCTGACTCCCAGGCCCCGAAGTCTCAGGATGGAAGCTTGTCCGTGGTTCTTGATAGGAGACGGTATCATCACCATTGGCACCGTCATTATCATTTTTAGCTATGCACACACATTATCCAGGTAGGAGACACCTAAAAAATTCACCTTGACCTGAATTATCCAGATTCTTCAGGTGAACAGATTCTTTTGGCTGGAAATATCTTATCGGAGTCATTCACATATCTATTTCTCAGATTAGCATGTGTGTGGAAGTAAATTTTGATGATACAATTTGCTTTGTAAAGTTTGTCCCTAAAGGCCACAAAATAGATGGAAAGTATTATGGCAAGGCATTTTAACCCATTTCAAGGGGACAAGTTGCTTGAGAGTTTACAATACAGAGAGGTCAAATTATTTCGTAGAAAACATTCCAATATTTGTAAATTAATGGGCGGTATTTATTGAGCATGCTCTGGGTGCAATGCACTGTAATCAGCTCTTGGGAAAGTACAAGCAGTGACCAAGATGCATTCTTTGACCTCAAGCAGCTCACAATCTTATGGGGGAGGCATATGAAATGTGTAGTATGTTTATTAACTGCTGGGGATTTTCTTCAAACATGAAATAAAATTATTTAATCAAATTAGGAATATGTACTGTGTTTTGGCATCACATGATTGAGGGAGTTGGGAGTTGGGGAATTCACTCCACATCACAGTAGCCTGGATCTTCCCAGGCAACACAGACATTTTGTGTAATGCAGTCAAGCATTTGTATGATCATGAATTTGGTTTGATTTTATTGGTTCACTAACTGCTTTGAGTTCTCAACCAAATATGATTTTTTTGTGCATTGCCCAGATTGTTCTAATTGTTTGGCCCTGACCCAAGAGCCTTCTCACAGTGCAACAGGTTGTCCGGTGAAGGTTCTACCAGGTCATATGGTGACTTTACTCATGACCAAACCTGATGCCAAGACCCTAGGCCCCATCTACTCTAGCAGAGCTACTTTTTGCAGGAACCAGAGCCGTTGTTTCCAGGCGCTCAGTTGGGTGGGGAGGAGTGGTTTAAGAGTGAAACTGCCACCCTGGAAAACCTTCCTCCTTACCACCCCTTCCGACTGAAGGTCCTGCACTAAGAAAGTTGTCCTAAGATCCATTCCCCCTAGAAACAGCCTTGATTCATTCATTCAATAGTATTTATTGAGTGCTTACTGTGTGCAGAGCACTGTACTAAGCCCTTGTGAGAGTATGATGTAACAATAAATCAATAAATAGACACAGTCCTTGTCCACAACGAGCTTACAGTCTAGAGGGAGAGACAGACATTAATATACATAAATAAATAAATTACAGATATTGCATACCATTTCAACTGACACTCTGTACTTAAAACCTAGCTCTGTGTGTGTGTGTGTCTGTGTGTGTGTGTGTGTGTGTGTGAGAGAGAGAGAGAGAGAGAGAGAGAGAGAGGAGAGAAAGGGAGAGAGAGCTGTATCATTGGCATTAATAACCAATCTATAGTCTCGAAAAAATACATCAACCTGGATTCCTATCCGGTTTCCAATTCAGTTACTCCAAGATCAAAAATAATTTGTCTGAATCCCAAATTTGGGAAACACAGCCCTTGTGCTTTTGAGTCCCTAAATGTTCAGAATCAAAGTTCTGGATTTTTCCAGTGAATAGCATTAAGATACAATTCTATTAAAAAAATATACACACAAGAGGGAAATGTGATTCTTTTTTACCCAAGTCTGTTTCACAATGAATCATAGCATCAAGGAATGAAATGTTAAAATATATTCTGACAGAGTACATCTGATGATTCAGAAGTAACAGAACCACATTTTGTTTTGGCTGTAGTAAGTGTAATTAGTGGGTTGATGCTATGCAAGCATGTATAATTCTGGGTCTAAAGAAAAGGGACAATTAGGGAAATTATATTCAATGTCAATTTGCCTGCCTGTCAAGGAATCCCATGGGACATTTGAAGGGCATGCAGAATACATGGAAACATGATATGATGCTATACAGTGTTTGTCGCTGTATGTGTCTGACAGCGGGAGGCGGGGGGGAGGGTGTATTTGTCCTTCAGTTTCCAAGATGACATTACTGTCAGGGAGATATTTATCAGTGTGTGAGTAGCCGATAAGATCAACATGTGACTGGCAATACCTTCTATGCCGCGTGCATCAGAAGATTATATTCAGGCCGTCCTCAGTTTCAGATCATTTGAGTTACACTGAACCACACTTCTGTTTCTAAATACACCCCTTGTTTCAGCCTCATAAGAAATTAGGTTTTGACTTTACAACACTAGTCTCTTTTGTGGCACTAAGTCTGAGAGTAAAGACGGCTGGTGGGGGCGGGGGTGGGGGTGGTGCACACAGGAGCCACAGGGTAACCATTTTAAGATTTGCAATAGGGAGGGAAAATGGGGGAAACATTTAAAAAGGGTAGGATGCAGCAGTAGAGGCCAAGAGGTAACTAGAGGGTGGAGGCTGCCTGATCACCAGGTAGAGTCAACAGGGAGGGCTGACACATCCATTGCATTTCAGATGAAGTAAATTCAGCTATCCCCCCCAAAATAATGATAATAGTGTTCATGGTAATAATCGTAATCTTATTTTTTAATGGTATTTGTTAAGTGCTTACTATGAGCCAGGCACTGAACTAAGTGCTGGGGTAGGTACGAGATAATCAGGTTGGACCCAGTCCATTCCCCACATGGAGCTCACAGTCTTAATCCCCATTTTACAGATGAGGTACCCGAGGCACCGAGAAGTGAAGTGACCTGTCCAAGAAGGTCACACAGCAGACAAGTGGTGGAGCCGGAATTAGAACCCAGGTCCTCCAACTCCCAGATCTGTGCTCTTTTCACCAGGCAAAACTGCCTCTCTTAGTATATAGCTACGTTATTGTATTTATGTGATGTGCTTACTATATACCAAAGCGATGAACTAAGTGCTGGGGGTAGATACAGGATAATGAGATCAGGCATATACCCTGTCCCCATAGGGCTGAGTGTCTAAGAGGTAGGGAGAGTAGATACCTTATCCCCAGTTTACAGATAGATAAACTTAGGCTCAGAGAGGTTAAGTGGTTTGTCCAATGCCATGTAACAGGTCAGTGGCAGAATTCCTCTACAGCTCAGTGCACAATTCTGGGTAATTCCATTGTTCCTATGGGAAAATTGCTTTTGGTTTACGATGTTTCAGTGTGTGACCTTGGGCAAGTCGCTTCACTTTTCTGTGCCTCAGTTACCTCATCTGTAAAATGGGAATTAGAGACTGAGCCTCATGTGGGACATGGAATGTGTCCAATCTGATTAGCTTGTAATTACCCCAGCTCTTAGTATAGTGCCTGGCACATGGTAAGCCTTTAACAAATACCATTAAAAAAGACAGTTTTCATGAACCAGGCATTTCCTACTTTGTCCAAGTACTCCCTGTAGCTTGTCAAAAATCCAACAACTAACAATTAACCAGCCACCTAGTCAATAGATACATTAAATTACCTACATTCCAAGCTTGGACCTAAGCCAGTCTCTGAAAAGTGAGGGTATGGACAGTTAGATCCTCTTCTTTTTTCTTCATCCTGAGGTCTGAGGAGACTTTCCAACTATAGCCACCATCTTCCACCCACTGCCTCATGGAAAAGAGAGGATCTCCTTCTGATCATAGAGGAAGTCACAAGGGTCAGATCTGTGACCCAGAAGTAGCCTAAATTGCCCACTTCCTCCTGAAGCCAGCTGAAGTCGCCAAACAGATGGAAATGCTTTTTGGTACAATCAGAATCCTTATCCAATCGGAGACTGCCTCAGACAAACCAAGGCCCTCTCCCTCTGTGGGGAGTCTGCCTCCACCCAATCGGAGAGGTATTTGAAGGGGCAGATGCAGATGGAGAAAGCCTATTTCTTCTGGCTCTTTTGAGCCACAATCTGTTCAAACGTTCGACTCTAAGACGTCCACTCCATTTTGAATTGCTATGCATCAGTCTGGAATGTCTTCCGCAGACAACTCTCAACTGTACAGCTATGCCACATCATTGGAGGTTTTTCCTTGTCTTTAAAATGCTTCTTTTGTCCTCCTTGCTTAAGGTCCCCCCGACTTGAGCTTTCCAAGCACCAGTTATCATCCAGTTTCCTCATCCATTTCCAATAAATACGAATGATCCATTTCCCAAGCAGAGGTGTGATGTGGCAAGCTTTGTTTCAATGCTGGTGGACTGACTGCATTTCAGCAATTTATCGTCTGTGATTCTGCCTTGCTCTCTGACGCTAAAGTATCTCATGTAGGCAACAGTGGTGAAACCTGCTCTAAAATTTAGATGTGACACCTTTAATAAATCCAGATCTCACAGTCCTAAACAGTTTGGACCCTATAATTGTCCTCTTTACACTTTCAATTCAGTCCTGATGCCACGTTGGCCAACCAATTCTGCACCATAGTCTTGATTTGACTTTCTGCTTCTTCATCTAACCTTGTGTAATTGGACACTGCCCTGCCAGGGTAGCAGAATTCAGTGACAGACCTCAATTCTATGTTGCTGCTGAAAGACCTTGGTGGTGTCTTGGGTTTGCCAGGTGTCCGCTGGGCACATAACCTTGGTCTTCAAGCTAATTGCCAGTTCACCACACTCTGCTTATTCTTCAAAGCAATTCGTAATCAGAAACGTGACTTCTTGCATGCATGTTTCTAGAGCAGATTCATCAGCAAATAGGAGCTCTTGTTCTACTGCTTCAGTGACTTTTGCTGCTGTCGAATTGGAAAAGTTTACCAGGCGATCAGCATTGTAGATTGACCCCCAGATTCCAGATCCTTATTCCCTCATGCCTAGCTGTATGGAACAGGTCAGATGGGAATAGACCTGTTCCAGGGCCCTGACTTCCTCTTTCGCTGAGAAGGAAAGGATCCTATGGGGATCCTTCCATTCCGATGTGGCCAGCTGTGTCCTTGTGGAATAACGTTAAGACCTGGATAAGCTTTCCAGGGCAGCTAAACGTGTGTAGTACTTCCCCTGGCCCAGGTCTGCTGCTGATGCTAAATGCTTCAGTTCAGTGTCTGAACACCACCAAGAAGGCTTGATGTTGTTCACAGATCTCCTCCTGAATCTGACACTTGCAGCAAAGTTTGTGCCTGCTGGGTGGCCTGCTCTCTGGTCTGAAGCCACATTGTGCTGCCAGGAAAGTATGGTTCCCAGATGCTCCCCTGTCGAGTCTCTGCTGCTTCCTCAAAATAGGCACAGGATTGAGGCACTGCCTCAGTTTGCTCAGACTCCCTCACAGGCTCCTCCTGAATACCGCAGAAGGGCCGACCTCCATCTGGAGAGGGAAAATGTCTCAAGCGTCCAATGGAGGTGGGAAAGTCTTTCCCGAAATGGGACCCTCTGGCGACAGGACAGGTGAATCCTGGAGTTGGGCTGGGGAAGAGGTTGGGAGTAAAGGAAGAGAATGGCACGGCCAAGTTTCAGAGTCTCAGCTGCCCTTCCCTTCGGACTGTGTGTTGATTGAGCCTTGCGTCGGAGTGGCATTTTCGTCGGACGTCTTCCGGGGCCCGGCCAATCCTAAACAGATGCATTCTCTCCTCCCAGCTGGGTCCCAGGGGAGTGGAGTCCCTGCAGCCAGACCTGTGGCGGAGGGCATCAAAGTCGGCCGGTTCAGTGCATCCAAAAGAAGACTTTTCAGAACACAGAAGCAGTGGCACATTCCCTCTGCCCAGTGAGCACCCCACTCCAAATCCAGCTGTGCAACAGCCATGCCTGTCCCCCGGAATGGAGTGTGGGGCCCTGGTCTCAGGTAATTTAGGGAAGGAGGTGGGGGTAATTGCAGAACGACCCTTGCCGGCCAGAGCGACAGTTGGGCTGAGCGAGAGCCAGGGGAAAAGCCCCCCCAATTGGCTCACTTCCCAGGGGGCCCTTCTGTCTGAAAAGAGCCACCCTTGGAAGCAAGATCAGAGGCGGGAGAAAGTGAATCAGGGAGGAGCGTGACGGAGCCGCAAGAGCCCAAAGAAGTTCACTCTGCAAGGCTCCCCCACCCACTGAACCTGCCCTGGATTCTGTTCAGTTTTTGCAGGGCCTTTCGACCGGGAAATCCGAGTTGGATTCAGAATGGCCTAGCGGAAAGAGCACGGGCCTGGGAGTCGGAGGTCTTGGGTTCTAATCCTGGCTCTGCCACTTGCCTGCTGTGTGACCTTGGGCAAGTCACTTCACTTCTCTGTGCCTTACTTCTCTGTGCCTCAATACCTGTTCTCCCTCCTACTGAGTCTGAGAGCGCCATGTGGGACCTAATGATCTTGTATCTACCACAGCACTCAGTACAGTGCTTGGCACATAGTGAGCACTTAACAAATACCACAATTAGCCCCCTGAGGACAGGGTCCCAGCTTCCTCCATGTTCTGCCCTGCCCCACACAAAGTCACATCCCACCTCTTCTCCCTCCACCCACCACCCCCATGGTTTCTCAAAGCATTAGCAGAACGACCAAATGAACAGTGAGGTGCTAGGAGACCAGTGCTCTCGGCTCAGCTCAACTGTCCACTGTCCGTGGGATCTTTGACCGTTTATTCATTCATTCAATCATATTTATTGAGCACTTACTGTGTGCAGAGCACTGTACTAGGCACTTGGGAAGTACAGTTCAGCAACAAAGAGAGACAATCCCTGCCCACAACGGGCTCACAGTCTAGAAGGGGGGAAACAGACATCAAAACAAGTAAACTGCATCAATAGCTTCTCTCAGTCTCTTTTGTGCCATATGCAGAATGGGAGTCATAATGCCGGCCCCTGCCAACTTTACAGGGATGTAGTGTGGTAACAAGTGTGAGAGCTAGTCGGTTCTATGCTTCCTAGGGTTGCAGTGAATTTGAGCTGCTCCTTGGGCTCTGAAGGGAAAGATCAACTTCCTGGCCTTCCCCCAGGATTCTCCTCTCCAGAAGGGGCTATGCTCGGCCAGAAGGGAGAATTCCAGCACAGACAGGGGTGGGACGGCAGGGCCAATCCAGGGTCTCAGTGTGTGCTGTCCATGGAGCCCCCAGATGGCAGGATCCAGACAATGACGCACTGCCATTCCTCTCCCCAATCCCAGGTCATATCTATGACAGCGAGGTTGTCCTGCTCTAAGTAACCTCCCAGCTACTCACCTGGCAGGCTGGTTTGGGCTTGTCTCTCCTCTCATTCAACCTCCACATGTATAGACCTCATAACAGCTCCACCCTGGCCCCAGGCACACAATAACCCGGGAAGAACATAGGGTTGTTGAGAAAAACACAGAAAGTTCTCATTCATTTATGCATTCATTTAATCATATTTATTGAGCGCTTACTGTGTGCAGAGCACTGTACTAAGTGCTTGGGAGAGTATGATATAACAATAAAGAGACACATTCCCTGCCTGCCATGAGCTTACAGTAGAGGGGGAGACAGACATTAATACAAATAAATAAACAAATAAATAAATTACAGATATGTACGTACTGTGTGGGGCTTGATGGGGGAATGAATAAAGGGAGCAAGTCAGGGAGATGCAGAAATTGATTGATTGATTGATTGAAGCCTGTCCTGTGGACACCCCTGTTATCACCTAATTCGCCTAGGGAGAGGATAGGGTGGGCCGGTGCAGGATGGATGGGGCCGAGAGCCAGGTGCAGGGAGATTTTACTGAGTGAGGCGGAAGAATGGACCGGAAAAATGGCGCTCATTCAGTCCCACAGCTGGTTCTGGCATTGGGACAGTGTCAGAAAGACAGGTCAGGTTACAGAAGCATCAGAAAGAACTGTGGCTTTTGGATTCCCCCTCGTGGGGCTGTGGAGCTCCACGTGGAGACCAGGTGCTCTTCAATGGTGCTGAGGTGATTTGAGAGTTGGTTGAACAGCGGGTGCTCTCTACTATTTACGGTAAATTCTTCTCCAGACAAGATCAGATGCTGCCTAAGAAACTTTGGGGGCTGGTGAATAGTCAGTCCACTCCAGATGCTCTGCTTCGGGAAACTGGAGCCAAGTCTGTTCTGCTCACTCTCTCAGGGCAATGGAATTGGAAGCAGCAGTTTTCTGCTTAGAATGCCAATGCTCAGACTCCCTGCCTTCTTCCTCTTCCTTAGATATTCTGCCATGGGGCTAGGGGGAAGAGTCTAGGACAGATGATCTGAAAAGGAGGTTTCCCCCACCATTGTTAGGGAAATAAGAAAATTTTTAGCTTGGTAAATGAAAGGATCAGGGAGTCAGAGGTATACTGTCTACAGAGCTTGGAAGAGAACACCAGAAGCTAAAGATACAGTCCCTGCCTTCAAAGGGCTGACATTCCAATTCACAGCACATCCCAGCTGCCCTCCCCCAAAGAGGGGATCAAAGGGGTCATGACCCCCTACTACTCCCCCAAATGTCATCCACTGCTCCGAAAAGAGTCCATTGGAGGTATAGACTTCAAGAAATAATAGTAGCACTATACTAAGCGCTGGGGGAGAGTCACTATAAGCAGATCAGACCCAATGCCTGCCCCACATGGGGCTCACAGTCAGAGCACTCTGATAGAGAAGCAGCGTGGATCAGTGGAAAGAGCACGGGCTTTGGAGTCAGAGGTCAGGGGTTCAAATCCCGGTTCTGCCAATTGTCAGCTGTGTGACTTTGGGCAAGTCACTTAACTTCTCTGTGCCTCAGTTCCCTCATCTGTAAACTGTAAAATGGGGATTAAGACTGTGAGCCCCACATGGGACCTTGTATCCCCACAGTGCTTAGAACAGTGCTTTGCACATAGTAAGTGCTTAACAAATACCATCATTATTATTATTATACCCACATTCACGGAATCCAAAAAGGATTTTAGCCAACACCCAAGCCTGCAATTCGCAGCAGCAGTCTGCAGTCCTTTGTGTCTCCTTCAACTTCACAAGAGGGCTGGGATTACGGTGTATTAAGAGTAACGCTGGATTTCCACATCTTTACACGTTGTAGCGGAGGGGAAAGTGATTACCCTTTCTTTCTCCAAAGTGCTCCAAGACTTGTGGGAGAGGAAGTAGGAGACGTGAGGTCTACTGCAAGAGCAACAAGAAAGCCGATATCCTTCCAGAAGGGCTGTGTGCAGGGGTGTCCAGGCCGGATGGTCATGAGGGCTGTGTGCTGAGTCGATGCCCCAAGAACGAACGTTTGCACTGGATGCTTTCTGCTTGGAGTCAGGTAGGAGCTTGCGGGTGAGTTTGGGCAACTTTAGTCTCCATCCAGAGAGACATACACGTTTTGGACTCCGCCAGGAACCAAAAGGGTCAGAGAGTGTTCTTAGGCTACCCCAATCTCTCAGAATGACCATTAGCTACTATTTTATGGTATTTTTAGGCACTTAATTATGTGTCAATCAATTGTATTTATTGAGTACTTACTGTATGCAGAGCACGGTACTAAGCATTTAGAGAAGCAGCATGGCTTAGTGGAAAGAGCACGGGCTTGGGAGTCAGAGGTCAAGGGTTCTAATCCCAGCTCTGCCACTTGCCAGCTATATGACTTTGGGCAAGTCACTTAACTTCTCTGGGCCTCAGTTACCTCATCTGTAAAATGGGGATTAAGACTGTGAGCCCCACCTGGGACAACCTGATTACCTTGTATCTACCCCAGTGCTTACAACAGTGCTTGTCATGTAATAATAATAATGATGGCATTTGTTAAGCGCTTACTATGGGCCAAGCACCCTAGTAAGCACTTAACAGTGTAGTAAGTGCTTAACAAATACCATCATTATTTTTATTATTATAGTTCAACAAAGGTGGTAGACACGTCCCCTTCGAACAAATTTACAACCTAGAGGGGGAGACAGACATTATTATAAATAAATAATTTATAGATTTGTACTTAGATGCTGTGGGGCTGAGGATGGGACAAATACCAAATGCCCAAAGAGCACAGATCCAAGCATATGGATAAAGTAGAAGGGAGAGGGGGCCAGGGAAAAGAGGGTTTAATCGGCGAAGGTCTCTTGGAGGAGTTGTGACCTTAATAAGGCCTTTGCAGGTAGGGAGAGTGATGGTCTGGCTTATATGGTGGGGAAGGGAGTTCCAGGCCAGAGGGAAGATGTGAAAAATGTGTCAGCGATGAGATAGACAAGATGGGGGCACAGTGAGCAAGCTGGCGCTACAGGAGCAAAGTCTGTGGGCTGGGCTGTAGTAGAACAGTGAGGTAAGGTAGGAGGGGAGTGAGCTGATTGAGTGCTTTAAAGCCAATGGCAAGGAGTTTCTGTTTGATGCAGAGGTGGATGGGCAACCACTGTAGGGTTCTCGAGGACTGTGGACTGAACGGATTTTTAGAATAATGATCTGGGCAACAGAATGAAGTAAGGACTGGAGTGGCGAGAGACAGGAGGCAGGAAGGTCAGTGAGGAGAAGGATGCAGTGATCAAGGCAGGATAGGATAAGTGCTTGCATCAGCGTAGTAGCCATTTGGGTGGAGAGGAAAGGGTGGATTTTAGCTATGTTGTGAAGGTTGAACCGACAGGATTTGGTCTCAGATTGACTATGTGCATTGTATGAGAGAGGACAACGCCTAGATTGAGGGCTTGTGAAATAGGGAGGATTGTGGAATTGTTCACAGTGATGGGAAAGACGGGGAGGGCAGGGTTTGGATGGGAAGATGTTGGGTTCTATTTTGGAAATAAGTCAAGCACTGTTGTAAGCACTGGGGAAGGTCCAAGTTAAGAGGGTCAGAAATAGTCCCTGTCCTGCATGAGGCTCACAATCTAAGTAGGAGAGAGAGCAGGTATTGAATCCCCATTTCACAGTTGAGGAAACTGAGTCCCAAAGAAGGGAAGAGATTTGCCCAAGGTCACACAACAGGCAAATGGCAGAGCCAGGATTAGAACTCAGGTGCTCTGACTCCCAGGGCTGTGCTTTTTCCACTAGGCCACACTGTTTCTCTGGGCAAGGATCGTGTCTACCAACCCTGTTGTATTGTACTCTCCCAAGTTCACAGTACAGTGTTCTGCTCACAGTAGCACTCAGTGAATACCACTGAATGAATGCTTGATTGATTCTGACAAAGGCTGCACCGTTGCAAAATGCCAGCTTAAATAAAATTCGTGGTGGAGCTAGGGTGACCACTGGCGGTCATCAAAATTTCAGAACCCCGAGCCACCTGGGATAGCACACACGTTATGCAGGCACGTGGTGACATGTGATGACATCATAAGGCTGCCATTTGGCCGACATCCATCCGATTTAATCAATCAGTGGTATTTATTGAGCGCTTACTAAGCGCTTGGGAGAGTACAATACAACAGAATTAACAGACATGGTTACTGCCCATAACGATCTTACAGTCCAGGGGGGTGACAGACATTAATATGAATAAATAACTTATAATCAGTAATTGAAATAAATCTGCATAAATCTCGGCCAGAATCAGCCAGAGTGTTTTCCCAGAGACCCCTGATCCTCCCTCCAACAGACCTTCTTGGTGACTTGTAAACTCAGGCTCCGTGTCTGAGCTGTTGAACTTGGTTTCAGGTGCCGCGGTGGAGTTAGGTAGGAGAAGTAGCATGGCCTAGTGGATAGAGCCTGGGCCCAGGAGTCAGAGGGACCCGGGCTCTAATCTCGGCTCTGCCACTTATCTGCTGTGTAACCCTGGGCAAGTCACTTCTCTGTGCCTCCATTACCTCATCTGCAAAATGGGGATTAAGAATTTGAGCCCCATGCAGGACATGGACTGGGTCCAACCTTGTATCTATCCCAGTGCTTAGTACAGTGTCTGGCACACAGTAAGCACTTAACAAATACCATAAAAAAAAATTAGGCACCCCGGACTCAAAAATGTCCAGTACCACATCGATACTGAGCAGAGGACAGGCCACCTGAAAAGCAAATGAATGGCCACAGTAACTGTTCTGACATCACACATATGTGCATGAACAGTTCCTTCTACTCTCCATGGAATGCCTGAGCCTAACCACTAGTGAAATACATGTTATCACAGCCCTCACTGTTCAGGATTGTGACTTTTAAAACCTCAGAGTGTGTCAGGGAAACTCCCTTTCCCTGCAAGTGGTAAGCAACAATTCATTTTGATGGTTTGTCTACTGCAGCGTGGCTTAGTGGAAAGAGCATGGGTTTGGGAGTCAGAGGTCATGGATTCTAATCTTGGCTCCGCCACTTATCAGCCGTGTAACTTTGGGCAAGTCACTTAACTTCTCTGTGCCTCAGTAACCTCATTTGTAAACTGGGGATTAAGACTGTGAGCCCCATGTGGGACAACCTGATTACCGTCTATCTACCCCAGTCCCTAGAACAGTGTTTGGCACATAGTAAGTGCTTAACAAATACCATCATTATAATCACCATGCTGCTGTACTGTTTTTCATGTTAAATCCATACCTCTCCAGGATAACCTCTCTCTACTTGCCCTTTAAATAGGAAGAAAACACTAATCAACCAGTGGTATTTATTGAGAACTTACTGTGTGCAGAGCACTGTCCTGAGCGCTAGTCAAATTCACCCATGCATGCATGTGTGGCTGAAAAGGCCAGTGTGGGGCCCACAGTCTACCTATAGAGCAAGCTGAAATCAGAATCAGATTTCCTTAGCAATCTCAGTAGTCAACCTTTTCCTTTGGCTCTTAGTGTTCAGCAACCTGTGGGCTCGGTGTGAGGAAGAGGGAGATGAAATGCAGTGAGAAAGCCCTCCAGGGGAAACTGCTCCCTTTTCTGGAAAGGAGATATCGGAACATCAGGAAACCTGACTGGACCCTGGAAGAAGGCTGCAGCCTAAGGCCATGCCCCTCACACTCAGGGCATAATCTGCTAACGGGGTGGTGCACATCTCCATGGCAACAGGTATGAGGTGCACAATAAAGACCTGCCTCTTAATAATAGTCACCAAGATATTGATTGTGGGATTTGTTAAGTGGTTTCTATGTGCCAAACACTGTGCTAAACCTGGGGTAGATGCAATCAGGTCAGTCACAGTCTTTGTCCCACATGGGGTTCATAGCCTAAAGGAAAGGGAGAACAGATGCAGTCAGGTCAGTCACGGTGCTTGTCCCACATGGGGTTCATAGCCTAAAGGAAAGGGAGAACAGATATCTTACCCCCATTTCACAGAAAAGGAAATGGAGGCCCGGCAGTGTGAAGTGACTCACCCAAGGTCACCCAGCAGGCAAGTGGCAGAGCTGGGATTTAAAACCCAGGCCTCCTGACTCCCAGGCCCTGGCTCTTTCCACTAGGCCATGCTGCTGTTTCACAGTCCTTTGGAAAGTGGTCAAAAAAACTTCCTGAAAGCAGGCACCATGCCTTCTAACTCTACAAGTGCTTACTACCTTGCTCTGCCCACAGTAGGTGCTCAATAAATGGTACTGTATGCTAGATTGTAAACTCTTTGAAGGCAGGGATCATCGATCAGTCAATCAATTGTATTTATTGAGCATTTACTGTGTACAGGGCATTGTACTAAGTATTTGGGAGACTACAACACAGCAATATAACAGACATAGTCCCTGCCCACAATGAACTTGCATTCTAGAGGGGGAGACAGACATTATTATAAATAAATAAATTACAGATATAATAACCGTGGTATTTGTTAAGCACTTACTATATTGTACATATTTACTATTCTATTTATTTTATTTTGTTAATATGTTTTTTGTCATCTGTCTCCCCCTTCTAGACTGTGAGCCCGTTGTTGAGTAGGGACCATCTCTATATGTTGCCAACTTGTACTTCCCAAGCACTTAGTACAGTGCTCTGCACACAGTAAGCACTCAATAAATACGATTAAATGAATGAATGAATGAATATATGCCAGGCACTGTACTAAGCCTGAGGTGGATACAAGCAAATCAGGTTGGACATAGTCCCTGTCCCACGTGGGGCTCACAGTCTTAATCCCCATTTTACAAATGAGGTAACTGAAGCACAGAGAAGTGAAGTGTCTTGCCTAAGGTCACACAGCAGGCAAGTGGTGGAGGTGGAATTACAACCCATGACCTTCTGACTTCCAGATCCATGCTCTACCCAGTACACCATATGTACCTGAGTGCTGTGGGGCTGGGCGGGCAGCCAGGTGGTGAATAAAGGGAGCAAGTCAGGGGGACACAGATGGGAGTGGGAAAAGAGGAAATGAGGGCTTAGTCAGGGAAGGTCTTTTGGGGGAGATGTGCCTTCAATAAGGCTTTGAAAGTGGGGAGAGTCATTGTCGGTCGGATATGAAAAGGGAAAGCATTCCAGGCCAGAGGCAGAAAATGGATGTGAAGGTGGTGGTGAGATAGATGAGATCTAGATACAGTGAGTAGAGGAGTGAAGTGTGCAGGCTGGGTTATTGTAGGAGAGTAGCGAGGTGAGGTAGGAAGGGGCAAGGTGATTGAGTCATTTAAATCCAATGATGAGGAATCTTTGTTTGATGTGGAAGTGGATGGGAAACCACTGAAGTTTCTTGAGGAGTGGGGAAACATGTCCTGAGCTTTTTTGTAGAAAAATGATCCAGGCAGCAGAGTGAAGTATGGACTAGAGTGGGGAGAGACAGGAGAGCACAGGCCTGAGAGTCAGAAGGTCCTGGGTTCTAATTCCGGCTCCACTGGAATAATATACTAATAATATACTATATTATAGTATAGTAATATAGTCTGCTGTGTTACCTTGCGCCAGTCACTTCACTTCTCTGTGCCTCCATTACCTCACCTGTAAAAAATGGGGATTGAGACTGTGAGCCCCATGTGGGACATGGACTATGTCAAATATGTCCAATGTGATTAGCTTATATCTACCTTAGCACTTAGAACAGTACCTGGCACATAGTAAGTGCTTAACAAATGCCATAAAAAAAAAATTTAAAGGGCTCCTTGCTAGAGCCAGCCATTTGGAAGGGATTTCCTCAGTCCTTTGGGAAAAATCAAATCAATCCTTAGGCAGCTCAGTGACTGTGTCCAATGCTAAAGGGTGCAGGTGGGCAGAGCGACCCATTGGAAAGACCATGGGTCTGCCAGTCTGGAGAGCCGGGTTCTAGACCTAGCTCTGCCACTGACCGGCTGTGGACCTTGGACAAATCTCCGGACCACTATTGCCACACCTGGAAAATGGAGATAATAATACTAACTCCCTCTCCATATGTTTTGGGAGGATGAAATGAGATAAGGAGTGGAAAAGCACTTTGGAAAGTAAAAGCACTAGACAAATACCAAGTGTTATTATCTGGGCATTTCAGTGTGCACTCATTCACGGGCTTTTTATTGATAGTCTCTTTGCTAAGGCCCCAAGTTTGAACTATTTCATTCAACGATCCATCTCACAGACTGCTTCAGATTCTTAAAATGCAATGATTAATGACTGGATCCGTTCGTTATTTGTTTCTGCATTCTTGTCAGCGACTTCTGTATTTCTGGATTTTATCTTCTTTATGAACCACTTATCTGTGAGACACATACCTATGGAATTAACTCTCTGTAGCATTTATAGCATACTAGATTAAATGGATTACCTGTATTTTATGAACCATCTCTTGCTGTGTACATATATATGGAAACACTGCACTGTGAACATCAGTCAATCAATCAAGCATTCATTCAGCGGTATTTATTAATAATAATAATAATGGCATTTATTAAGCGCTTACTATGTGCAAAGCACTGTTCTAAGCACTGGGGAGGTTACAAGGTGATCAGGTTGTCCGACAGGGGGCTCACAGTCTTCATCCCCATTTTACAGATGAGGTCACTGAGGCACAGAGAGGTTAAGTCACTTGCCCAGTCACACAGCTGACAAGTGGTAGAACCAGGATTTGAACTCATGAACTCTGACTCCAAAGCCAGTGCTCATTCCACTGAGCCACACAGTTTCTCTATTGAGCACTTATTGTTTGCAGGGCACTATACTAAGTGCTTGAGAGAGTATAGTACAGCAGAGTTGGTAGGCATGTTCCTTGCCCAGAACCTAGATATACACATACGTATACATGTGAATAGCAGTCTGTTTTAATAATAATAACAATAATGATGGTATTTGTTCAGCCCTTACTACGTGTCAAACACTGTTCTAAACGCTGGGGTAGATACAAGGTATTCAGGTTGTCCCACGTGGGGCTCGCAGTCTTAATCCCCATTTTACAGATGAGGTAACTGAGTCACAGAGAAGTTAAGTGACTTGCCCAAAGTCACAGAGCTGACAAGTAGCGGAGCTGGGATTAGAACACATGACCTCTGACTCCCAAGCCCGTGCTCTTACCACTAAGCAACACTGCTTCATCAGTAGCATCTTCTTCAAGTCCAATGGTTATACAGCATGTACTATATATTTCATATGATATTCATTCATTCAATCGTATTTATTAAGCGCTGTGTGCAGAGCACTGTACTAAGTGCTTGGGAAAGTACTATACAACAATAAACAGTGACGTTCCCTGCCCACAATGAGCTCACTGTCTTGGGGGGCGGGGGGCAGAGACAGATGGCAGAGACAGACATCAACACAAATAAATAAAATTACAGATAGATACATAAGTGCTGCAGAGCTGGGAGGGGAGGAAAGCAAAGGGAGCAAGTCAGGGTGATGGAGAAGGGAGTGGGAGATGAGGAAATTGGAGCTATATCAATCAGGGATATTTACTGAGCGCTTACTGTGTGCAGAACACTGTGCTAAGCACTTGGGAGAGTTCAAAATAGCAGGGTCGGTTGACCTGTTCCCTGCCCACTAGGAGTTTGCATAATATATGCACAATATATATGTTTGTGTGTAGAGAAGCAGCGTGGCTCAGTGGAAAGAGCACAGGCTTTGGAGTCAGAGGTCCTGGGTTCAAATCCTGGCTCCGCCAATTGTCAGCTGTGTGACTTTGGGCAAGTCACTTAACTTCCCCCTGTGGAACAACCTGATCACCTTGTAAACTCCCCAAGCACTTAGAACAGTGCTTTGCACATAGTAAGTGCTTAATAAATGCCATTATTATTAGTATTATTATTAGTATTATTATTGCAGATATGTGAGATCTTTCTCTGCAGCAGACAATCTTTAAAGACAATGCTGAATCAGTTAGTGGTATTTATTTAGTGTTTGCTGGGGTGGAGAGCACTGTACTAAGTGCTCCTGGGTGAATATTGCTTCTGATCCCTGAGTGTTTCTGCCTGCCTGCAGTGTACGGTCACATGCGGAGGGGGAGTTCAGACCCGGACTGTGCAGTGTCTCCACCAGGGATGGCCCAACACCAGTTGTCTGCTCCATCAGAAGCCACCAACGTTCAGAGCCTGCAATACCAATTTTTGTCCTGCTCCAGAAAAAAGAGGTAAAGCACATTTCCTCCTATGAAGGACTCTTTTCCTTTCGAGTGTTTGCTGAGGTGAGCTGGCGAAGAATTCGTGGAGTCCCGTTGTTTCCTTCAAGATGTCCCAGCCCAACCTCAACCTCTTTCTCTTGTAGAGGAAGCCACATCCCTGGGTTGGATGGAATTGTGATGAGAAGAAGGTCTGCATGCAGAGACACTGCCCCCCGACCCCTCCCCAGACACATGTGGGGGCCTTGGGCAAGGCGCCCCAGTTTCTCTTCCTAATAATAATAATGATAGCATTTGTTAAGCGCTTATGTGTCAAGCACTGTCCTGAGCACTGGGCTAGATACAAGCAAATCAGGTTGGACACAGTCCCTGTCTCACATGGGGCTCACAGTCTTGATCCCCATTTTACAGAAGAGGCAACTGATGTACAGAGAAATGAAGTGACTTGCCCAAAGTCACGCAGCAGACAAGTGGTGGAACTGGGATTAGAACTCAAGACCTTCTGACTCCCAGGCCCGGGCTCTATCCACTAGGCCATGCTGTTTTCATGCTGGTCCTGTTCCTCGCATCGGGGCAGAGCTGAGGCGGAGAAGGGGATGACCACGGCAGCAGCTGGAGCAGCCTCGGGGAAGCCAGGGGGACCCACACTTTTATATAGGGAAGAAATATATAGGGATGAAAGGGCTTCACTCCCTTAGTGATTTTGAAGTTTGGAAGGTTCATTGGGTACCAGGCTTTTGCCTGTGTGTCCCCACAAGCCCTCCCGCTTCCCCCACTCCATATCTCTTACACAATTGTTCTCTCCCAAACACTTAGTAAGGCCCTCCACACACAGTAAGTGTTCAGTACTTGGGTTGGATAGATGGATGGATGGATGGATGGATGGATGGATGGATGGGTGGGTGGATTGACTGATAACCTGCCATCTTCCTTCCTACCCCTTCTACCATTACAGAGCAATCCTATGTAAAAAGTGGCCCTCTGAAAGTTGCATTATGGAAGATCAGAAAATGTGGCATCCCAGCTGAAAACTGGGAGTCAACTGTTGTGGCTAGACCAGCATGGGGCCGCTCTTTTTGAGCAAAAACTTCGAAAGGAGTGAGAGACAAGAAGGCCATAGGGAAAGAGCAGCCCCAAGCACTCCAAATATTAAGCACAACAACGCAAAGGACAGTTGTTTTGTCGGCACAGTGTGGCTGGAATTGTCATTCCCATATTGTTCTTTTCAGCCACTTGAGTGAATTGCACCGTCAGTGACTTCTTCAAATATGAAGGGGTGTGTGTGTGTGTGTGTGTGTGTGTGTGTGTGTGTGTGTGTGTGTAGCTTTCAGAGTCTGTGACCTTCTCTCTTTCCACAGTGTCACTTGACAGCTCTAGGATGCCCAGAAAGGACCAGGTCACCTGGGAAAGTACAGACCTCCAGGAAGAAGTAGAAGGGGGTGGGGATGGGGGACGGGTGTGGGGGGGGGGTTGCTAGTGTGGAGCCAAGTGGAGAAGGAGAAGGCTGGATTAAGCCCTGTCTTCCACTGAGGCAGACCAAAGTTCTTCATCTTTGGACATACTCAGGGCCTGTTAGGTGAGGCCTGCCAGTGCTGTGGTAACTGAATCTCTCCTGGCTGGAGACTGCCTGTTGCTCTCTGGCAGAGTGTGGAAATGAGAAATGACTTCTGGGGGTAAGGGAGCAGGGAGCAGGGGTTGGGGGAGGAGGTCCTGCAGAACCTGACAACTCTCAGAAATGTTTATTTCTTCACCCTACTCTCTCCCCACATAGTGTCTGCCTGTGCTGGAGCCCTGGGGTAATTGATTGGAGGGGATGTGTTTCCAAACCTCTCCAGCCTCTGTTTCAGATAGGGAGATGGAGAGAGCAGCATAGATATAATTGATGATCTCCAGAGTCTGAAGACCCAATGACAACCAGGGGTGGGGGGCTCCCCGATAGGGCCTGGGGGAGGGGCACCACTAAGGGGGTAGGAAGGAGTGAGAGATGGATAACAGGCATGAACTCAGCCATCAAGTCGGGGGGAGGGCACCAGGAAGAGAGTTGTTACATGACAAAAAGCAGTGATAGAATGGTTTGAGGCTACAAAAATGGAATGAAGCTCTAGACCCAATTTAAGGTAGTTCATTTCCCCCCTTCCCCATAAACCTGGGGGTTACTGGAAGGTCCCAGGTAGTGTATCCCATTGTTAGCTCTTAGAGGACAGAGGACAGAGAGGGTGTCATTTTCTGTACATGTCAACTGGGCGCTTACTAAAATAGTGCTATTTAGTGCTACACATCTAATTTTTCCCCTCTCTTTGTCTCTCCCACTGGACGGTGAGTTCCTTGAAGCCAAGGAATCACATCTACTAACTCTACTGGACTCTCCAAAGTGCACAGTACAGTTCTGTGCTCATAGTAGGTGCTCAATAAATACCGATTATGGTAATGTACTAATCAGACATCTCTAACTCGTATGCCAGGCATCTTGTGGTATTTGTTAAGTGCTTACTATATGTCAAGCACTGTTTTAAGCACTGGGATAGATACAACTGAATTAGGTTAGACACAGTCCCTATGTAGGAGGGAAAACAGGAGAAATGAGGCACAGAGGAGTAAAGTGACTTGCCCAAGGTCACACAGCAAGCATTTGGCAGAGCTGGGATTAGAATCCAGGTCCTCTGACTCCCAGGCCCATGCTCTTTCCACCAGGCCACAATGCGTCTGTACCAATGTAACAAATCCCTGGTTATGAAGGGGCACCACCCTGCCCCACTTCCATGCCCTAAAAGGGAAGGGAAGGGAATACACCATGGGTCAGAATGATGGGGTTGGGGGGGATGAATTCCTAATGGCTGAATTTTATACAGTACAATCTATGACCAACACACTACAGAATCAAGCACACTCTCTCCCTCCAATGGCCACCAACAACATGCAGAATTCAGGGATTCAGGTGGACTTAGTGACCAATAGCAGGCCCTCAAGGTATATATTAAGCACCTAGAAGGACAGTGTGACTTAGTAGGAAGAGCATTGGCCTGAGAGTCATAGGACCTGCATTCTAATCCCAGCTCTATCACTCCTCTGCTGTGTGATCTTGGGTAAGTCACTTAGCTTCTCTGTGCCTCATTTTCCTCAACTGTAAAATGGGGATTCAATACCTGTTCTCCCTCCTACTTAGTCTGTGAACCCCATGTGGGACAGGGACAGTGTCCAACCTATCTTGTATCTAGCCCAGTGTTTAGTACAATGCTTGACACATAATAGGTGCTTAACAATGCTATTATTATTATTAATATTACTTATTGAATGTGAAGTACTGTGCTAAGTGCTTGGGAGAGTACAACAGAAGCTCAGGTTAGCAGTAAAATCAATCACATTTATTGAACACTTACTGTGTGCAGAGCACTGTACTAAGATCTTGGGGGAATACAATATAATAGAGTTGATAGCCCACAATGAGCTTACAGTCTAGAGAGGGAGACAGACATTAATATGAGAAACAGCAGCATGGCTCAGTGGAAAGAGCACAGGCTTTGGAGTCAGAGGTCATGAGTTCAAACCCTGGCTCCTCCAATTGCCAGCTGTGTGACTTTGGGCAAGTCACTTCACATCTCTGTGCCTCAGTTACCTCATCTGTAAAATGGGGATGAAGACTGTGAGCCCCCCTGGGGAAAACCTGATCACCTTGTATCCCCCCCAGCGCTTAGAACAGTGCTTTGCACATAATAAGCACTTAATCAATGCTATTATTATTATTATTGATATAAATCAATAATTTACGGATTTGGAGGACGGGTGAATAAAGGGTGTAAATCCAAATGCAAGGGTGATACAGAAGGACGTGGGAGAAGAAGAAATGAGGGTCTAGTTGGGGAAGGCCTCTTGGAGGAGATGTGCTTGGGTGGAGTGATCTCATTGGGATTCCAACAGTACAGCTTTTGTCTCTGCTCCTGAATCTGGTCCTATTTGGATTCCTAAATGCAAGTGATTTTAGTAATTCATTTGCCACAATCAAGAGGTCACTGAAAAATAATGTGGTGCATAGAAAACAGTTCATAATGCGTCTTTCTCTTCTCTGTTCTCATGTCCTCTTGCTCCTCTCAGCTGGAACCTAGTGGCCCTGCTCTCCTTACATCACTGTGATGTGGGCTTGGAAGGTAGAAATGGCCATAAGAGCCCAGAATGGAATTCTGGGAAGAAGCGTGGCCTAGTGGAAAGATCAGTTATTGTCCCCTCCAAGCAGGCACACAATAAATGCTACTACTATCACTACTTTTATCAGTCAATCAATCAGTGGTATTTGTTGACCACCTACTGAGTGCTAAGCACTTGGGAGAGCACAGCAGAAGCACAAGACATGTTCTCTGCCCTGAAATTGCTTGCAAAGTCACAAGCTACAATTGCTTACATTAAGATGTGAGCCCCATGTGGGACAGGGACTGTATCCAACCCGATTTGCTTGTATCCACCCCAGCGCTTAGTACAGTGCTTGGTACAAAGTAAACACCTAACAGTTGGCACAATTATTATTAGTAGTATTATCATCATTCTTATTATTACTGTTACAAGTTAATGGGGGAGACAGACACAAATTATTTTCAAATAGTGGGAGAAAGAGGGAGACCAGACCATCAACAAGTAGTATTTATTGCACACCTAATATGTACAGAGGTTCCGCCACTTGTCTGCTGTGAGACCTTGGGCAAGTCATTAAACTTCTCTGTGCCTCAGTTACCTCATCCGTAAAATGGGGATTAAGAGTGTGAGCCTCATGTGGGAGAGGGTTTGTGTCCAACATGATTACCTTGTATCAACCCCAGTGCTTAGAACAGTGCTTGGCACATAGTAAGCACTAAACAAATACCATAATTATTATTATTAGTAGTAGTAGTAGTAATAAAGAAGGTAATGTTGAATAAGCACTTATTAGGTTCCTAGACACCGTGGTAGCTTCAAGATAAGCCAATCGGACACAATCCCTCTCCCAGATGGGGCTCACAATCTTAGAGGAAAGGAGAGTAGGTGTAATCCCCATTTTAAAGAGGAGGAAACTGAGCTGTAGAGAAGGTAAGTGACTTGCTCAAGGTCACACAGCAGACCAATTGGCAGAGCTGGGAGTAGAACCCAAGTCTCCTGACCTTCAGTCCCATTTTCTTTCCACTAGACCCTATTGCCTCCCATGGCCTTGGGAGAGTGCAAACTGAGTGAGAGACATGGACCCTGCCCACAAGGAGCGTACAGTCTCGCAGAGAGCCACAGGAGACAGACAGACAAGCCATTTACAATCACCACCACTGTTGATAGCGAAAGTATAGAAGGATGAGAAGGTCGATTTACATTGATTCATTTGTCAAAAATGTAAGGACTAAGGCATATACGCATAAGTATAAGTGGCTATAGGATTCATGTGGCCTGGGAAGATGGAGATTAATTGGGGTCGGCCGCCTGGTGGAGGTGAGACTTCAGGAGAGTCAGTCTATCAATCAATCGTTTTTATTGAGCACTAACTGTGTGCAGAGCACTGTACTAAATGCTTGGGAGAGTACATTATAACAATATAACATATAACAATATAATGAGCTTACAGTCTGGAGGGGGAGACAGACATTAACATAAATAAATAAATGACAGATATGGACCTAAATGCTGTGGGAGGGGGGATGAATAAAGGGAGCAAGTTGGGACAACACAGAAGGGAGTTGAAGAAAAGGAAAAGAGGGTTTAGCCAGGGAAGGCTGCTTGGAAGAGAAGTGTCTTCAATTAGGCTTCAGTGGGGGTGGGGGGGAGAGTAATTGTCTGTCGGATATGAGGATATGAGGAGCGAGGGCATTCCAGGCCAGAGGCAGGATGTGGGCGAGAGGTCAGCGTTGAGATCGAGGAAATCGAGGTACATTGAGAAGGTTAGCATTAGGGGAGCAAAGATAGAGAGGTTTGAAGATAAGGAGAGCTCAGGTCTGGCAGATTTGAAGGGAACTGGAAATGGCAAGGGTATGATAGGATGAAATAGATGAATAAATAGGTGAATAAATAAGTAGTATATGTAGAATTTTATAGAGTACTGAGCAATATCTTCTAGACTGTGAGCCTGCTGTTGGGTAGGGACCGTCTCTATATGTTGCCAACTTGTACTTTCCAAGCACTTAGTACAGTGCTCTGCACACAGTAAGCGCTCAGTAAATATGATTGAATGAATGAATATTCAGTCAATGGTTTTTGTTGAGCACTTACTGTGTGCAGAGCACTGGACTTGGGAAAAGTGAATAATGTACACTTGGGAATAGCAGGTGGAGATGAGGAAGAAGGCTGGTGGAGAGGGTTGGAGCCAATGGTAAGGAATTTTTGCTTAATGCAGAAGGAAATGGGCTACCATTGTAGGTTCATTAGGAGTGGAGATATTAGTGTAGAATGACACTTCAGGAAGATGATCCAGGTGGCGGTGTGGAGTATGGACCAAAGCAGGCAAGAGGTGGGAGGCTGGGAGAACAGTGATATAGCTGGGACCCTCCCCAATCCCGCCCCCAACCCCACTCCCACCCCACCCCCCAGGCTCCCCTCCCCTCCGGATCAGAAAGAACCCGGGCTTGGGAGCCAGAGGTCGTGGGTTCTAATGCTGGCTCCACCACTTGTCACCTGTGTGACTTTGGGCAAGCCACATCACTCCTCTGGGCCTCAGAGACCTCATCTGTCAAATGGGGATGAAGACTGTGAGCCCCACAGGATACAACTTGATTACCTTGTATTCCCCCCAGTGCTTAGAACAGTGCTCAGCACATAACTGAGCTGAGTGCTTAGTACTTAACAAATACCTGACATTATTTTCATTATTATTATTATTATTATAGCTGTCTGACTGGGATCTGATGAGGGCTTGAACCTGGGTGGTGGTGGTTTGGCTGGAGAGGAAGCTGGGAGGGGAATCCAGGAAATATTGTGGAGGAAGAACTGGCAGGATTTAGCAGTAGATTGAATGGGAGAGCTGAAACACACCAAAGAGCTGATGATGACACCAAGGGACAAGGAGAATGATGGTGGTGTCTTTACTATGATTATTATAATGATTAATAATAACAATGGCATTGGTTAAGCACTTGCTCTGTGCCAGTCACTGTACTAAGCACTGGGGCAGATTCAAGATAAACAGGTCCCTCATGGAGCTCACGGTCTCAATAGGAGGGAGGACAGGTACTGAATCCCCATTTTGCAGATGAGGAAACTGAGGCCCAGAGGAAGAGAAGTGACATGCCCAAGGTTACACAGCAGATAAGCGGCGGAGCCGCGATTAGAACCCAGGTCCCCTGACTCAGTCAATCAGTCAGTCGTATTTATTGAGCACTTACTGTGTGCAGAGCACTGTACTAAGCTCTTGGGAGAGTACCATATAACAATATAACAGACACATTCCCTGCCCACAACGAGCTTACAGCCTAGAGGGGACTAACGGTCTAGAGGGAGCTTACAGCCCCAGCCCCACGTTCTTTCCACTAGGCTGTGATGCATTCCCACGCTGCAGTCTGTCTAGAGGCGGTTCTAGGTGGTGGGGAGAGCACAACAGCAGCAAAAGAGCCAGTCCCCGCCCTCGAGGAGATTCGAGTTGTTCACCCCTATTCCAGACAAACAGACACCAGAGCAAGAACACATCGGCAACCAGCCGGACCCAGGCTCTGGGCCGGCTGACTCAGCCCACGGCTCTGGCCACCAGACAAGGCCTTGATCAAAAATGTGGAAATCCACTGCAAACATATTGAATGGATTTTCTCATTTCAGATGATCCGTCTTGTGTTGATTTCTTCAGCTGGTGTCATCTGGTCCCTCAGCATGGTGTCTGCAACCACAAATTTTATGGCAAGCAGTGCTGTAAATCCTGCACAACCAAGAACCGATAGCGTCACTTTCCCCTAAATTTCTGGGGATGGGATTCAGCCTAGCTACTTCCAGTAGAAGCAGCCCACTTGGAACCAGGGACTCAGGCCACACAAGCAACTCATCGCTCTGGTTCTTCCATAAACTGCCGGGGATGTTTGGCTGGGGGGCGGATGGGGGGTGGGGGGGGAGATCGTGGCTGGGGGACACGGAGCTGGATTTGAGCTCGAGAATATTACAGGGCGCCAGGCGCACTTGAAAAGGGGTGAGGAACGGAGCCGATCTGTTTTTGAAATACTTCACTTCGCACTGCTATTAGAGGTAAAAGACCAATAGGATGATGCTAGGCCAGGTAATTTAGGGGAGCACACGAAAGGGAGATCACCCTATTTCGGGACTCGCCAATGGCACCATAATATTCCGGCAAGGAACTGGCTGTTGCCCCTAGCAACCGAGATGTTCAGATGCCCAACAGCTCTCCTTTGGAAAAAGCTAAGGCCTCCGGGTTTGAGGCTTAGATTCGACCAAGTCTTCCCTGTGACCGTTACCTGAACATACCAGGTCACCAGTCCAGTGGCCGCCAACTCACTGGTGCTTTCTGCAACACGTGCTGCTGGATGAGTACGATTTGCCTAATGATCTTGGGGGAGATTGTGAAAGACTATATTCTGCTTGTAGAGAGTCTCAAAAACAATAATCCGCTTGAAATATATTCCTAGAAGTATTCTGAAAATAGGCTATGTGGGACTGTAAGTACTGCTATTCAATAGATGTTCACGTTTGAATAACGCTTCCAACACAAATACTTCATCATACTTGTGACATTCTGTTCTACTGAGGTGTTTTCAGGTTACACGGTTGAACGCGAAGTGGCAAAATTCACAGTCTGTTTGCTTGGAATTCCCCCCTAGCCCCCAGAAGCTAAATGATCAACAGGCAGATGGGTTGGAGACTATCTGCCTATTTTTTCTGACATTCCCTACATATTTAGTTTAGTCTCTGGAAAGAACTGCAAACCCAATGTTCTCCTTTTCACTAAAAATAGACGTCTTCCAACTCAGCCCTAGGATTTAGGTAACTGAGAACGGTCACGGCACAGGAACCATCAAACTGTCTCTTCACATTTTAACGATGAGCCGAACACACTACAGCAGGGTCCTTAGGTAAACATGAAGTGTTTTATAACACTTCAGATGCCATTTGCAATCCTTCAAGACCCAGCGGAGTCAGCGGACATGTTATTTTTATTTTTAAATCTGTCCTCAATTGGAAAAGCATCCAATAGGCCAAAACCGACTTAGCTGAGACAGGGCTGGGTCCTACTGTAATTTTCTGAAGAGCAGTGGGTTGCGAGGGACGTATTTAGATCATTCCACCCCATCCCACAACTCCTTCTGATGAAGGGAGCCCAAATTTTCTGCTTTTTAAAGTAGCATTTTGAATGAGAATTAGCCAACTCAGCACTAATGCTAGACAGTGGTCAGTTAAAATTAGCAGTTCCGTTTGCTACCCATTCAAAATGCAAACCACGCAATCAGAATTCTCTGATTCTTTAAGAAATTGTGATTGAAAACATGACTCTTTCGTCTTGGCTTGGCTGAGAGTAAGGTCTGTTGTATAACCAAGAATTTCCATTTTTTCTAGGAAAATTGCAAGTCTGTTGGGTTTTTTTTTAATAATTTCGATTTCATTATTTGATGTCAAAATTAATTTATTAAGGCATAGCTTTCTCTTCAGTATTATCATTTGCTTCCTTAAGTGAATGATGTTAATTCTGACGAGAATGTTGACTAAAAGTGTAGACTCTGGTATAAAGAGTAAAATTTAATGGTAATATTTAAGTATTTTATAATTGTTTTATGGCAAAACTCTCTAATGATTTCCTTCTATTAGGAACTTGTTAAGATTCCCGAATAAAATACTGTGGTTGCAATAACATGAAGGATAATGTAAATGTGTTAATGCCCACCAGAAGTTTGATAAATTAATAAAAGCATGTGGGATGCTGAAGATCAGTAGGAAAAGATTTTAATTAATCATTTTTACTAGGACAGCTAGGGAGGAAATGCTGACAATCAAACACTCTCACAGCAAAATCCATGATGCACTTATAATCTCTACAAGCCACTGAGTTTGTTTAAAGTGTTTCTGCAGCTGGTTCTGTGATCCAAGTGCGTACATGTTTAGGGACAGAAACGAAACAAGGAATTACAGCCCAGAGGGATCACTGAATGGGATGTATTTTTCCCTCCGAGCTGGTGTACCTGACATCAAACGTGAGGTTGTGTTAGCACTGACTGGAGGCCTTCCAACACAGATGCTACCCTGACATCAGTCAATGCTTTGGAATCACTGATGGGATCCAAATCTTCCTTGACCACGTTTCCCAGCAGTCTCTGGGGCTGCCCACACTCATGCTCATAATCAGCGAGACAACCCTGCCTTAAGGCTGCCTTTTAATAATAACAATAATAATAATAATGATGGTATTTGTTAAGTGCTTACTACATGGAAAGCACTGTTCTAAGCACTGTGGGGATACAAGGTGATCAGGTTGTCCCACGTGGGGCTCACAATCTTAATCCCCATTTTACAGATGAGATAACTGAGGCACAGAGAAGTTAAGTGACTTGTCCAAAGTCACACAGCCGATAAGTGGTGGAGTCGGGATTAGAACCCGTGTCCTCTGACTCTCAAGCCCGTACTTTATCCACTGAGCCATGCTGCTTCTTGCCCCAGCTATGTCCTTCCTCCACATCTTTTTATATTAAGACATTTGCAAAACATCAGTTGAGCTGATTTCCATGCCCTGGGCCCAGGAAAGCCATTTCCATCCAGAGATCTAATAATAATAAGGATGAGATTTATTAAGTGCTTCCTCTGGGCCAAAGCACTGGGTTAAAAGCTGGAATAGAATCAAGAAAATCAGGGTCCCTGTACCACTCAGGTTCACAGTTGAAGAGGTGGGGACTATCATCCCCATTTAATAGATGAGGAAACTGAAACTTAGGTTAAGTGATTTTTCCCAAAGTAACAGCAGGCCAGTGGCAGAGCTGGGATGAGATCCCAGACTCCAGAGCTTTCCTCTTGGCCATTTTGCCCCTTGAAAGCATCCATTGGAATAAGCACCTTAGGAAGGGTCGGGGGCTGGAAAAAGGAAGAGCCTCTGACAGGCTCTGTTGGAATGCAGCAGAGTGGCCATTATTGTTATTAATTATTATTAGTATTATATTAAATGCTTACTATAATCATGATGGTATTTGTTAAGTGCTTACTATATGCTAAGTACTGTTCTAAGCGCTGGGGTAGATACAAGGTCATCAGGTTGTCCCACGTGGGGCTCATGGTCTTAATTGCCATTTTACAGATGAGGGAACTGAGGCACAGAGAAATTAAGTGACTTGTCCACGGTCACACAGCAGACAAGTGGCAAAGGTAGGATTAGAACCCATGACCTCTGACTCCCAAGCCCGTGCTTTTACCACTAAGCCATGCTGCTTACTATGTGCCAAGCACTATTCTAAGCACTGGGGCAGATATGCATTAATCAGGTCAAACATTGTTCCTTGTCCCACATGGAGCTCACAGACTAAGAAAGAGGGAGAGCAGGCATTGAAATCATTGAAAAAAGAAATCAATCAATCCATCATATCTACTGAGCACTTACTGTATGCAGAGTATTGTGCTAAGCGCTGGAGAGAGTACAATATAACAGGATTGGTAGACACCTTCCCTGCCCACATCAAGTTTATAATCTGGAGGGGGAGACAGACATAAATATAAATAAAGAAATTATGGATATGCATATAGGTACTGTGGAGCTAAGGGAGGGAGGAATAAATGGATGCAAATCCAAGGACAAGGAGGACACAGAAGGGAGTGGGAGAAGAGGAAGTGAGAGCTTAGTCAGGGAAAGCCTCCTGGCGGAGATGTGCTTTTAATAAGGCTTTGAAGGTGGGGAGAGTGAACGTCTGTCTGATAATAATGATGGTATTTGTTAAGCGCTTACTATGTGCAAAGCACTGTTCTAACCGCTGGGCTAATATGAGGTGAGAGGGTGTTCCAGGCCCGAGGCAAGATGTGGGTGAGAGGCCGGTGGCCAGGTAGATGGGAGCAAGATACAGGGAGCAGGTTGGCATTAGAGGAGCGAAATGTGTGGGCTGGGTTGAAGTAGGAAATCGGAGAGGTAGGAGTTTGTGTTTGATGGTGAGGTGGATGGGCAACCTCTGGAGCTTCCTGAGGAGGGGGGAAACATGGACTGAATGTTTTTTCTAGAAAACCAATCCAGGCAGCAGAGTGAAGTGTGGACTGGAGAGGGGAGAGACAGGAAGCAGGGAGGTCAGCAATTTACCAGAGGAGAGATGGTACAGCAGTTGTCTGGTGCTGTGGAGGTCACAGAGCTGTTCTGTTCTGGGTTACCAGCTGCATCTGTTCTCCGTAGTGGCCATCTTGCAGTGAGTACCCCTGGGTTAAAGGAAACTGAGCAAGAGTGGTGGTCGGTGCAATCCACAACCGCTACTCCAAAAGCAAGCTGCCTCCTGTCTCGCCCCACTCCAGTCTGTATGTCACCCTACTGCCTCGATCATTTTTCTACAAAAACGTTCAGTCCGTGTTTCCCTGCTCCTCAAGAACCTACGGTGGTTGCCCATCCACCTCCACATCAATCAGAAACTCCTTGTCATCGGCTTTAAAGCACTCAATTACCTTGTCTCGTCTTACCTTTCCTCTCTGATTTCCTACTACAAACAAGGCTGCACACTTTGCTCCTCTAATGCCAACCTACTCTCTGTTCTTTGATCTCACCTTCCTCGCCGCTGGCCCCTTGCCCACTTTCTCTTGCCTGGAACTCCTTCCCCCTTCTCATCTGACAGCTGATCACTCTCCCCACCTCCAAAGCACATTCCTCTGAGAGATCTTCCCGGATTAAGTCCTCATTTCCTTTTCTCCCACTCACTTCTGTATCACCTTCGCACTTCGATTTGCACACTTCATTCACCCTTCCTTCAGCCCCACAGCACTTAGGTACATATCCGTAATGTATTTATTTATATTACAGTCTGTCTTCCCATCCAGACTGTAAGCTCCTTGTGGGCGGGAAACGTGTCTACCAACTCTGCTATATTGTACTTTCCCAAGTGTTTAGTATAGTGCTCTGCCTCAGTAAGTGCTCAATAAATACGATTGATTGCTTGCTTGATTGATTATTGATGACCTGCTGGGGGCAAGACACACCTTGCTCCTCTTCACCACTGCTGTCTTGGCAGTGCTCACTCGAGTGACAAGGAGCCACTCAAGTGCTTAGTACAGTGCTCTACACACAGTAAGCACTCAGTAAATATGAATGAATGAATGAACCGGAAGAGGCACCAGCCTGGATTTTCATTGACACAGTGTGCCAGTGTGCAAAAGATTCTCTTTCAGCATGACCTGCCCCACAGATGTAGCCTCCCCCTTGGCAGTGCCATCTTTGACCTGAAGGGCAGCTCTACACCTTCTATAGCAGGGGGTCTGCTTATTATCCCTGTCTTTTCTGGAGTCCGGGCAAAGATGGGAGCCCATTCCGTGGGAGGGGAAATGGATCCAGCTGCAGTTTGTCCTGGATGGGTTGTGAAATGCAGAGAGATGGATGAGTTCCTTTGGTGAATTAGGCCAAAGGTCAGATTGTTCTTCTGATTGGAAAGCATCTCTGTGCATTTTCCTCACCTTATCTACCCCAGTAGGCGCTACTGATGACTTTGGCCTTTGCCCAGTGAAAGCCAGAAAGAGACAATGTTGTGCCAGGTGGAACTACCAGGTTGCATGAAACAATACTCCTTGGGCACATAAATGAATGACGGTACTTATTAGGCACTTACTATGTGCCAAGCACTGTTCTAAGTCCTGGAGTAGATACAAGATACTAATAAAAATGATGGTGTGTATTAAGCAGCATGACTTAGTAGATAGAGCCTGGGGCTGGGAGTCAGAAGGAACTGGGTGGTAATCCCAGCTCCACCGCTGGTCTGCTGCGTGACCTTGGGCAAGTCAATTAACTTCTCTGTGCTTCAGTTGCCACATCTGTAAAATTGGGGTAAGAGTGTGAGCCCCATGTGGGACATGGACTATGTCCAACCTGATTAACTTGTATCTACCCCAATGCTTAGAACAGTGTTTGGCACATAATAAGTGCTTAACATCTACTATTATTATTGTTGTCATTATTATTTCTATTATTCATTCATTCATTCAATTGTATTTCTTGAGCACTTACTGTGTGCAGAGCACTGTACTAAGCGCTTGGGAAGTAACTATGTGCCAAGCACTGGGGTAAATCTAAAGTTATCAGAGTGGACAGAGACTCTGGCCTACATGGGGCTCTCAGCCTGAGAGGGAGGGAGAACGGGTATTTTATCCCCATTTTTCAGATGAGGAAACTGAGGTCCAGAGAAGTTGTGACTTATCCAAGGTCACACAACTGGAAAGTGGCAAAGGTTGGACTATATCCCAAGTCTCTTGACTCCCTCGCCCCGTGCTCTTCCCCCTGGATCTGGCTACCGTCCAATAGTTAGATTGTAATATGGTATGGATCGAAAATAATGCCACAATGCTCAATGCGTATGAGCTTGGGGTCAGGAAACCAGGGTTCTAACCCCATCTCTGACTCTGGCCTGCTCTGTGATCTTGGGCAAGTCACCTAACCTCTCTGGACCTCAGGATTCTCTTCTGTAAAATGGGGATAATAAACCCTGTCCTGCCTTACCTCACAGGTATAGTGTGAGGATCGAATGAGAGAATTGATGTGAAACTGCTGTGGAATCCATAAATCAGTGGCTCTTCTGGAACACTTCCTGAGCCCTGTTCACAGTACTAAGTGCTCTTTGGGAAAAGAAGCTGCATGACGTAGTGGACAGAGCATGGGCCTGGGAATCATAAGGTCATGAGTTATAATCCTGGCTCTGCTACTTGTCTGCTGTGTGGCCTTGGTCAAGTCACTTCACTTCTCTGTGCCTCAGTTACCTCATCTGTAAAATGGGGATTAAGACTGTGAGCCCCACGTGGAACAGAGACTCTGTCCAACCCGATTTGCTTGTAACCACCCCAGTGCTTAGTACAGTGCCTGACACGTAGTAAGCGCTTTAACAAATGCCTCAATTAGTATTGCAAATGGAAAGAATAATTTATTTCATGCCCCCAACATTCCTGAAACTAATGAGGAGAAAGAGTTGTAGAAAGGTCTAAACAGACACCTCTTGGCAAGGCGATTGGAATAAATAATAACAATAATAATAATAATGGTATTTGCTAAGTGCTTACTATTTGCCAAGCACTGTTCTAAACGCTAGGGTGAGTACAAAATAGGTTATCCCAAGTGGGGCTCCCAGTCTTAATCCCCATTTTTCAGATGAGGTAACTGAGGCCCAGAGAAGTGAAGTGACTTGCCCAAGGTCACACAGCAGAGAAGTGGCAGAGCCAGGATTAGAACCTGTGACCTTCTGACTCCCAGGCCCATGCTCTATCCACTACATCTTGCTGCTTCTCCGTCAATGGCTTCCCCAGGGAGAATGCTGGCAGACCCAAGGCGATTCCTGGCCAAGGGTCCCTTGGATATGGATAGCACCAAGCAGCCTGGGGCCTGACTTGGTAATTTCCCACGGCGCTGGCAAGCTGTTTGGGTGGCTTTCTTTGGGCACTGGGGCACACTGGCTCACTGTTCCCTCCGAGGCCTCAGAGTCTGGGTTCTTGCACCTCCCGGGTCTCCGCCTCACTGAACTTGCTCTTGCGAAAGGTTTCTTCCTCGCTAGCAGAGCTCCGGGGGCCAATTGCACAGAACACCAGAGCTCCAAAGCCTTCCCACTGCAGAAAGGAAGCTTTCAGCAGGGCTTCTGGTCATGAAAACCTCAGTTAGTCTTTGAGACCTTCCTGCTGGTTCATCCTGTTTGATTGGTTGACACCCATTGGAGTGCTGGAGGTGTCCGGAAGATAGGGAATAATGCTGGCGGCAGATTCATCTGGGCTGTTCAAGGTTTTACATATGAAACACACACACACACACACACACACACACACACACACACACACACACACAGGTTATTGTGTTCCATCAACAAAGCATCATTCAGAGACAGATTCAATTATTCCCATTCAGAAGGTTCCGTTTGGAGGATGACTCCAGTAAAACGTCATAGTCCTTGAAGACATAGCTCCAGGTTTAACTTTGGGGTCTGAAGAGTCCAACCCAAACCATATGAAGCCCCGGATCTAGGGGAGGCAGTGTGGTCTAGTGGGCAGAGCATGGGACTGGGAGACAGGAGACCAAGGGTCCATCCCAGTTCTGACACTGGACAGCTGGGTGATTTAGAGTAAGTCGCTAAACCTATCCGAGCCTGGTATCCTTCTCTGTAAAATGGACATAAGGTACCTGCCTCTCCCTCCCTCCCTTTCAGACGGTGAGTCCCAAGTTGTATAAGGACTGGGTCAGATCTGTTTGTCTTGTCTCCACCACAGCACCTTGCACAATGCTTGGCATATAGTAAGCATTTAATAAATACAATCATTACTATGGGGCTACAGTGTTTCTGATCAAGGCCCTCCCTTGATTGGATGATGGGCTGGTTCATTCCCACCCAAGTTTTGGAGGAACACCCGGTTGCTATGGGGTTAGGAAGTGGGGACCAGGTGGGGGACAGAGGTTCAGAGAATCTGCCTTGACAGATTTTGCCCCCTAGGCTTTCTGATAAGCAAAGGATTATGGGATGGGTAGGCATCGATTTCCTGTACAGCAGAGTTACTGAGTGAAGCTTGCCACGGGCTGAGTCTGCACTGGACAAAACCAACCCTCATTGGCAACTAATTAAAATGGAGACCACAGAAGCAGCCTCAGTTTTGATCCAACAAAGAGGCTAGTGGGATTTAATTATTTCCACCACTACATTGCTCCAGATTGGCCATGAGCCATTTGTTTGCACCAGACCAGACTTGCCTTTCTGCCTAGGCTAGGTGTCTGCTGTCTGTCTGTCTGTCCCTCTCCCCAATTGACTGCTGATGTCCAAGAGGTCCGGAGATATGCTCAGCTCCCCTCGATTCCCCTCCCGCCACCCCCGTGGGGACTCTGGACTCCTTCACAGGGACAGGGCTGGAGTCAGGGCTGCTATCTATCAATTAGGCAGATTTGCTGATGTTGTGGTGACCAGGGCAGAGGTGGGGCACCCCTGAGGATTCATTCATTCAATTGTATTTATTGAGCGCTTACTGTGTGCAAAGCACTGTACTAAGCACTTGGGAGAGTACTAAATAACAATAAACTGACACATTACCTGCCCACAAAAGTTAGCTTGGGGCTAATTCAGGGAAAAGTGGATTTCTGCACTGGAAAAACCCTGTCTAAAAATACACAGAAAGATAAACCAGCTATTAGGTCATATTATTATCAACCCAGTGGCCTCCTGTAACACTTACGTATCGGTTATGCCAAGCCTCAGCACTGGTCTCTATATGAATATTGAGTTGTTCAGTCAAGTATTTATTCTGATTGCTCTACTATGTCTTTCTCCCCGATTAGAGTGAACACTCCTTGAGGGCAGGGGCTGTGTCTCATGCTTTTGTTGTACTTTCCCAAGCGCTTAGTACAGTGTAATAAAAATCTTCTACTAACACTACTTCTGCCACTTCACTACACTTCAGTCAGTGTGTGCAGGGGAATAAATACATATATATGTGTGTGAGATGACCATACACACGTTATTCATCTCAGAAAATCAATTCTATTTTAGCATCAGGGTCATAAAAGAAAGGGAATTCTGCGACCTCTGGATTTGGGATGATTCTGCAGCCTTAATTTAAGCCAATGTTTCTGGCTGTGTTTCCAACCATGGGCCTGGTGTTCATTGATTCTGTGGCTTTCAGTTAAATCCTCCCCAAAATTTAAATCTTTTTAAATTTTTTCGTGTGAAAAAAAAAACCTTTGGTGCTATTGTGCTATAGCTGACTCAATGGCTCCTAGAATTAGGCTGTTGGTGAGGAAAATGCTGACAACATCTTAACTGTATCCGTGTGGGTAGTGTCCTGAAAACACACACCACACACACACCATTTTGAACGTGAAGAGGAAGATCTCAGATCTGCTTGTGCCATTCGAGGGCCCCTGGCATGGGCCTTTTGCACAAGGAGACTACTAATATGTATTGGGCCACAGATCTTTCCGAAATAGAAGAGTGTAATCTAGGCTGGCCTCATGAGGAAGGAGTGTGGTCTAAGGAATGTGAAGCAGTGTGAGCTAGTGCAGGCCTCATAGTCAGAGGACATGACTACCTAGCTCCACCAATGGTCTGCTGTGTGGCCTTGGACAAGTCACTTCACTTCTCTGTGCCTCAGTTTCCTCACATAAAATGCCTGTTCTCCCTCCTACTTAGTCTGTGAGCCCCATGTGGGACAGAGACTGTGTCTGATCTGAATAACTTGTATCAACTCCAGTGCTTAGAATAGTGCTTGGCACTTCACTTCTATGTACCTCAGTTTCCTCACCTGTAAAATGGGGGTGAATGACCTCACTGTGTCCTCACAACACCCCTGTGAGGCAGAGAAAGGCTTTGTTCCGCAGATAAAGAAACTGTGGCCCATTAGAATGCAGGTCCTCTGACTCCCAGACCTATACTCTTTCCACTAGACTTTTGTTCTCAAAAGTCTCTCAAGCGCTTAGTACAGTGCTCTGCGTGTAGTAAGTGTTCAATAACTACCATTGTTTGATTAATTGATTGGTTCTAATCTAGGACCTAGTTTCTAATCTTGGCTCCTCCACTAGCCTGCTATTTGACAACTTAACCTCTCTGTGCCTCAGTTTCCTCAATGGTAAAATGGGGATTCATTACCTGTTCTTTCTCCTACTTGGACTGTGAGCCCCATGTGGGACAGGGACTGTGTCCAACCTGGTTATCTTGTATCAATCCCAGTGCTTAGAACAGTGCTGAATTTATAGTAAGTGCTGCTTAACAAGTACTATTATTATTATTATTGTTATTACCTAGTGGAAAGAACATGGAGCTGGGAATCAGGAGACGTGGGTTCTAATCCCAGCTCTGCCACTGGCCTGTTTGTGATCCTGGGCGAGGCACGCAACCTCTCTGGGCCACAGCTCTTCATCTGTGGAATAATAATAATAATAATGGCATTTATTAAGTGCTTACTATGTGCAAAGCACTGCTCTAAGCACTGGGGAGGTTACAAGGTGATCAGGTTGTCCCACGTAGGGCTCACAGTCTTCATCCCCATTTTACAGGTGAGGGAACTGAGGCCCAGAGAAGTGAAGTGACTTTTCCAAAGTCACACAGCTGACAATTGGCGGAGTCAGGATTTGAACCCATGACCTCTTCACCGGGCTCTTTCCACTGAGCCATGCTGCTTCTCTAAATAATAAAATAATAAGAATAAAGTCTCTCCCTACCACACAGTGACATTTTGAGGACAAAATGAGGTCATTGATATATAAGCACTTTGGAAAAATGCAAGTCCTACACAAAAACAAGAAATTAAAGGCTTGATTAGAAGCAGCATGGTGTAGCAGCTAGAGCACAGGCCTAGGAGTCGAAGGTCATGGGTTCTAATCCTGGCTCCGCCTCTGGTCTGCTGTGTGACCTCGAGCAAGTCACTTCACTTCTCTGTGCCTCAGTTGTCTCATCTGTAAAATGGGGAGCGAGACTGTGAGCCCCATGTGGGACAGGAACTGTGTCCAACCTGATTTGCTGTAACCACCCCAGTGCTTATTACAGTACCTGGCACATAGTAAGTGCTTAACAAATACCATAATTATTACCATAATTATTATTGAGCCCAGGCCTGGGATTAAGGAGACCTATTTTCTAATCCCATATGTATCATCATCATCATCGATGAGCACTTACCGTGTGCAGAGCACTATACTAAGCATTTGGGAGAGTACAGTACAACAGAGTTGCAAGATACTTTCCCTGCCCACAGAGAGTTTACAGTCTACAGGAGGAGACAGATACTAATATAAATAATTTACAATATATAATTTATAGATTTGCACATGAGTGCTGGGTGTTTGAGGGTGGGGTGAATATCAGTTGCCCAGATCCAAGTCACAGATCCAAGTGCGTAGATGACACAGTAAGCACTTACTATGAGTTAAGCACTGTTCTAAGCGCTGGGGTAGATACAAGATACCCAGGTTGGACACAGTCCCTGTCCCACATGGGGCTCACAGTGTAAGTAGGAGAGAGAACAGGTATTGAATCCCCATTTTACCACTGAGGAAACTGAGGCCTTAATCATGGAAGGCCTCTTGGAGGAGATATGTCCTTAATAAGGCTGCTCAGGGGTGGTGTAACTTGTATGGGCAGGTAGAGTGAGTGCGAGAGAGGAACAGTGAGAGAGAGGGAAAGAGAGAGAGCTACACATTCAAAGATGCCACTACTGACAGTGAGATCCTACCCATGGGTGGGGCATGGCTGGAAAAACCGGTGGGAGACACTGCCCCCCGCCCAACCCCAGCCCTCATTTCAGACACATCAGAATAGAGCCTTGTTGTGCTGGTGAGTTGGTCTCAATCAGGCCCACCTCTGCCTTTAACTGATTCCTCTAAGCATCCTATTCCTACTGTCAGAGACAGAGTTCTGAGCTGATTTAACCATGTGCCTTGGTTTCCTCATCTGGAAAATGGGGATTAAGAATGTGAGCTCCATGTGCGACATGGAATGAGTTCCAAGCTTGTATCTATACCAGCATGTAGTACAGTGCCTGGCACATAGTGAGCGCTCAACAAATACCAGAAAAAAAACAGGTATTTAATCTCCGTTTTACAGTTGAGGAAACTGAGGCACAGAGAAGTGAAGTGACTTGCCCATAGTCACACAGCAGACAAGTAGCAGAGCAATTGGCAGAGCGGGGATTAGAACCCAAGTCCTCTGACTCCCAGAGTCTGCACACAATAAGTAGTCAAAAAATAGAATTGATTGATCGAATGATTTAAAGGGACTATGGCTTTGTGCCACTGTTACAACTTGAGTGTATCATCAGCTTTTCAACTGCTAATATTCACTAGTGCCATTTTGCCCATTATTCCTACGACGGCCAGATCGCCAGATTTGGGCTAAGCAAACAAAGTCCCCAGTTAGGAAGCGGAAGCGTTCCGTCGTGCTTGTTGCTGACTTCCTCGACGTGTCCTTTCTTGACGTTTTGAAAACTTTAAGAGAACAAAGACTATTCACAGGACTCCCGCCAGCTCTTCTCAAACTGACGGAAGGATTTACTCGAAAGAGAATTGGCACTTCAATTTTGAATTAAGCTTTGTTCCTGACAGAAGGGAATCAGAAATGAGAGGAAGCTTCTGATTTTGCCCATGGCTTGGATCGTTTGGCTGGGTCACCTTAATCATGTTTTGGCCCCAAATAATCATGTCAGCTCTTCGCCGCCGCCCCCCCCCCCCCCCCCCCCCCCCCCACTCATCTGGAACTCGTTTTCCTGCTACTGCTGGAGGAAAACTGGAAGAGATCACATCCTACAATGATCCACCTGGAGGGGGGAGGGAAGTTGAATAAAACAACAACTTTGGACTGTCCCTCTGAAGACAATACTGATATCCAGCAAGCGTCTCCCTGTCCTGAGTCCAATAAATGGTTACTTCTTTGACTGTAAACTCCTCAAAGGAAGGGACTGTGTCTTCTAACTTCCTTGTGCAGAAGCACTTAGTATAGTGCTCTGCCCACAGTAAGCTCCCTAGGTAAGCTACCTAGAAATACTATTAAGAAATAAATACTACTAGAGAAGCAGGGTGGCCTGGTGGACAGAGCATAGGACTGGGAGTCAGGAGACCTGGGTTCTAATCTTGGCTCTGCCTCTTGCCTGCTGTGTGACCCTGGACAAGTCACCGCACTTCCCTTCGCCTCTGTCTCCTCATCTGCAAAATGAGGCTTAAGTACCTGTTCTCCCTCCCCTTTAGACCTTGAGCCCCATGTGGTTCAGGGACTGCATCTGATTTAACTGTATTGTTTCTACCCCAGTGCTTGGCCTATAGTGAGCGCTTAACACATCCCATGATGGTGATTATTACTAGTTGGAACTCCCTCCCCCTCCATATCCGACTGACCATCAACCTCCCCACCTTCAATGCCTTATTAAAATCTCATCTCTTCCAAGAGGCCTTCCCCGACCAAGCCCTCATTTTTCCTACTCCCTCTCCCTTCTGCATCACCCTTGCCCTTGGATTTGTGCCCTGTAGTCACCCCACCCTCAGTCAATCGATCAATCAATCAATCGTATTTATTCATTCATTCATGCATGCATGCAATCATATTTAATGAGTGCTTACTGTGTGCAGAGCACTGTACTAAGCACTTGGGAAGTATAAGTTGGCAACGTATAGAGACGGTCCCTACCCAACAACAGGCTCACATTCTAGAAGGGGGAAACATTTATTGAGCACTTACTGTGTGCAGAGCACTGTACTAACTACTTGGGAGAGTACAAGATAACAGAGTTGGTAGACATGTTCCCTGCCCACAACAAACTTATAGTCTACAGCCCCAAGCTCTTAAGTCTATATCTGTAATTTATTTTAACATCTGTCTCCCCCACTATACTGCCAGCTCCTTGTGGGCAGGCAACATGTCTACCAACTCTGTTGCATTGTACTCTACCAAGTGCATAGTATAGTGCTTTGCACACAGTAAGTGACCAAGAAATACCACTGATTGATCGATTGACTGCAAAGATTCTGTGGAGGTGGGGCTGAATTCTTCAGTGAGGCTGTCCCTGATTTTTGTTGGATCTTCTCAGAAATTAAAAAAAATATATAGAAATGTTCCAGAATTGGTTTGTCCCAGCTAAAGGGGTCAACCTGCATTGCACCACCCGAACTGTTCAGCTCCTTTGTTATGTATGCTTGACTTTCTACATCCAGAGGTTTCCAGGACATTCTGGGACATTCATTCAATTGCATTTGTTGATTCAATCGTATTTATTGAGCGCTTACTGTGTGCAGAGTACTGTACTAAGCACTTGACATTGCAGAAAGCTGGGGAAATTGAACCCCTCACTGATCCTCCCTCAGACTCTCACAATGGCCAAGGCAAAAGCAGAAGATGAGCATTGTTAAGATGGTGTCCCAATATCAACAATATGGACTGAGCACCTGCCTACTGGATGCAGAGCACTGAAAACCCTTCCACGAGAAGCTAACGTTCAAAAAGGGGAGTGTAAGTGAATATATCACTCAGGCATCAATAGCAGATCCACATATGAGGGCTGAGGTGTTTGATTAATTAATCAATCAATGGTGTTTACTGAGAACTTATTCTGTGCAGAGTACTATCCTAAGTGTTTGGGAGAGTGCAATAGAGTGAGGAGGCATGATCCTTGCCCTCAAGAAGCTCACAGTCTAGCAAAGGGTGTTTCATAAGGTGATGTGATCAGGAAAGTTTAGAGGAAGGTCTTCTGGAGGAGGGGATTTTTTTAGGAGGTCCTCGAAGTGATGGGAGGGCTGTGGTTTGGTCACACTGAGGAAAGAGAGAGATCTTCCCCAGCAGCATCTTCAGATGAGATCTCCTCCCTCCTCTCAAGTGCCACCCCATCCACCTGTGCTTCGGACCCCATTCCCTCTAGTCTTATAAAAACTCTCACCCCTTCCCTCCTCCCCTCCTTAACTTCCACCTTCAACTGCTCACTCTCCAATGGTTTCTTCCCCTCTGCCTTCAAACATGCCCAAGTCTCCCTGTCCTAAAAAAAACCTCTCTTGACCCCACTGCCCCTTCCAGTTATTGCCTCTCTCCCTCCTACCCTTCCTTTCCAAACTCCTAGAAAGAGTTGTCTACACTCACTGCCTTGAATTCCTCAACGCCAACTCTCTCCTAGACCCCCTCCAATCTGGCTTCCGTCCCCTCCACTCCACTGAAACTGCACTCTCAAAGGTCACAAGTGACCTCGTTCTTGCCAAATCCAATGGCTCCTACTCTATCCTAATCCTTCTCGACCTCTCAGCTGCCTTTGTTACTGTAGACCATCCGCTTCTCTTCAACACATTATCCAACCTTGGCTTCACAGACTCCATCCTCTCCTGGTTCTCATCACATGAAGCTAAAACTCCTCACTATCGGCTTCAAAGCTCTCCATCACTTTGCCCCTTTCTACCTCACCTCCCTTCTTTCCTTCTACAGCCCAGCCCACACACTCTGCTCCTCTGCTGCTAACCTCCTCACTGTGTTTGTTCTCGCCTGTCCCGCTGTCGACCCCTGGCCCACGTCCTACCCCTGGCCTGGAATCCCCTCCCTCCACACATCTGCCAAACTAGCTCTCTTCCTCCATTCAAAGCCCTACTGAGAGCTCACCTCTTCCAGGAGGCCTTCCCAGACTGAGCCCCCCATTCCTCTCCTCCTCCTCCCTATTGCCTCCACTCCCTCCCTCTGCCCTACCTCCTTCCCCTCCCCACAGCACTTGTATATATTTATACCTATTTATTACTCTATTTTACTAATGATGTGTATATAGGTATAATTCTATTTATCTATTCTGATGGTATTGACACCTGTCTGCTTGTTTTGTTTTGTTGTCTGTCTCCCCCTCCTAGAGTGTGAGCCCATTGTTGTGTAGGGACCATTTCTATATGTTGTCGATTTGTACTTCCCAAGTGCTTAGTACAGTGCTCTGCATACAGTAAATGCTCAATAAATACGATTGAATGAATGAATGAATCTTGGCAAGGGGAAAGACAGGAACAATGGGCTGGAGATGAGAGTGCCAATAGAGAGGAAGTGTTTGAAAGCTTGATTGGGAAGAGTGAAGAGTGCTAGAGCAGGAGAGGAAAGCTGTTAGGTAAGAAGAAGTAGTGGGTAAGAGCTAGGAAGAGCCTGATCAGAAGTCTTTGTTTTATGGGAGAAGCAGTGGATAGCCACTGGAGAGTTTTTAGGATTGAAGTGATGTGCTACAGAGTTTTAAAAAAAGGAACCATGCAGCTATAATAAGAATTGTCATATTTGTCGAGTGTTTGCTATGTACCAAGGAGTGAGATAGAGACAAGATCATCAGGTCGGAACCAATCTCTGACCCATATGGGGCTCACAGTCTGAGGGAACAGGTATTGAATCCCCATTTTACAGATGAGGAAATTGAGGCACAGAGAAGTTGTGACTTGCCCAAGGTCACACAGCAGAAAGGTGGCAGAGCTGGGATCATTATCATGTTAAGCATTTACTATGTGCCAAGCAACATTCTAAGTGCTGGGGTAGATACAAGTTAATCAGATTGTACACAGTCCCTATCCCACATGGGACTCACAGTCTAGGTAGGAAGCAACTACACTTAATCAGTCAATCAATCAGTGGTATTTATTGTGTGCAGAGCACTCTACTCTGCACTTGGGAGAATACAATGTGATGGAGTTGGTAGAATTGAGGAGGAGAAAGAGAGGAGAGAGTAGATAAAATAAACAAGAAAAAGGAAGAGAAAAGTGCAGTGGAGGAGAAGAGGACAAAGAAGCAGCGTGGCTTAGTGGAAAGAGCATGGGCTTGGGAGTCAGAGGTCAAGGGTTCCAATCCTGGCTCCTTCACTGATCAGCTCTGTGACTTTGGGCAAGTCACTTGACTTCCCTATGTCTCAGTTACCTCATCTGTAAAATGGGGATTAATCAATCAATCAATCAATCAATCGTATTTATTGAGCACTTACTGTGTGCAGAGCACTGTACTAAGTGCTTGGGAAGTACAAGTTGGCAACAAATAGAGACAGTCCCTACCCAACAGTGGGCTCACAGTCTAAAAGGGGGAGACAGAGAACAAAACCAAACATACTAACAAAATAAAATAAATAGAATAGATATGTACAAGAAAAATAAATAAATAAATAAATAGAGTGTACATATGTACAAACATATATACATATATACAGGTGCTGTGGGGAAGGGAAGGAGGTAAAATGGGGGGGATGGAGAGGGGGACGAGGGGGAGAGGAAGGAAGGGGCTCAGTCTGGGAAGGCCTCCTGGAGGAGGTGAGCTCTCAGTAGGGCCTTGAAGGGAGGAAGAGAGCTAGCTTGGTAGATGGGTAGAGGGAGGGCATTCCAGGCCCGGGGGATGACGTGGGCCGGGGGACGACGGCGGGACAGGCGAGAATGAGGTACGGTGAGGAGATTAGCGGCAGAGGAGCGGAGGGTGCAGGGTGGGCTGTAGAAGGAGAGAAGGGAGGTGAGGTAGGAGGGAGCGAGGTGATGTAGAGCCTTGAAGCCCAGGGTGAGGAGTTTCTGCCTGATGCGCAGATTGATTGGTAGCCATTGGAGATTTTTGAGGAGGGGAGTAACATGCCCAGAGTGTTTCTGGACAAAGACAATCCGGGCAGCAGCATGAAGTATGGATTAAGACTGCGAGCCCCACATAGGATAACCTGATTACCTTGTATCTACCCCAGCGCTTAGAACAGTGCTCGGCACATAGTAAGTCTTTACAAAATGCCATCATCATCATCAAAGATAGAGGAGTATTTCCATATTGTTGGCAAAAATGAGAACACTACCCCATTTTAAGCAAAAAGTGCATAAATGAAGTTCAGCCCACACCTTCCTGACCTATTCTTTTGACCTTCTCCCTAGGTTCCCGAGGACAAAACAATAGAGGCGCACACTTTAGTGAGCTGCATATTTTTAGCAATAAATTAGCTGGACTTTTCCCTCTATGTCTCAGAGCTACTCACTTATCTAAATCAGAAACTCCATATTTTGGCACTGCTTCCTTACTTTTCAATCCGGCTAATTCTACCAAAATCCCTTTATGCAGCTCAAACAGGATATTACTTTCCAGACCTACTGAGGGGAGTATAGTGTTTCCCCTTTAATATCAGCATGGTCATTTGGAACAAGTATGTGAAATCACCACTCAACTCCATTCCATTTATTTATTTTATTTGTACATATTTATTCTATTTATTTTATTTTGTTAATATGTTTTGTTTTGTTCTCTGTCTCCCCCTTCTAGACTGTGAGCCCGCTGTTGGGTAGGGACCGTCTCTATATGTTGCCAACTTGTACTTCCCAAGCGCTTAGTACAGTGCTCTGCACACAGTAAGCGCTCAATAAATATGATTGAATGAATGTATGAAATGCCAATCTGCCCTTCGTGAAACACAGAAACTCCATGCTCTGAACACACACTGCCTTCCACAGCTCATCACTCCAATTCCACCCCACATACAACAGCCATACTCTGCCACTGGCCTGCTGGGTGGCCTTGGCAGGTCACAACCTATTTAGGCTTCAGGTCCCTCATCTGTAAAATGGAGATAAGATCCACTGTGAGCCCATGTGGGACAGGGACTGTGTCCAATCCGGTAACTGTATCTACCCCAGCACTTAGCACATATTTAGCCTTAGTAAATGCCACTATTATTATTCTTTAAAATAATAATTACAATAAAAATAATAATAACTTAAGCAAAAGGCAGCAGGAAGGAGTCAGTAAAAGCATGACCAGCACCTGTGGTTAGCAAGTTTACATCAGCTAACAAGTTCAAAGGAGCGTAAAATCAACCCCAGTCACAAAACACCAATCTTTCCCACCTCTTAGACATCTCCCTATACTGTGGCCCTATCTTCTCCAGGTTTTCCAAGGACAAAGGTCAGTCCAGTCAAGCGATGGACCCCAGCTGGACCGGTTAATCCACCATGTGGTGGTCCCTCAGCTCTGCCTGTTTCCCGTGGGGTTATTATTACTAGATGTTTCATCCTCCGGCAGTTTGGAGGGGCAGAATCCAAAGTCGCTGTGACTTCAGTTTCAAAGCTGAATTCCCTAGTCACATTCAGTTTTCTGTAGGCCATCATATACCATTTTAGGCAAACATGGTTTTGCCCAACATGGAGACTAGCAGGCACTGAGTGGAAGGGTCTTGTGAGGAAGAAAGGTGTTTCATGCTTCTGTCCTACTTTCCCAAACACTTAGTCCAGGGGACTGCAACCAGTGAGCGCTCAGTACACACCATCACTATTACTAACTGAGCAGCCATAGTAAGGAGTTTGGGGGAAAGGGGCATGGTGTAGGGTGGGGAGGTCAGGTTCAGTGTTCAAGACATTACAGGAGAGCCATAGAGTGCATGACCTATTGGAAAGAGCCCAGGCCTGGGAGTCAGATGACCTGGGTTCTAATCCCAGCTCTGCCCCTTGACTGTGGTGTGGCTTTGAACAAGTCCTTTCATTTCTCTGTGCCTCAGTTACCTTATCTGTAAAAGGGGGATTAAGACTGTATATATGTATATATGTTTGTACATATTTATTACTCTATTTATTTATTTTACTTCTACATATCTATTCTATTTATTTTATTTTGTTAATATGTTTGGTTTTGTTCTCTGTCTCCCCCTTCTAGACTGTGAGCCCACTGTTGGGTAGGGACTGTCTCTATATGTTGCCAACTTGTACTTCCCAAGCGCTTAGTACAGTGCTCTGCACACAGTAAGTGCTCAATAAATACGATTGCTTGATTGATTGACTATGAGCCCCATGTGGGACATGGACTGTGTCCAACCTGATTAACTTGTATCTACCACAGTGCTTAGTACAGTACCTGGAACATAATAAGTGCTTAATGGATACTATTAAAAAATTATTCCCTTATATATTTAGTTATTTCTCTCTCCAAACTCTGGCTTGGAAAGCTAGTCTAATCTGTAAACTCCTTGTGGGCCTTTATCTACTCTTTTGTAGTGAACTCTCCTAAGAGCTTAATACAGGGCTCTGTACACAGTAAGTGATCAATTAATACCATTGTTTGATTGGTTATTTACCAGCTGGATTTCTGTATCTGCTCCTTGTTCCCACTATTTAAAAATAAATTGTTTCTGCCTGTCTCCCATATTAGAGTGTAACTCCCTTGAGGGTGAGGGCCATGTCTTTTGCTTTTATGGTACTCTCCCAAATCCTGCCGGTCTCACCTTAATAACATCGCCAAATCCGCCCTTTCCTCTCCATCCAAACTGCTACCACATTAGTACAATTACTCATCCCATCCCGACTGCATCAGCCTCCTTTCTGACCTCCCAACCTCCTGCCTCTCCCCACTTCAGTCCATACTTCACTCTGCTGCCTGGATTGTCTTTCTACAGAAATGCTCTGGGCACGTCACCCCTCTCTTCAAAAATCTCCAGTGGTTGCCTATCGACCTCCATAGCAAACAAAAACTCCTCACTATTGGCTTCAAAGCTCTCCATCACTTTGCCCCTTCTTACCTCACCTCCCTTCTCTCCTTCTCCAGCCCAGCCTGCACACTCCACTCCTCTGCTGCTAACCTCCTCACTGGGCCTCCATCTCTCCTGTCTCAGCGCTGACCTCTGGCCCACGTCCTACCTCTGGCCTGGAATGCCCTCCCTCCTCAAATCCGCCAAACAATCACTCTTCCTCCCTTCAAAGCTCTACTGAAGGCATACCACCTCCAAGAGGCCTTCCCAGACTAAGCCCCCTTTTCCTCAGCTTCCCCTCCCTTCCGCATCACCTCAACTCTCTCCCTTTGCTCTTCCCCCCTCTCTCCGCCCCACTGCACTTATGTATATATGTACATATCTATAATTTCATTTATTTATATTGATGTCTGTTTACTTGATTTGAAGTTTATCTCCCCCACTCTAGACTGTGAGCCCATTGAGGGCAGGGATTGTCTCTATTGCTGTATTGTACTTTCCAAGTGCTTAGTACAGTGCTCTACACACAGTAAGCACTCAATAAATACAACTGAGTGAATGAATGAATGGAAGAATTTAGTACAGTGCTCTGCATACAGTAGGCGCTGAATACATACCAATAATGATGATGATGTTGATGGAAGCGATGATGCAAACTTCAGGCTAGTGTGAACCCAACGTCCTATTTGAATAGGTATAAGATGGAGCCCATGGTTTCTGAAGATCCTCTCATTTTTCCTTTACCTCTTCTGTCTTCATCTAGTTTGATGATAGTTTGCCCGGTCTAGGGTTAGCTCTGGGGAGAGGTGGAAATTTTTAGGTTTTGGATGTGTTATAGAAAAATGTAAAGTGTTTCCTTTATGTTTTGAAACCTAGGCATCAGCTTTAATACGGTTCCTAGCATGGCTTTAAGGCAACCAATCGATCAATCAACTGGTCAATCAATTAATGGTATTTATTGCACATTTACTGTCTGCAGAGCACAGTACTAAGCATTTGGAAAAGTACCAAACAACAGAGTTGGTAGACTCGATCCCTGCCCTCAAAGAGTTTACGGACTAGAGAGGGAGATGGATAATAAAAAAAAAAAATAACAATAATGGTATTTGTTAAGCGCTTACTATGTGCTAGGCACTGTACTAAGCGTTGGAGTGGGTACAAGTAAATCGGATTGGACACAGTCCCTGTCCCACATGGAGCTCACAGTCTCAATACCTATTTTACAGATGAGGTAACTGAGGCCCAGAGAAGAGAAGTGACTTGACAGATGTGAAAACACATTGCTTAGTGGAAAGAGCACGGGCTTGGGAGTCAGAGGTCATGGGTTCTAATCCCGGCTCTGCCACTTGTCTGCTGTGTGACCTTCTCTCTGCTTCAGTTCCCTCATCTGTAAAATGGGGATTAAGACTGTGAGTCCCACTTGGGTAGACATGTTCCCAACCAGTGAGGAGCCTATAATAATAATTTTAATAATAACCTTCACTGATTATCTTATATTTACCCCAGTGCTTAGAACAGTGCTTGGAACATAGTAACCACATAACAAATACCATAATTATTATTATTATTACAAATTGGCAAGTACTGGGGGACTGACTTGCCCATGGTCACAGAGCAGACTAGTGGAGGAGTCAGGATTAGAACCCAGGTCCTTCTGACTTCCAGGCCTGTGCTCTATCCTCTAAGCCATGCTGCTTCTCTTTTAACAATTGTAATAATCATATTGTAATCATAATAACTGTAATAATTGTAATAATAATGTCTGTAGGATTTATTCATCGCTCACTGTGTACCGCACCTTGTACTAAACCACTGGGGCAGATACAATACAACCAGATCAAACATCGTCCCTGTCCTGTTTAGGGCTCCCAGTTCTAGGTGGATGAAGAACAGGCGTTTTCATCCCCATTTTACAGATGAGGACGCTGAGGTCTAGTGAGGTTAAGTGATTTTCCAAAGGTCACACATCAGGCTAGTGGCGGAGCGAGGACTAGAACCCAGGTCTCCTGACAAGCAATGTGCATGATGTAATACAGGAGGCACGGCCTAGTGGAAAGAGCACAAGGCTGGGGATCTAATCCCAGCTCTGCAACTGGCCTGCTGTGTGTCCTTGAACAAGTCACTTATCCTCTCTGTGTCTCAGTTTCCTCATCTGAAAATGAGGATAAGATACTGGCTCCCTAAGCCCATAGAGGTATACTGCAAGGATAAAATGAGATCAATCAATCAATTGTATTTATTGAGTGCTTACTGTGTGCAGAACACTGTACTAAGCACTTGGGAAGTACAAGTTGGCAACATATAGAGACAGCCCCTACCCAACAGTGGGCTCATCAGCGCTTAGAACAGTACTTGGCACATAGGAAGTGCTTAACAAATGCCATCATTATTATTACTGACGGGTGAGCACTTTGGAAAAATAAATGTTCTCTACAAATATAAGGTAGTAGTATTAAGATAGTGGAAATATTGATCAAACCAGTCCAGCAGGTCTGTGAAACAATCAATCCACCAATCAATGGTATTTATTGAGCATTTACTGTGTGCAGAGCACTGTATTAAGCACTTGGAAGAGGATGATAAAATAGAGTTGGAAGACACAATCCCTGCCCTCAAGAAGTTTACAATTTAGTGATTTGAACCCTAGAAAATGATAAGCAATGTGGCCTAAGGGATAGAGCCCGGGCCTTGGAATCAGAAGAACCTGGGTTCTAATACCGTTTCTGCCACCTTGGGCAAGTCACTTCACTTCTCTGTGCCTCAGTTACCCCATCAGTAAAATGAGGATTAAGACTGTGACCCCCATACGGGACAGGGACTGTGTCCAATTGGATTTCCTTGTATCTATCCTAGTGCTTAGTACAGTGCCTGGTACATAGTAAGTGGTTAACAAAAAAAATTCATCTTGTGGGGCTTTGACCTACTCGAGGAGGTGCAGAACTAACTTTCCCAATGGCTTGCTACACCTGGGAAAGGCAGCTGACCCGTTTCTGGTCCAGAAAAGAAACTTTAGAGCCAAACACCTACTAGCACAACAGCGTGAAATGCATATGGGCCTTCAGTGTCATCACTTTTTCATTTCTGCAATGGTGTTTGCTGTTCCTTGGAAGTAGGCGAAAGATTAATGAATGATTTCCATTCTCGTAATAAACCCACATGTTGTTTTTGGAAGGGAACACACATCTTTGGGAAACACATACTTAGGGTACAGAGAGAAAAGAGTCTTCGAGTCACAGCAGCGGGAAACCTCAGAAAGTCTAATGCTCTTACTCTTCTGGTTCGCAAAGGATGTCACTTAAGGTGTCAATAGAAGAGTTCCAGATCCAAGAAAGATTTCTGTCCTGAATGTAGCCAACGTGACGAGAAGAAAAGTTTAACATTCTCTTAGTGGGAATTTGAACTTGTGACTTCTAAATATCCTGATCCGTAAAGAGTAGTCATTTTCTCTAAGGCCTGTCGAAGAAGTGATCTCGGTTTCTTAGTAACGATATTTATTAAGCCTAAAATGTACTAAGTGCTACGCGCTGGAGTAGACACAAGATGATCAGATCAAACACAGGCCATCCCTTGTGGGACTCACAGTCTAAGTATTAGGGAGGGTGGATATCTCACCCCATTCTACAGAGGATGAAACTAAAGCCTAGGAAAGTTATTAATATTATTGATAATAATGATGATACTAATACTAATAATTGTGGTAATGGTTAAGTGCTTACTACGTGCCAAGCTCTGTACTAAGCAGTAGGGCAGATGCAATATAGGCAGCTCAGACTCAAACCCTGTCCCAAATGGGATTCAAAGACTAGGGAATAAGAATAATAATAATGGGGTGTATTGTCCCTCCTGTCTGTTCTAGAGGGGAAAACAGCACATTCCACAATAGACAGTTCTCTTTAACCAACATAACAGTGATATGTCTTTCTCTGCCATTCATAATACCATGAGATTTGCCTACAAGCAGTGTGGAGAGAAGCAGCATGGCTCAGTGGAAAGAACATGGGCTTTGGAGTCAGAGGTCATGGGTTCAAATCCCAGCCCCACCACTTGTCAGCTGTGTGACTTTGGGCAAGTCACTTAACTTCTCTGTGCCTCAGTTATCTCATCTGTAAAATGGGGTTGAAGAATATGAGCCCCACGTGGAACAACCTGATCACCTTGTATCCTCCTCAGAGCTTAGAACAGTGCTTGGCACATAGTAAGCACTTAAGAAATACCAATATTATTATTATCATTACAACACCATCCAATTAAAAGGTATAAATTTAATGGTGCCCTAAGTACTGGCTCAATTTTGGCTCAATTATACACAAAGAACACTAAGAGCCCGTCCTTTGGAATCAGAGGTCATGGGTTCAAATGCCGGCTCTGCCAATTGTCAGCTGTGTGACTTTGGGCAAGTCACTTAACTTCTCTGTGCCTCAGTTCCCTCATCTGTAAAATGGGGATTGAGACTGTGAGCCCCCTGTGGGACAACCTGATCATCTTGTAACCTCCCCAGCGCTTAGAACAGTGCTTTGCACATAGTAAGCACTTAATAAATGCCATTGTTATTATTATTATTGTGAATGGTCAGAGGAGAGGAGAACCAGGAGAGGACGGAGTCTGTGAAGCCAAGGTTGGATAGTGTGTTCAGGAGAAGGGGATGGTCCACAGTGTCAAAGGCAGCTGAGAGGTCGAGGAGGATTAGGATAGAGTAGGGGCCATTGGATTTGGCAAGAAGGAGGTCATTGGTGACCTTTGAGAGGGCAGTTTCTGTGGAGTGTAGGGGATGGAACCTACACACACCGCGAGGCCTTGCTGCTCCCGGAAGGATCCTCTCCTCAGAGCGCCGCCATAGACGCCCGGGACTCCGTTCCCGAGAGGCCCGCCCGCCATCTCACCGCGAGGCCTTGCTGCTCCCGGAAGGATCCTCTCCTCAGAGCGCCGCCATAGACGCCCGGGACTCCGTTCCCGAGAGGCCCGCCATCACACCGCGAGACGCCCGGGACTCCGTTCCCGAGAGGCCCGCCCGCCATCACACCGCGAGGCCTTGCTGCTACCGGAAGGATCCTCTCCTCAGAGCGCCGCCATTGACGCCCGGGACTCCGTTCCCGAGAGGCCCGCCCGCCATCACACCGCGCGGCCTTGCTGCTCCCGGAAGGTTCCTCTCCTCAGAGCGCGCCGTCGTAGACGCCCGGGACTCCGTTCCCGAGAGGCCCGCCCGCCCCCATCACACCAGGCGGCCTTGCCGCTCCCGGAAGGCTCCTCTCCTCAGAGCGCCGCCATTGACGCCCGGGACTCCGTTCCCGAGAGGCCCGGCCGCCCGCCCTCCCGCCATCTCAGCGCCCCCACGGACGCCCCCCCTGCTTCCACCCCCCCACTTCGGAGGCCTTCCGTAAAGTGCCCCTCATCCCCCCCCCCACTTCCCGGTCCGGTCCTGACTGACTCTCCCCCCGCCCCCAGGTAAAAAGCCCTTGTTAGCACCTTGTTAGCACCATGTTAGCACCATGTTACATGTTACATTAACGACAACCTCATTCACACCTCCTCAGCCCTCCCATGCTAGTTGACTGTTCGCTCCCCTCCCCAGGTATCTCTGCTCCCTGACCCCCCTTAACTGGCCCACCCTACTCCAGCTCTTAATAGTTTGTATCTGCTCTCTGTGGCATCATTGTCTGCCAATTCTATTATTGCCATAGCATATTGATTGCTCAACTACACCCTGTGATGCCATCGCCTACTTTTATCATTGCTACTGTTTTATTGCTTCTGCATCTCAATTGTTAACCCCCCGCGGTACTGTCACTCGCCCTGCTGACCTCACCATGAACTTTCAGTTCCCTTGCTCCCAACTGCCATTCCCATTCCTCACCTTCCCCTTCCCCTCTCCCACCCAGCTGTTTCCCTCCCTCTCACCCACCAAGACCACTCCCCCTCAACCCCTACCAAGGATTCCTCTGTACCAGCGCAGGTCCTCCGCTTCTCCCTCCCGGCCCCCCTCCTCCCCTTCTCCCCGCCCCCACCCCATCCCAGTTCTCCTTTCCCATCGCCACCCCCCCTTCCCACTCTCCCCGCCCAGGCCCCCGCCAACTCATCCCAATCCAAACCCTCCCCACCCCTCGCACCCTTCCCCCTCCCTCCCCTCCCTCGACAGCTGATGCCAAGTGTGGCCTCTGGAACCCCCGCTCCGTTTTAAGTAAGATCCCTTTCATCCTGGACCTTTTCCTTTCCAGTTCTCTACTCCTCCTCGCCCTAACTGAAACATGGCTGTCGCCGGACGACACAGTCTCTTCTGCTGCTCTCTGCAGTGCAGGCCTCTTCTTCTCCCACTCCCCCAGACTCACCGGAAAAGGAGGAGGTGTCGGTTTCCTTCTCGCCCCCCAATGTCGCTTTCAATCAATCAATCAATCGTATTTATTGAGCGCTTACTATGTGCAGAGCACTGTACTAAGCGCTTGGGAAGTACAAATTGGCATCACATAGAGACAGTCCCTACCCAACAGTGGGCTCACAGTCTAAAAGGGGGAGACAGAGAACAGAACCAAACATACCAACAAAATAAAATAAGTAGGATAGAAATGTACAAGTAAAATAAATAAATAAATAAATAAATAAATAGAGTAATAAATATGTACAACCATATATACATATATACAGGTGCTGTGGGGAAGGGAAGGAGGTAAGACCGGGGGATGGAGAGGGGGACGAGGGGGAGAGGAAAGAAGAGGCTCAGTCTGGGAAGGCCTCCTGGAGGAGGTGAGCTCTCAGCAGGGCCTTGAAGGGAGGAAGAGAGCTAGCTTGGCGGATGGGCAGAGGGAGGGCATTCCAGGCCCGGGGGATGACGTGGGCCGGGGGTCGATGGCGGGACAGGCGAGAGAGAGGTACAGTGAGGAGATTAGTGGTGGAGGAGCGGAGGGTGCGGGCTGGGCAGTAGAAGGAGAGAAGGGAGGTGAGGTAGGAGGGGGCGAGGTGATGGAGAGCCTTGAAGCCCTATCCCTCTATCGCACTATCCCTCCTCCCCCTTCCCTTTCCTTCCCTTCCTTTGAAGCCCACATTATTCGCCTCTACCACCCCCTCCAGATTCTTGTAGCCGTCATCTACCGCCCTCCGGGCCCCACTTCCAACTTCTTTAACGACTTTGACCCCTTCCTCACATTCCTTCTCTCCTTCTCCATGCCCACTCTGATCCTCGGAGACTTCAAAATCCACATGGATATCCCTAACGACTCCTCTGCCGCCCGCCTTCTATCTCTCCTTGACGCTGCCAACCTCTTCCTCCACCCCACCTCACCCACTCACCAACTTGGTCATACCCTCGACCTCATCATCTCCTACTGCTGCACTGTGTCCACCCTCACCAACTCTGTGATCCCTCTCTCTGATCATAATCTTCTCACCTGCCTCCTCACTCACACACCTTTCCCCTGTAAATCCGTATTACTCCCTCACAGAGATCTCTGCTCTCTGGACCCCACCCATCTTTCGGAGCGCCTCACACCCCACCTCGCCGCCCTCTCCTTTCTACCCAGTCTTGATGATCAGATTACTGCTCTCAACTCTACCCTTTCTACTCAGCTAGACTCGCTCGTTCCCCTTTCCCTTTGCCGCTCTCGCACCACTAACCCACAGCCCTGGATCACTGCCACTGTCCGCCTCCTTCGCTCTTATGCTTGAGCTGCCGAACGCTGCTGGCGAAAGTCTAAACACCATGCCAACCTCGTTCACTTCAAGTTTATCCTTTCCTGCCTTAACTCAGCCCTCTCTTCTGCCAGACAAAACTATTTCTCCTCCCTTATTGACACCCATGCCCATCACCCCCGCCAGCTCTTCCGTACATTCAACTCCCTTCTCAGGCCCCCGGTTCCTCCCCCTCCTCCTTCCCTCACCCCCAACGATCTGGCCTCCTACTTCATTAACAAAATTAAATCCATCAGGTCCGACCTCCCCAAAGTCTCTTCCCCCCTTTCTCCAACCCCCCGGCTCTCAACACTCTCTGCTACTCTCCCATCCTTCCCAGCGGTATCCTCAGAGGAACTCTCCTCCCTCCTCTCAAGTGCTACTCCGGCCACCTGTGCTTCTGACCCCATTCCCTCTCATCTTATGAAATCTCTCGCTCCATCCCTTCTCCCCTCCTTAACTTCCATCTTCAACCGCTCACTCTCCACTGGTTCCTTCCCCTCTGCCTTCAAACATGCCCATGTCTCTCCCATCCTAAAAAAACCCTCTCTTGACCCCACCTCACCTTCTAGTTATCGTCCCATATCCCTCCTACCATTCCTTTCCAAACTCCTTGAACGAGTTGTCTACACGCGCTGCCTAGAATTCCTCAACAACAACTCTCTCCTCAACCCCCTCCAGTCTGGCTTCCGTCCCCTTCATTCCACGGAAACTGCCCTCTCAAAGGTCACCAATGACCTCCTGCTTGCCAAATCCAACGGCTCATACTCTGTCCTAATCCTCCTCGACCTCTCAGCTGCCTTTGACACTGTGGACCACCCCCTTCTCCTCCACACGTTATCTGACCTTGGCTTCACAGACTCCGTCCTCTCCTGGTTCTCCTCTTATCTCTCCGGTCGTTCTTTCTCAGTCTCTTTTGCAGGCTCCTCCTCCCCCTCCCATCCTCTTACTGTGGGGGTTCCCCAAGGTTCAGTGCTTGGTCCCCTTCTGTTCTCAATCTACACTCACTCCCTTGGTGACCTCATTCGCTCCCACGGCTTCAACTATCATCTCTACGCTGATGACACCCAGATCTACATCTCTGCCCCTGCTCTCTCCCCCTCCCTCCAGGCTCGCATCTCCTCCTGCCTTCAGGACATCTCCATCTGGATGTCCGCCCGCCACCTAAAGCTCAACATGTCGAAGACTGAGCTCCTTGTCTTCCCTCCCAAACCTTGTCCTCTCCCTGACTTTCCCATCTCTGTTGACGGCACTACCATCCTTCCCGTCTCACAAGCCCGCAACCTTGGTGTCATCCTCGACTCTGCTCTCTCATTCACCCCTCACATCCAAGCCGTCACCAAAACCTGCCGGTCTCAGCTCCGCAACATTGCCAAGATCCGCCCTTTCCTCTCCATCCAAACTGCTACCCTGCTAATTCAAGCTCTCATCCTATCCCGTCTGGACTACTGCACTAGCCTTCTCTCTGATCTCCCATCCTCGTGTCTCTCTCCACTTCAATCCATACTTCATGCTGCTGCCCGGATTATCTTTGTCCAGAAACGCTCTGGACATATTACTCCCCTCCTCAAAAACCTCCAATGGCTACTGATCAATCTGCGCATCAGGCAGAAACTCCTCACCCTGGGCTTCAAGGCTCTCCATCACCTCGCCCCCTCCTACCTCACCTCCCTTCTCTCCTTCTACTGACCAGCCCGCACCCTCCGCTCCTCCACCACTAATCTCCTCACTGTACCTCGCTCTCGCCTGTCCCGCCATCGACCCCCGGCCCACGTCATCCCCCGGGCCTGGAATGCCCTCCCTCTGCCCATCCGCCAAGCTAGCTCTCTTCCTCCCTTCAAGGCCCTGCTGAGAGCTCACCTCCTCCAGGAGGCCTTCCCAGACTGAGCCCCTTCTTTCCTCTCCCCCTCGTCCCCCTCTCCATCCCCCCGTCTTACCTCCTTCCCTTCCCCACAGCACCTGTATATATGTATATATGGTTGTACATATTTATTACTCTATTTATTTATTTATTTATTTATTTTACTTGTACATTTCTATCCTACTTATTTTATTTTGTTGGTATGTTTGGTTCTGTTCTCTGTCTCCCCCTTTTAGACTGTGAGCCCACTGTTGGGTAGGGACTGCCTCTATGTGATGCCAATTTGTACTTCCCAAGCGCTTAGTACAGTGCTCTGCACATAGTAAGCGCTCAATAAATACGATTGATTGATTGATTGATTGATGGAAGCCAGGTTGGAGGGGGTCTAGGAGAGAGTTGGAGTTGAGGAATCAAGGCAGTGAGTGTAGATGACTCATTCTAGGAGTTTGGAAAGGAAGGATAGGAGGGAGATAGGGCGAAAACTGCAAGGGGCACTTGGGTCAAGAGAGGGGTTTTGTAGGATGAGGAGAAGTGGGCATGTTTGAAGGCAGAGGGGAAGGAACCATTCATTCATTCAATCGTATTTATTGAGTGCTTACTGTGTGCAGAGCACTGTACTAGGCGCTTGGGAAGTACAAGTTGGCAACATATAGAGACAGTCCCTACCCAACAGCAGGCTAACAGTCTAGAAGGGGGAGACAGCCAACAATACAAAACATATTAACAAAATAAAATAAATAGAATAAATATGTACAAATAAAATAAATAAATAAATAAATAGAGTAATAAATACGTACAAACATATATACATATATACATATATACAGGTGCTGTGGGGAGGGGAAGGAGGTAAGGCGGGGGGATGGGGAGGGGGAGGAGGGGGAGAGGAAGAAGAGGGCTCAGTCTGGGAAGGCCTCCTGGAGGAGGTGAGTTCTCAGAAGGGCTTTGAAGGGAGGAAGAGAGCTAGCTTGGCGGATGTGCGGAGGGAGGGCATTCCAGGCCAGGGGGATGACGTGGGCCAGGGGTCGACGGTGGGACAGGCAAGAATGAGGCACAATGAGATTAGTGGCAGAGGAGCGGAGGGTGCGGGCTGGGTTGTAGAAGGAGAGAAGGGAGGTGAGGTAGGAGGGGGCGAGGTGATGGAGAGCCTTGAAGCTGAGGGTGAGGAGTTTTTGCCTGATGTGTACAGTACAGTAGAAATGGACCATGCTGCTGTGAAATACAGGAGAAAATCAGCTTGGCCAGGTAGAAAGGCCCGGGCCTGTGAGTCAGAAGGACCTGGGTCCTTATCCTGGCTCTGCCACTTGACTGCTATGTGACCTTGGGCAAGTCACTTAACTTCTCCCTTCCTCAATTACCTCATCTTCAAAATGGGGATTAAGACTGTGAGCTCCATATGAGACATGGACTAGGTCCAAAAGATTAGCTTGACTACACTAGGGCTCATTATAGGGCCTGGCACATATTCATTCATTCATTCATTCAATCGTATTTATCGAGCACTTAATGTGCGCAGAGCACTGTACTAAGCACTTGGACAGTACAATTAGGCAACAAATAGAGACAATCCCTACCCAACAACAGGCTATTCATTCATTCAATCATATTTATTGAGCACTTACTGTGTACAGAGCACTGTACTGAATGCTTGGGAGAGGACAATATAACAATAAACAGGCACAATCCTTGCCCACAATGAGCTTACAATCTAGCGGGGGAGACAGACATTAATATAAATAAATTACAGATGTGAACACAAGTGCTATGGGGCTGGGAGGGGGCGATGAATAAAGGGAGTGGGAGAAGAGGAAAGGAGGGCTTAGTTAGGGAAGGCCTCTTGGAGGAGATGTGTCTTCAATAAGGGTTTTAATGGGAGGGAGAGTAATCGTCTATTAGATGTGAGGAGGGAGGGTGTTCCAGGCCAGAGGCAGGATGTGGACAAGGGGTCGGCGGTGAGATAGACAAGACTGAGGTACAGTGAGAAGGTTAGCATTAGAGGAGCTTATGTGCAGGCTGGGTTGCACTTATCAAATAATTAGTTGATTAATTAATAATTAAAAAAGAAAAACATCCTTCATCTCCATAGTCTTCATAGACCTCACAAAAATAGGGGGCCTTCCCTGACTAATCCCTACCTTCCTGGTCTTGTCATCCCATCAACTACCGTAAGCATTTGTTGACCTCAACAATAAAATCAAGTCCCTCCCCAGCACAAGGGGTTTATTATTGCAATATTAATACAGGTCTGGATGGGTGTGAGCAGACAGAATCTGTTGCCCTAAAAGCGGGCTCAATCTCATCACCGAAAGGCAGGAGAGGTAGCTAGTTATAGTCCATAGTCCATAGTGGGCATGGCATTCCTTCACACCAACAACAGGATCCAATCTAGCGCTGCTGCAGTTTTCTTAACTGAAGACAAGGTGTAGCTGAAATTGACGACAAGAGAAGGGTTTGGCTGAATCATGATTCAGGAAAACAAGGTAGATTCATGCAAAATGGAGACTGAAAACAAAATGGAGTAAGGCTGGGTAAGAGTTGGTTTCTACATACTGCTGTGCATAATAATAATTGCAGTAATGGTTAACACTGACTTTGTACCAAGCACTGTACTAAACATTAGGGTAGATACGAAATAAGCAGATTAGACACGGTCCCTGTCCCATCTGAGGCTCACAGTCCAAGGAGGAGGGAGAACAGGCACTGACTCCATTCATTCATTCATTCATTCAATCTTTTTGTTAAGCTCTTACTGTGTGCAGAGCGCTATACTAAGTGCTTGGGAAAGTATAATACAACAATAAACAGTGACATTCCCTGCCCACAATGAGTTCACAGTATAGAGGTGGGGATAAAGACATTGATACAAATAAATAAAATTACAGCGGGGTGGGCGGGGAGCAAAGGAAACAAGTCAGGGTGTTGTAGAAGGGAGTGGGAGATGAGGAAAGGTGGGGCTTAGTTTGGGAAGGCCTCTTGGAGGAGATGGGCCTTCAATAAGGCTTTGAAGGAGAGGGAGAGTAATTGTAGGATTTGAGGAGGGAGGTTGTTCCAGGCCAGAGGCAGGACGTTGGCCAGGAGTCAGCGGCAAGACAAGTAATCAATCAATCAATCAATCAATCAATCAATCGTATTTATTGAGCGCTTACTGTGTGCAGAGCACTGTACTAAGCGCTTGGGAAGTACAAGTTGGCAACATATAGAGACAGTCCCTACCCAACAGTGGGCTCACAGTCTAGAAAGGGGAGACAGAGAACAAAACAAAACATATTAACAAAATAAAATAAATAGAATAGATGTGTACAAGTAAAATAAATAAATAAATAGAGTAATAAATATGTACAAACATATATGCATATATACAGGTGCTGTAGGGAAGGGAAGGAGGTAAGGTGGAGAGGAAGGAGGGGGCTCAGTCTGGGAAGGCCTCCTGGAGGAGGTGAGCTCTCAGTAGGGCCTTGAAGGGAGGAAGAGAGCTAGCTTGGCAGATGTTGGGAGGGAGGGCATTCCAGGCCAGGGGGATGACGTGGGCCAGGGGTCGATGGCGGGACAGGCGAGAACGAGGCACAGTGAGGAGATTAGCAGCAGAGGAGCGGAGGGTGCAGGCTGGGCTGTAGAAGGAGAGAAGGGAGGTGAGGTAGGAGGGGACGAGATGATGGAGAGCCTTGAAGCCGAGGGTGAGGAGTTTCTGCCTGATGCGCAGGTTGATTGGTAGCCACTGGAGATTTTTGAGGAGGGGAGTAACATGCCCAGAGCGTTTCTGGACAAAGACAATCCGGGCAGCGGCGTGAAGTATGGATTGAAGTGGGGAGAGACAGGAGGATGGGAGATTGGAGAGGAGGCTGATACAGTAGTCCAGATGGGATAGGATGAGAGCTTGAACAAGCAGGGTAGCGGTTTGGATGAAGAGGAAAGGGTGGATCTTGGCAATGTTGCGGAGCTGAGACTGGCAGGTTTTGGTGACGGCTTGGATGTGAGGGGTGAACAAGAGAGCAGAGTCGAGGATGACACCAAGGCTGGGGGCTTGTGAGACGGGAAGGATGGTAGTGCCATCAACAGTGATGGGAAAGTCAGGGAGAGGGCAGGGTTTGGGAGGGAAGACAAGGAGTTCAGTCTTGGACATGTTGAGTTTTAGGTGGTGGGCAGACATCCAGATGGAGATATCCTGAAGGCAGGAGGAGATGTGAGCCTGGAGGGAGGGGGAAAGCAGGGGCAGAGATATAGATTTGGGTATCATCAGTGTAGAGATGATAGTTGAAGCCGTGGGAGGGAATGAGGTCACCACGGGAGTGAGTGTAGATCGAGAACCAAAGGGGACCAAGAACTGAACCTTGAGGAACCCCCACAGATCGAGGCACAGTGAGAAGGTTAGCACTAGAGGAGTGAAGTATTTGGGCTGGGTTGCAGAAGGAGATAAGCGAAGTGAGGTAGGAGGGGGAAAGGTGTTGGAGTGTTTTAAAGCCAATGATGAGGAGTGTTTGTTTGATATGGAGGTGGATGGGCAACCACTGGAGATTTTTGAGGAGATGGGGTGACATGTCCTTAACGTTTTTGTAGAAAGATGATCTGAGCAGCTGAGTGAAATACGGACTGGAGTGGGGAGAGACAGGAGGTTGGGAGGTCAGCAAAGAGGCTGATGCAGTAATCTAGGCAGGTTAGGATGAGTGATTGTATTGTATTAACTCCACATTTTGCAGATTAGGAAACTGAGACACAGAGAAGTGAAGTGAATTGACTTGCCCAAGGTCACACAGTAGACCAGTATTGGAGTTTCTAAACCCAATTCCTTTCCTAGAATTCTCTCCTTGATCCCTTTCAATCTGGTTTCCACCCCCTTCACTTCACAGAAACTGACCTCTCGAATGTCTCCTTCTTGATCTCCTTCTTGCCCTATCCAATGGCCTCTATTCCATCTCAATCCTCCTTTACCTTTCAGCTGCCTTCAACACTGTTGACCACCCCCTTCTTCTGGAAACATTACCCAAGCTCGGCTTCACACCATCCTCTCCTGATTCTCCTCCTATCTCCCTGACCACTCCTTCTCAGTCTTTTTCATGGGCTCCTCCTCTGCCTCCCAGCCTCTGACTGTGGGAGTCCCTCAAGGCTCAGTTCTGGGTCCCTTTCTAGTCTCCATCTACCCCCACTTCCTTGGAGAACTCATTCACTACGACCTCAACTACCATTTCTATGCGGATGATTCCCAAATCAACATCTCCAGCCCGGATCACTCTCCTCTGCAGTCTTGTATTTCCTGCCCAGATTGGTTTACTAAAATAACATCCAGTCCATGTCTCCCCCCTACTCAAGAACCTCCAGTGGTTGCCCATCCACATCCACATCAAACAGAAAGTCCTTACCATCAGCTTTAAGGCACTCAATCAGCTCTCCCCCTCCTACCTTACTTCACTAATTTCGTACTATGACTCAATCCTGCTCACTTCACTCCTCTAACACCAACCTACTCACCGTACCTCAATCTCATGCATCTCAGCACCAAACCCTCACCCCCATCCTCCCTCTGGCTTGGAACTCCCTCCCCCTTCGTGTACGACAGACGATCACTGTCCCCATCTTCAAAGCCTTACTAAAATCATATCTCCTCCAAAAGGCCTTCTCTAAGCCCTCATTTCTCCCATTCCTTCTTCCTTCTGTGTTGCCCTTGCACTTGGATCTGTATCCATTAAGCACTTAATATTCCCCCACCCTCAGCCATGCCATGCCATGCACATATGTTCATATCAACAATTTATTTTAATGCCTATCACCCCTCTAGACTGTAAGCTCCTTATGGGCAGGGGACATGTCTACCAACTCTGTTATATTGTATTCTCCCAACCTCTTAGTCTAGTGTATAGTGTTTTGCACACAGTAAGTTCTCACTAAATGCCATTGATTGACTGATGGCTGCATTCTGGAAACACACACTCACATAGGAACACATGTAGGTCATTCTGAACCATTGCTCAGAATCAGCAGAGCCCTGTCGGCTGACCATTAGTAAGAAGAAGAAAACTGACAATTTTGTACCAGTCACCTTTTTCCATTTGGAACAAAATTCTCGTTCAAGCTGCCTACCTAATTTGTAACATTTCATTTGATTTAATTAGTTTTATTTGGAAATGTCATTGAAATGCACAGACCACTGAGAAGATGTCGTGCTGAAATTTGCATTGAGTAAAGCGGGAGAAGAGATATTTTAGCTGCTGCTGTGAGGGAAATTGAAAGGTGGCATATACAAGCTGGGATGGCAGAACTAATAAAGACCCGATAATAATAATAATAATAATAACAATAATAATAATAATAATGGCATCTGTTAAATGCTTACTATGTGTCGAGCACTGTTCTAAGCACTGGGGTAGATACAAGGTAATCAGGTTGTCCCACGTGGGGCTCACAGTCTTAATCCCCGTGTTACAGATGAGGTAACTGAGGCACAGAGAAGTTAGGTGACTTGCCCAAAGTCACACAGCTGATACGTGGTGGAGCCAGAATTAGAATCCACGACCTCTGACTCCCAAGCCCATGCTCTTTCCACTAAGCCATGCTGCCAATGAAGTCCAGTCTCAAACAATGCTACACAAAAGCAGTCAGACCTGGGACCAGCGACTGAGAGAGCAAAGTCTTGTCAAGGATTATAAACTCTTCAAGGGCCAGGATCATGTCTACTTTTTTAAATGGTATTTGTTAAATGCTTACTATGTGTCAAACACTGTTCTAAATGCTGGCATAGATACAAGTTAATTAGATTGGACATAATCCCTGTCCCACATGGAGCTCACAGTCTAAATTGAAGGGAAGTGAAGTGACTTGCCCAAAGTCATGCAGCAAGCAATTGGAAGAGCTGGGATTAAAACCCAGGTCCTCTGACTCCCAGGTCCATGCTCTTTCCAATAGGCCATGCTGCTTCTCTACTATTTCTACTGAACTCTCCCAAATGTTTAGTGAGGGCTCTGCACATAGCAGACTGTAAGCTCCTTGAGGGCAGGGATGGTGTCTACTCACTCTATTGTACTCTCCAAATGCTTTGAACAGTGTTCTGCTCACAGTAGGCACTCAACAAAAACTACTGATTGATTGAAGGTCTAGATACCAAGAGGCAGACTCTGTGTGGGACAAACCCAATAATGCAGCAAGGGTCTATCGGCGACCTGGCAGGGTCTTTGAGACACACACACACACACACACACACACACACACACACACGATAGGATCTTAGCATAGGCAACAGCAAAATCCTCCCTGTCTCAAAAGCCCATAACCTTGACATTATTCTTGACTCATCTATTCAATCCACATAGTCAATCTGTCACAGGTCCTGTCGGTGCAACCTTCAAAACATCACTAAAAATCTGCCAATTTGCCCTTCCTCTTCATCTGAATTGCTATCAGATTGATTCAAGCATTTATCCACCCTGCCTTGATTACTGCATCAACCTCCTCTCTAACCTCCCTGCCTCCTATCTCTCTCCTCTCTAGGCCATACTTCACCGTGCTGCCCAGATTGTTTTACTAAAATAACAGCCAGTCCACAACTCCTCACTCCTCAAGAACCTCCAGTGGTTGCCCATCCACATCCTCATCAAAAAGGAATTCCTTAACATCAGCTTTAAGGCACTCAATCAGCTCTCCCCCGCCTACCTTACTTCACTGATTTCGTACTATGATTCAGTCCTGCTCACTTCGCCTCTCTAACACCAAGCTGACGATCACTGTCCCCACCTTCAAAGCCTTACTAAAATCACATCTCCTCCAAAAGGCCTTCTCTGACTAAGCCCTCATTTCTCCCATTCCCTCTTCCTTCTGTGTTGCCCTTGCACTTGGATCTGTATCCATTAAGCACAATTTATTCCCCTACCCTCAGCCCACAGCACATATGTCCGTATCCACAATTTATTTTAATGTCTGTCACCGCTCTAGACTGTAAGCTCCTTATGGGCACGGGACATGTATACTACCTCTCTTATATTGTATTCTCCCAAGCTCTTAGTATAGTATTTTGCACACGGTAAGTGCTCAGTAAATACCATTGATTGATTGATTGATTGATTGATTGATTGGGACAGAATTTGGACCTCCCTATAAGGTTCCTGGGGACTTGCCATAGCCTAACTATTCAATTCTGGGGTTCAGAGAACAAACCACCCCTCCTCTAGACTCTCAGCTCCTTGTGGGCAGGGAACACGTCTACCAACACTGCTGTATAGTCTTTTCCCAAGAACTTCATCCAGTACTCTGCTCTCAATAAGTGCTCAATAAATACCATTGATTGATCGATTGATTACCATCAATAACATCATTTTCGTTTATATTCCTATACATTGGGACACATAATCAGGAGGACTAATTCACTGGAGAAGACACTAATGCTTGGAAAAGTCCAACGAAAACGTGAAAGAGGCAGACCAGCAGCTAGATGGATAGAGACCATAACAACGATAACGGAAGAACCGCTAGAAAGTTTGCAAATTATGGCAGAGGACAGAACGTTCTGGAGAAAGTATATCCATGGAGTTGTTACGAATCCGAAATGACTCGATGGCACTTAATAATATTAGACGTCTACTAGAGTTGCTGAGGAAATGCAGTTGCAGCTCGGTTTACATAGAGTAATGGTGACACCTTATGGACAATGGATGCCATGTGACATCATAAACCCAGAAACCTAGAGGCATCTGTGCACATGCAAATACCTGCCTGTTACTCAATCCATTTGTATTTCACCAGAATGGCAGGGAGCTGGAGGCCCAGGTGACTCAGAATCCCCTTCGGGGTGAGGTCTGGAGGTCTCTCCCTCCCTCTGTCACTCTGCAAGGGGGTAGACCATGCCTCTTGCAGCTGCCAGATCATAATAACAATACTAATAATAATAGCGGCATTTAAGTGCTTACTATGTGCCAGGCACTGTACTTAGTGCTGGGGTGGATACAAAATAATCTGTTGGACACAGTCCCAATCCCATGTGGGCCTCAGAGACTCAATCATTAGCAGTAGCACTTATTAAACACCGAATATCAGTCAGTCAGTCAATCACATTTATTGAGTGCTTACTGAGTGCAGAGCACTGTACTAAGCACTTGAGAGAGTGCACCGCAACAATAAATAGACATATACCCTGCCCACAATGAGTTTACAGTCTAGAGCACTTATTGTAAGCAGACTGTAGCCTCGCTGTGTCAGTGAGTGTGTCTATTTACTGTTGTATTGTACTCTCCCAAGCACTTAGTACAGTGTTCTGCACACAGTAAGCACTCAATAAATGTGATTGAATGAACGAATGAATGAATGAATGAATGAATGGTCTTTTTGAGCACTTGGGAGAGCACTGTACAAAGTGCTTGGGAAAGTACAGTGCAATTCAGTCGATAGACACAAACCCTGCTCTCAAGGAGAATACAATCTAAAGGGGGAGAGAGAGATTAGAATAAACTACAGATAAAGGAACTAAGTATAAGAATATTTACATAAATTCCAGTTTGGGGGTGAGAATACCTAAGTGTTTAGGGGGTGTGACTAAGAGCATTGGTGAGGCAGGGATGTGGGATGAGAATTTAGTGGAGGAAGGCTTCCTGGAGGAAATATGATTTTGGTTTGGCTCTGAAGATGGGGAGACTGCTGCTCTGTCAGCTATGTACATGGAAGGAAACCTATGCAGGACAGTAGTTGTGAGCAAGGGCATTGCAGGTGGGTGAGGCGAGAGCGAGGACTACCATATAGGTCGGTGTTGGAAGAGCAATCACTCCCTTCTATAAATGCTATCTAACCTTGGTTTTACTACTACTACTAATAATAATTGTGGTATTCGTTAAGCGCTTACTGTGTGCCAGGCACTGTAATAAGCGCTGGGGTGGATACAAGTAAATTGGGTTGGACACAGTCCCTGTCCCACTTGGGGCTCACAGTCTCAATCCCCACTTTACAGATGAGGTAACTGAGGCACAGAGAAGTGAAGGGACTTGCTCAAGGTCTCACAGCAGACAAGTGGAGGAGCCGGGATTAGAACCCATGACTTTCTGACTCGCAGGCCCGTGCTCTATCCACTACTGGATATTGGCTGACTGACTACGGCTGGGCATCAGAAGGGGAAGTCATCAAGATCCACATGAGCTGCGTTACATGACTGAGCTCTTTGGGATAGGATGGGGAGAATGGGGAACAGGGATGGGAAGTGGACAGAGATGGAGAAAGGGGGAGTTGCTACCATGCTCAGAGAGGTGTAGCATTAAGAAGAAAGAGAACAGCACAGTCCAAATCAGGTAAATTTAATCCCACTCCTTCCCAGGAGATGTCAGCACATGGCTGCTGGTCCAGGTACTGAGTGTGGGTTGCTTACACATATAGGATTAACACATATGTCCATTTGTATACCTGATATGAAAATACAATTCAGATGAATTCAGTCTTCTAGACTGTGAGCCCACTGTTGAGTAGGGACCGTCTCTATATGTTGCCAACTTGTACTTCCCAAGCGCTTAGTACAGTGCTCTGCACACAGTAAGCACTCAATAAATACGATTGAATGAATGAATGAATGAATGAATATGTACATACGTGCCATGGGGCTTGGGTGGGAGGGCTGGAACAGAGCTAATTGCATAGGCTTTGCATAAGAGATGTGATTTCAGGCGAGCTTTGGGGTGGGCAGAGTACTGGTCTGTCAGATAAGAAAGAAGGAGAAAATTCCAGGCCAGAGGGTGAGCATGGGCAAGGGGTAGGTGGCAAGGAAAATCCTTCCCTTCCACCCAGACCCTCATCATCTTTGGAGACCCCAGCCCCTCCATCTCCTGCAGCGCCTCAGGGTCACTTGCTCAGGGCAACCCCCAGGGAGTTCCACCCAGGGACTTCAGGGATCAATCAATCAATCATATTTATTGAGCGCTTACTGTGTGCAGAGCACTGTACTAAGCACTTGGGAAGTACAAGTTGGCAACATATAGAGACAGTCCCTACCCAACAGTGGGCTCACAGTCTAGAAGGGGGAGACAGAGAACAAAACCAAACATACTAACAAAATAAAATAAATAGAATAGATATGTACAACTAAAATAAATAAAGAAATAAATAGAGTAATAAATATGTACAAACATATATATATATATATATATATATATATATACAGGTGCTGTGAGGAAGGGAAGGAGGTAAGATGGGGGGATGGAGAGGGGGACGAGGGGGAGAGGAAGGTAGGGACTCAGTCTGGGAAGGCCTCCTGGAGGAGGTGAGCTCTCAGTAGGGCCTTGAAGGGAAAAAGAGAGCTAGCTTGGCGGATGGGCAGAGGGAGGGCATTCCAGGCCCGGGGGATGACGTGGACCTGGGGGTCAATGGCGGGACAGGCGAGAACGAGGCATGGTGAGGAGATTAGTGGCAGAGGAGTGGAGGGTGCGGGGTGGGCTGTAGAAGGAGAGAAGGGAGGTGAGGTAGAAGGGGGCGAGGTGATGGAGAGCCTTGAAGCCCAGGGTGAGGAGTTTCTGCCTGATGCGCAGATTGATTGGTAGCCACTGGAGATGGGATGGGGTGGGGTGGGGAGGGATGGGGTGGGGGGCTTCCGGGGGGACAGGCTGCAGCTGGGCTGGATGGCAGGGGCAGTCTCTGAGTCCATCCGGTAGGGGTTCACCGGTGGGGGGGAGGACCGGACCCCCTGGGGGCAGGGGAAGCAGGAGGAGATGGACTGAGGGATGGACCCCCAGCAGATCCAGTGGGGAGACTCCGGGTAGCACTCCGGGCTCCAGTGGAGATCAGGTCCTCAAACTGGCTCCCAAAGGCTGGAGTCCTTACGGAAGGTTCCTGGGCCCTGGGAAAGGGGAACAACAGCTGGGACAGGTGGGAGTGGGAGGTGGTGGGAAGGGGGGCAAGAGGGAAAGAGGATCCCAGAGAGGCCAAGGTGCCCACCTGCTGGTGGTTCTGGGAGTTGCGGGCCCCAGGGGTCTTTCTCCACCTTCTCACTGGCCTACAAAACCTGATATTAGGGGCCTGATTCTGGGGGTGGGAGCCCAGGAGTTAGAGAGGAGGGAGGGAGAGAGAAAAAAAAACCCAGAGAGATAGAGAGTGTGTGCCTTATTAGAATCACATCTCCTCCAAGAGGCCTTCCCTAACTAGGCCTCATTTCCTATGCTCCCTCTCCTTTCTGAATTTCCTTGCACTGGGATTTGTACCCTTTAGTCAGTCAGTCAACCAGTCATATTTACTTAGCGCTTACTGTGTGCAGAGCCCAGTACTAAGAATTTGGGAGAGTACAATATAGCAATATAACAGATGCATTCCCTGTCCACAAGTTTACAGTCTTTAGTTACCTCACCCTCAGTCCTACAGCACTTTTGTAAATATCTGTAATTTATTTTAATGTAAACTCCTTGTGGGCAGAAAACATGTCTACCAACCCTGTTCTATTGTACTCTCCCAAGCACTTAGTACCGAGTTCTGCACACAGAAAGCACTCAATAAATATGTTCCATAAATATGTTCCAGAGACATTCCCCATTCCCCCTTTCCCCACCTTGCCAAAGCACAGACCCCAGCACTGGAGACCCTGTCACCCCACTAATAATAATAATGATGGCATTTGTTAAGCACTTACTATGTGCCAGGCACTGTTCTAAGTGCTAAATTCTAAGTGCTGGGGTAGATACAAGATAATCAGGTTGGACACAGTCTCTGTCCCAAATGGGGCTCACAATCTTCATCCCCATTTTACAGATGAGGGAACCGAGACACAGAGAAGTTAAGTGTCTTGCCCAAGGTCACACAGCAGACAAGTGGAGGAGTAGGGATTAGTACCCATGACCTTCTGACTCCCAGGCCTGTGCTCAATCACTAGGCCATGCTGCTTCTCTAAGAGCCCTTCTTTAACGAGGGGTTCATAGTGGCTAAAGTTCCCTGCACTCTCCCCACCATTCCACCCCAGCCTCTCTGGGATCTGGAGACAAGGAATCTCCAGAAACAACGTGGCCTAGTCATTAGAGCACAGGTTTGGGAGTCACAAGGACCAGGGTTCAAATCCCATCTCCGCTACTTGTCTGCTGTGTGAACTTGGGAAAGTCACTTAACTTCTATGGGCCTCAGTTCCCTCATCTGTAAAATGGGGATTAAGACTGTGAGACCTATGTGATAGGGATAGGGACGGTGTACAATCTGATGTGCTTGTATCTACCCCAGTGCTTAGTACAGTGACTGGAACATAGTAAGCACCTAACATTACCGCAATTATTATTATTATTAGTATGCTGTTAAAAATTGTTTGGAGTTTAAAACACAATCAGGATCTACATGAAATCCCAATTAAAAACCCATCATGGTGGCCTAATTGGAGCCGTCCCTATGGAGAGAGTGAATGCTGAGGAGGAAGTGTTTTTCTTGCCCTAAACTCCCCACCTACACCCACCCCTCAGACCCATCCTAGCCTGTGGACAGAGAAGGAACTAGGGTTCTTGCCCGCTGAGATCTCAGAAAGGGGTTGGGATCAGGAGAAGCCTCGACCTATCCTCTGGACCCCAGAACTGGATAGTTGGGCTACAGCAAGTCCCAAGGGACTTTACAGGGAGGTTCACGTCCTGCTCCCAGCATAAAATATACTGGATCTGGGCAGGCTGAGTGGAGATACAAGTAGCTACTCCCTGCCCCTCTCCCTGAGCAGCCCACAGACACAACCCAGTAAGGGCTAGTAGAAAGAGACCCAGATCCCAGCCCTAGCTGGACCACAGACCGACCTGCTGTGACACCTCAGGTGAATCACCTAAACTTTCTGGGCCTTGGATTTTTCATCTGTAAAAAAGGGAGAGTCACCCCTGCCCCATCCTTACCCCAACCCAGCTGTCTGAACTAATGATACTCCCTGACGTTTTGGGTGGGGAGTGAGTAGAGGGGTTGGATGATCTGAATCCAAGAGCCTCTTTCAGGCTGGCCCTTTTAGGACACCCTGTTGCTAAGTACTCCCAGCCCAGCTGCCCCCAGGAAAATCTCTGCAGGGCAGCAGCCAGCAAAGAGAGGAGTCAGGGAAAAACCCTAACTGCAAGTCCGGCAAGGGCAGAGTTAGAGGCACTTGTGGCCAGAGCAGCCTCATGAAGGGGGATTGTGGGAAACCAATTATCTGGGTACATATCTGATATAAGATATGTACATCAGTGCTGTGGGAGAAAATCCAAGCATCCTGTCTCCCCGACCCACGCTCTTTCCAATAGGTTTCAGGGCTTTCCTAACCCAGGAAGTGAGTTAGATTAAAGTTAGCCAGGCTAGATTTATTAATCCAGTGACCCTGCTCTATGGGGTGAGCAGTTTTTAAGTTGGATTTTAATGCTGATCCCCAAATAGTGACCTGTTTGATAATTCAAGACATTCCATCCCTCATCAATTTGCTTCTTTATAGATCTCACTCTACACTGCATTGGTTTTGCCCTATCTACTCCTGGAAGTGAGACACCTTGTGAGTTTTGGCAGTCTTTTTCTTGCTGCTCTTAAGCTATAGCCTCTAGAGACATTTGGTAAGGCTCCTTCTCATCTCCTCAGGCATCCAGTTTTGATCCTTACTAATGCATAAACCCTCAGAGTTCAACCACATTCTTTTCATGGCCCAGTCAGGCTGATAATATAGTGATCAAGGAGAAAAGTCTAATGGGTGTCAGATCAAATTCTCTTGTGATAATAATAATAATGATGGCATTTGCTAAGTACTTACTATGTGCAAAGCACTGTTCTAAGCACTGTGGAGGATACAAGGTGATCAGGTTGTCCCACGAGGGACTCACAGTCCTAATCCCCATTTTACAGGTGAGGCAACTGAGGCATTGAGAAGTTAAGTGACTTGCCCAAAGTTACACAGCTGACAATTGGCAGAGCAGGGATTTGAACCCACGGCCTCTGACTCCCAAGCCCATGCTCTTTCCACTGAACCTCCCTGCTTCTCTATCTGTAGATAGATATTGATATATCTATCTATATCTCTATCTATCTTGTATCTATCCCAGTGCTTATCAGAGTGCTTGGCCCATAGTAAGCGCTTAGGAAACATCTTTATTATTGTTGTTGCTGTTAAAGTTGCAAAAATGCAGTCAAAGGAAAATAACAGAAACACCCATTGAATTCAGGTCTTTCTGCATCTCTTCTTTGAATGCAGCATTTGAAATCCCTTGCTGTGGTTAGAGTTGAGCTGTCATTCATTCATTCATTCAATCGTATTTATTGAGCGCTTTCTGTGTGCAGAGCACTGTACTAAGCGCTTGGAAAGTACAATTCAGCAACAGAATCAATCCCTGCCCACAACGGGCTCACAGTCTAGAAGTGGGGAGACAGGCAACAAAACAAGTAAACAAGTAATGTAAATAAACAGAATTATAGACAGATACACGTCACTAATATATACAAAATAGAATCATAAATATGTACATATCCACACGAGTGCTGAGCGGGGTAGAGCAAAGGGAGCAAGTTGGGGCGATGGGGGGGGGAGCTGGGGAAAAGGGGGGCTTAGTGTGGGAAGGCCTCCTGGAGGAGGTGAGCCTTCAGAAGGGCTCCCTGGCCACCGGCCCCTTCCCAACTGAGGCCCTGAGGGTCTCCCAGAAATGCAGTCCCTCGGGGGGGCAGTCTCTGGGCAGGGCAGCCGCCCGGGGAGGTCTCTGGGCAGGGCAGCCCCCCACGGAGCATGTAATATGGGGGTCTTTCTTGCTTGTAGCCTCTGAAACCAAAATCACTGTATTGCTGTTTGGAAAAAGGGGCCAGGGAAGAAGGCACCCGCCTTCCTGTTCCCCTCACACTCTGGGCTCAGGCCACACAACTTGGACACTCCCACTTTTCTCTTCTGAGACAGGAAAATGGCAAACGTTTCCTGGTTTTGTCAGGGGAGCAGAATCAAGGGGAGAAGCCTGGGGTGGGGTTAGCAGTCAGGGAAACAGGGGCAGAAGATAGAGGTGAAATGGAGTTGGGGGGGCGTTCAATGGGGCGATGCCTACCAGGGTCCTAAGCATGAAGCCCAGGCCTCAAGGCCAGCACTTCGGGGGCCCACAGAAGCTTCAACTCTGAAGCCACACCAGCTCCGGTACCATGAAGGCCTCACAGGAATCTGCTCTGGAACTCCAGATCGGATTTTGCCGGTTAGCGGTGGCAGCAGGTGGGAGGAAGGAGGTCAAGGGGAGAATGAGGCACAGGCTGGAGTTCTAGGGTCAGGGTGCCTCAATCTGAGGCGGGGAGACCCTGGCGTGAAGTGACATGGTTTAGTGGAAAGAGCATGGGCTTGAGGATCAGAGAACCTGGGTTCTAATGTGGCTCTAACAGTTGCCTGCTCTGTGACTTTGGGCAAGTCATTTAACTTATCTATGCCTCTGGTTCCTTGTCTGTAAAACAGGGATTCAAAATTCCTTCTCCCTCCTATTTAGACTGTGAGCTCCATGGGGAACAGGGACTGTGTCCAACCTGATTAGAAGAAGCAGCTTCTGATCAGAGAAGCAGCGTGGCTCAGTGGAAAGAGCATGGGCTTTGAAGTCAGAGGTCATGGGTTTGAATCCCGGCTCCACCAAATGTCTGCTGTGTGACCTTGGGCAAGTCACTTAACTTCTCGGAGTCTCAGTTACCTCATCTGTAAAATGGGGATTAAGATTGTGAGCCCCACGTGGGACAACCTGATCACCTTGTATTCCCCCCTGCGCTTAGAACAGTGCTTTGCACATAATAAGCACTTAACAAATGCCATTATTATTATTATTAGGTTGTATCCACCCCAGTGCTTTGAACAGTGCTTGACACACAGTAAGTGCAAAAGAAATATCCTAATACTAATACTAATAAAAATATTGGACAGATGGAGAGCAAGAGAGGCTAGGGATGGAGAAGGAGGGAAACTCCAAGACAGAGACAGAAACCATGAGGAAGAAGGAATGGGGGCTAGGAGGAGGAGAGCAACTGACAACCCAAGGAAAAATGGCAAAGGGGAGAGGGTGGGGAGATGAACATTTTGAGAGCTGCAGTGCCCCCTCCACTGCCCCCCCCCACACACACACACACATTGTGTGTGAAGGGGTGAATCCTAGCAAGGGAAAGGAAGTTGGGAGCCCCCATATTTTCTCTGCCTTCCCACTGGGGAAGCACGTTCTTGGTGAACCCAAGGGTGCTGTTGCCCTCTTGGCATGAGGCAGTACCTCAGGCATTTAGCTGTGCACACATGCAGCATCTCTGTGCTGAACAGGTCTGTGGCAACAGGGATGGACACAGCCCCTAGGAACACACTGATAGGGAGGCTCTGCAGCTCAGCCATCATGGTCCCAAGAAGTCCTTCCCCTCCCGACCCTATTATAGTCAAACCATTTGAGGGGGTCTGGATTCAAAGCTGATGAGCATCTGAGAGGGGATTGGAAGTGAAGTGGTCTCTCCTGAGGCAACCCCCTTCCCCCTACCCTCGGCCACAGCTCCTCCTTCTCCTTGTCAGCCATGTTCTTTCCCTAAGGGGCAAGGATTAAGGCCGGGTACCACATCACTGCCACTCTTGAGTCTACTCTCAGGACCTGTTACCTGCTCCAGAGAAACTGAGTTGCCAACCACAGGGAAACGGTGGGGCAAAAGGAGGGATGAGAATGGGACAATGACATAAGCCACATAAGATCCATGCCTCGCCGGTTCATGAACATCTGCTGCACAGCTCCAGTTTCAATCAATCAATCAATCAATCAATCGTATTTATTGAGCGCTTACTATGTGCAGAGCACTGTACTAAGCGCTTGGGAAGTACAAATTGGCAACACATAGAGACAGTCCCTACCCAACAGTGGGCTCACAGTCTAAAAGGGGGAGACAGAGAACAGAACCAAACATACCAACAAAATAAAATAAATAGGATAGAAATGTACAAGCGAAATAAATAAATAAATAAATAAATAAATAAATAAATAAATAAATAAATAAATAAATAGAGTAATAAATATGTACAACCATATATACATATATACAGGTGCTGTGGGGAAGGGAAGGAGGTAAGATGGGGGGATGGAGAGGGGGACGAGGGGGAGAGGAAGGAAGGGGCTCAGTCTGGGAAGGCCTCCTGGAGGAGGTGAGCTCTGAGCAGGGCCTTGAAGGGAGGAAGAGAAGTTTCCTCCTCAGTACTCCTTTCTGGCCCCCATGGGCTCTAGCTGTAGTTCGGATTGATTGGATTCATGATGTCGCATTCTCGGTGGCAGAGCGTAAGTGGTGCTCCATCAGAAGTCTTCACCCAAGATGGCTCAGCCCCAGCAGGCAACTCCCTACTTTTGGCCCTTCCTTTGTACCTTCCCAGTGAAGCTGACGTGTAATTGATGTCGATGGAAAAAAGAAAATAAGAGCAGAAATGACCCATTTGCTTTGGCTTTGAAAGGGAGAGCAAGGGAGAGAGAGTGAAAGAAAGAGGGACACTCCAAGACAGAGGCAGAAACCAGGAGGAAACCGGAGTGGGGGCTGGAGGGAGGAGACAGGCTGAACACAGAGGAAAAAATGGCAAAGGGGAGAAGATGGGGAGATGGAGATTCTGAGAGCTGGTGGCCCCTCACATCTGGGTTGTGTGAGGGAGTGAATCCTAGCAGGAAAAAGGACCCTGGGAGCCCCACATTTCCCTGCCCTCCCCCAGGGGAAAGGAAGCAGCTTGGCATAGGGGAAAGCCACCAGCTTCAGACTGTAATCTCATTATGGGCAGGGAACATGTCTGCTAATTTCTTTGTATTCTCCTAAGCGCTTAGTACAGTGCTCAGCCTATAATAAGCACTCAATAAACACCATTGATTGATCGATTCATTGATTGATTCCCATCCCACTCAGCCAATCCTCTGCAATGTGGCCTTGGACAAGTCACTTAACTTCGTGTGCTTCAGTTTCCTCATCTGTAAAATGGGGATTCATTCATTCATTCAATCGTATTTATTGGGCACTTACTGTGTGCAGAGCACTGTACTAAGCGCTTGGGAAGTACAAGTCGGCAACATATAGAGACGGTCTCTACCCAACAACGGGCTCACAGTCTAGAAGGGGGAGACAGACAACAAAACAAAAAAACAAAATACCTTCAATAATTCAATACCTGTTCTCTGTTCTACTTAGAATGTGAGCTCCATGTGGGACAGAGATTGTGTCCAAGCTAATTATCTTGTACCTACCCTGGCGCTTAGTACAATAATTGGCATATTGTAAGCAGTGTATAAATATCATTATTATCAGAAGCATCAGCAGCATCAACCCAAGGGTGAAGATTTTCTGGGCCCTCCTGGCATGAGGCAGTGGCTCAGGCACACAGCTCTGTGCACTCCAACAGTCCCCATGGTGGACAGGTCCAAAATCATAGGGACAGACAGATGGTCCCAGGCCTCGGACTTATTGGGGTCCCCGAGGCTCAACCCCCATAGTCCCAAGAATACTCCCATCCACCTTTTGTTAAATCCTTCAGATGGGGTCTGTATCTGGAACTGCCAAACCCCAGTGTTGGGTTTGGATGGGGAGCAATCTCTCCGGAGACAGCCCCTTTCCCCCTGTCCTTGGTAACTGCTCTCTCTTGTCTGGCACAGCCATTGTTCTTTCCTGAGGAGCAAGGATTGGGGCCGAGTACCATCTCCCTGCCACCATCAAGCCTGCCCTCAAGAACTGACACCCACTTTGGGCTTCCTTGCTAGACTGGACTCAAAAGGAAGTGAGATGGGAGCCTTAGAGAAAGGCATAAGGAGGGATCAGACTGGGGCAATCACTGATAGGCCTGGTATATTCATTCATTCATTCATTCATTCAATCGTATTTATTGAGTGCTTACTGTGTGCAGAGCACTGTACCAAGCGCTTGGGAAGTACAAGTTGGCAACATATATATGCTTGTCCAGCACAAAAAGTGTGGGGTACCTGAGGCATTGCATGGAGAAGCAGTGTGGCCTTGTGGCTACAGCACGGGCCTGGGAGTCAGAAGGACCTGGGTTCTAGTCCTGGGTCCGCCACTTGTCTGCTGTATGAACTTGGGCAGGTCACTTCACTTCTCTGTGACTCAGTTCCCTCATCTGTAAAATGGGGATTAAGACTGTAAGCCCCTCGTCGGACAATGGACTGTGTCCAACCTGATTAGCTTGTACCATCCCCAGTGCTTAGTAAAGTGCCTGGCACATAGTAAGAGCTTAACAAATACCATTTTAAACAAAAAAAGATGCCCGGATCAGGGTCTCGACAGAGGTGCTGGGCTGGTCTGCCCCCTATTGTTACTATGGTTACTATTATTATTATTACTTCTCAAAAATGTATTTTCTAGCTAGATGCAGTGTCCACCGAGTTTTCAAAACTAATTTTGTGTATCATTAAAAATCAGCTAGTATGAGAAAGTTCCTCTTGAACCAGAGGATACTGTGTTTGAAATTCACAGCAATCTAGTCTGATTCTCAAGTACAGTGAAAATACTACCCCTTCTTCATCAAATGTCTCTCACAAGCAAAGTACTAAATTCAAATTCCCTGGATTAGGCAACACACCGTTCAAAGGCAACATAAAACACTGAAGAGAATATCAGTGAGAAATATAGAGTTAAATACTAGTGTCAGAGTTTAAAAAATTCCTGTTTCCTAAATGTGCTTGAATCCACAGGGAGCAAAGAGTCGGAGGCAGATGAAAGCATGGACTTGGGAAAGCTTTTGAAAACCCTAATTGCACCTCTATCTCCCTGAGGGAAGTGGCAGAGGGTAATTCCTTCCCGAGCCATTAGCCTATCTCCCTCCTGGGCCATCTCTCTGCTGGCTGGGGCACAGGAGTCAGGGGGTGTATCTGCCTTGCACTGCAGGGAGCTGGTACTGGTTCTGTTGGTAGGCTGCGCTCTGGGGCTGCAGCATTCAGTTCCTAATGACCGCAGAGGCTCAGCTCTGCCACCACCATCAAACCTTTGCTGCTAGTACAGGGATGCAGGCCCTAGCCAGGAGTTTAGGGGTCTGCTGCTCAACCAGAGCTTGGGAATCTGTGCCTGACCCCTAAACCGGGGCCCCCAGAAATGTCACTGATCACCTGCAGGGGGCGGTGCATTACTGTAAAGGTCGTGCTGCTCCCCATCTTCCTCTTGGCAGTTTGTGGCCTAAAGTCCCAAAAGCTGACCGGTCTGAATGAACCAGTCTTAAAACAGAGCTGTGCCCTCCACTGCCTTCCATTACTGGATTTTTCCTGATCACCTACTTTGAACACGGGTGTGGGGTTTATTTCTGGTGGAAGCCCTACAGCCTTAAAAATGTAATCTTCAAATTGAGGGTCTTTCAAAGTTATATGGATTGCCGTGTTCCACAGTCAGATCTGGTAACACAGGAACAGCAGACAATACTGTTGTATCTGCAAGGACTTCTTCATATGAAGTCAAGTTGAGCTGGGTCTCGTGGTAGAGTTCATGTGGGATGTCCACAGGTTCTACAGAATGTATTTTGTAAAGTCAGTAAAGGAAGATACACAGTGGGTTAAACTTTCCTCCAAACAGGATGTGTACCATACCTGTACTGTATGCAAAGATCAGATGGTTTCTGTAATGTAATCTTGTAAAATGTAATCTTCATCAAGCTGAGGGTCTTTCAAATTGATACTGATTGCAGTATTCTGAGTCAGATCCTATTACACAGGAACAGCAGAAAACTCGGGTGTACCTGGAAAGGCTTCTTTATATAAACCCAAATTGCCTTGGGTCCTGTGGCAGAGTTCATGTGGGATGTACATACGTTCTGCAGAACTTGTTTTGTACACTCCATAAAGGACCAACATTTAGTACAGGCCGGGCACATAGTAAGCACTTAACAAATACCATAATTGTTATTATTAAGTCACAAAGTGGGTGATACATTCTTCCAAAAGGGGCATGGCCTGTACCTATCGTTTGAGCAAAGAGCACAATACTGGTGAATCTGGAAAGACTTCATATAAAATCAAGTGGCCTTGGGTCTCGTGGCAGCGTTCATAATATTAATAATAATAATAATAATAATAATGGTATTTGTTAAGCTCTTACTATGTGCAAAGCAATGTTCATGTGGGATGACCACACTGGAACAACAGACAATACTGGTGTATATGCAAGGGCTTCATATAAAGTCAAGTTGATGTGGGTCCTGTGGCTGAGTTCATGTAGGATGTCCACAAGCTCTGCAGAACTTGTTTTATACAGTCCAGAAGGAAATCACATGGTGAGTGATGCTTTCTTCCAAATGGGACTTGGCCTGTACCTGTCACGTGCAAAGAGTGGAAGGGTTTCTTGCTCTTGGAAGCCCAAGATCCTTGAAAATGTAGTCTTCCTCAAAGTGAGGGTCTTTCAAATTCATACTGACTGCAGTATTCTGAGTCAGCTCCTGTAACACAAGAAGAGCAGACAATACTAGTGTATCTGGAAGGCCTTCATAAAAGGTCAGGTTGCTTTGGATCTTATGACAGAGTTCATGTGGGATGACCACATGCTCTGCAGAACTTATTTTATACAGTCCAGAAAGGAAGTCACACACAGTGGATGATGCTTTCTTCTAATTGGGACATGACCTATACTTGTCATGTTTACAAAGAGTGGAAGGGTTTCTTGCTCCTGGAAACCCAACAGCCTTGAAAATATAGTCTTCATCAAATTGAAGGTATTTCAAACTGATACTGACTGTAGTATTCTGAGCCAGCTCCTGTAACACAGGTAGAGCAGACAATACTGGTGTATCTGGAAGGGCTTCATATAAAGTCAAGTAGCCTTGGGTCTCATGGCAAAGTTCATGTGGGATGTCCACAAGCTCTGCAAGAAGTTTTTTTGTGAAGTCCAGAAAAAAGTCACACATTCGGTGATGCTTTGTTCCAAATGGGACTTGGCCCTTACCTGTAGTGTGTGCAAAAAGTGGAGGGGATTCTTGCTCCTGGAAGTCCAAGGACCTTGAAAATGTCATCATCATCAAATTAAGGGTCTTTCAAATTGATCCTGATTGCAGGATTCTGAGACAGATGCTAGAATACAGGAACAGCAGACAATATTGGGGTATCTGAAAGGGCTTCATATAAAGTCAAGTTGCCTTGGGTCCCATGGCAGAGTTCATGCGGGATGTCCCCAAGATCTGCAGAACTTGTTTTGTACAGTCCAGAAAGGAAGTCACGTGTTGAGTGATGCTTTCTTCCAAATGGGACGTGGCCCGTAGCTGTCGTGTGTGCAAATAGTGGAAGGGTTTCTCGCTCCTTGAAGCCCAAGAGCCTCGAAAATGTAGTCTTCATCAAAGTGAGGATCTTTCTAATTGATACTGACTGCAGTATTCTGAGACAGATGCTAGAACACAGGAACGGCAGACAATACTGGTGTATTTGGAAGGGCTTCATCTAAAGTCGTTGCCTTGGGTCCCATGGCAGAGTTCATGTGCAATATACACAGGCCCTGCTTTGTACTGTCCAGAAAGGAAGTCACACACAGTGGGTGATGCTTCCTTCTAAATGAGACATGGCCCATACCCATCATGTGTACAAAGAGTGGAGGGGGTTTCTTGCTCCTGGAAGCCCAAATGTCTTGAAAATAAAGTCTTCATCAAAGTGAGTGTCTTTCAAATTGATACCTATTGCAGTATTCTAAGTCAGCTCCTGTAACAAGAAAAGAGCAGACTATCCTAGTGTAACTGGAAGGACTTCATATAAGATCAAGTTGCCTTGGGTCCTGTGGCAGACTGCACGTTGGACGTCCCCAAGCTCTGCACAACTTGTTTTGTACAGTCCGAAAAGAGGCTCACAGTGGGTGATGCTTTCTTCCCACACAGATGTGGCCCGATCCTATCGTTTGTGTGAAGGGGAGAGATGTTTCTTGTTCATGGAAACCAGGAGCCTGGAAAATGTAATCTTCCTCAAACTGGGGGTCTTTCAAATTGATACTGATGACAGTATTCTGAGTCACATCCTTTAATCCAGGGAATAGCAGACAGTAATAATGATAAGAATAGTTGTGGTATTTGTTAAGCCCTTACTATGTGCCAGGCACTGCATTCTGCACTCTAACAACTAAACAGTGTTCTACAGAGTCCTTGTCCCTCATAAGGCTCACAGTCTTAATCCCAATTTTCAAGATGAGGTAACTGAGGCATAGAAAACTTAAATGATTTGCCCAAGATCACATGGCCTACAAATGGCAGAGCCTGGATTAGAATCCAAGTCCTTCTTTCTCCCAGGCCCATGCTCTAGCCACTTGGCCACACTGCTTCTCAATACTGTTATATCTAGAAGAGCATCTTCATATCAAGTCAAGTTGCCCTGGGTATCATGGCAGAGTTCACATGTAGAACATGTAGAAATCTCAGCGGTCTCTGTAGAACATGTTTTGGACAGCCCAAAAAGGAAGTCACACAGTGAGTAATGATTTCCTCCAAACAGAACATGGACCACACCTGTCATGAGTACAAAGTGTGGTGGGGTTTCTCATTTCTGGAAGCCCTGCAGCCTTGAGAATGTACTCTCCATCAATCTGGGAGTTTTCCAAATTGATCTTGTTTGCAATATTCTGAGTCAGATCCTGTAACACAGGAACAGCAGACAACACTCTTGGATCTGGAAGGTCAAAATAACAATAATAATAATAATAATAATAATGGCATTTATTAAGTGCTTACTATGTGCAAAGCACTGTTATAAGTCATCTTCATATAGTCAAGTTGCCCTGGATCCCGTGGCAGAGTTCACATGGGATGGTCACAGGCTCTGCAGAACTTGTTTTGTACAGTCCAAAAAGGATGTCACACAGGGGGTGATGCTTCCCTCCAAATGGGACATGGCCCGTACTTGTCGGGTGTCCAAAGAGCGGCCTTGATCACGACCTGACACCTGCCCCCTCCCAAGGCTGTGGCACAGCGTCCCAACTGAGACCTGCCATTTGTTCCACCTCCTGCACATCACTACTTCCCTTGCAAAACTAGAGTTCAAGTTTTTCTTCCCCTCCGCCACCATCACAGAAAAAAAGGAGTTCAGATCAAAAGGTCAGTGCCAGCAGCTCAGAAGGAGACTGCAGACAGAGCAGAAAGAATGACAAATGTGGAATGAGTAAAATTAGGGCCTAAATGATCCAGTTCCTCTGCCTTTTTCATATAACTTTTAGACTGTGGGCCCACTGTTGGGTAGGGACTGTCTCTATATGTTGCCAACTTGTACTTCCCAAGCGCTTAGCACAGTGCTCTGCACACAGTAAGAGCTCAATAAATACAATCGATGACGATGACGATGATAACTGCTTCTCGTGCAAAACTAGTGTTCAGCTCACTCCACCCCTCCACATCCATCACAAACAAAAATGTTCCACTCCTGGATGAAGCAGGACCACAGACCAGTCACTTAACTTCTCTGTGCCTCAGCTTTCTAGTCTGTAAAAATAATAATAATAATGATGATGGTATTTGTTAAGCACTTACTCTGTGCCAAGCACTGTTCTAAGCACTGGGGGTGGGGGGGATACAAGGTAATCAGGTTGTCCCACGTGGGACTCACAATCTTAATCCCCATTTTACAGATGAGGGAACTGAGGCCCCGAGAAGTGAAGTGACTTGCCCCAAGTCACACAGCTGACAAGTGGTGGAGCCGGTATTAGAACCCATGACCTCTGACTCTCAAGCCCGGGCTCTTTCCACCGAGCCACACTGCTTCTTAAAAACAGAGATGACATATCTGTTCTCTCTCCCCCGAGATTACAAGGCCCATGTGGGTCAGGGACTGTGTCTAACTTGATTGTATTGTATCTCCCTCAGTGCTCAGGACAATGCTTGGCACATAGTATATATGTATATATTTGTACATATTTATTACTCTATTTATTTATTTATTTAACTTGTACATATCCTATTTATTTTATTTTGTTAATATGTTTTGTTTTGTTCTCTGTCTCCCCCTTCTAAACTGTGAGCCCACTGTTGGGTAGGGGCCGTCTCTATATGTTGCCAACTTGTACTTCCCAAGCACTTAGTACAGTGCTTTGCACACAGTAAGCACTCAATAAATATGATTGATTGATTGATTGACTGATTGATTGAATAGTAAGGATCCAGAAGAATGTTACCACATTTAGGATATGGTTGATGCCAACTGGGGTAGCTGTGGTTGGAGGGGGGACAGGCAGAGGGTAGAAGAGGAGGAAGAATGTGTCAGGGAGTCTCCTTCTCCCTCCAATCATAGTGACACCCCTAAGCGCGGCCGAATGGTACCCCGTTGAATGCCAGGGCATGCTGTCTCCTCTCCTATGTTCTTTCAAGGGCAGCGTCATCCTTAAGAGCTGATCCCACCAGCCTGGGCTGCCTTGTGGCTGGTTTTTATTTCCCACAAACAGCAGCTGGGTTGGTTCTGTCAAGTGGTGGCACAATTCCGAGGTAGACCAAGGCCCTTCTAAAGCTGAGACCCAGAGTTTAAGCCCCTTTGGCCCCAGCATTTGACCGGCCCTAGGAAAAGAAAGAGGATTCAACTAGGGGAGACTGAAAGCAGTGTTTTCCATTCAGGTGAGAGATGGAGAGGGAAAGTAATAATAATAATAAAGGTATTTGTTAAGCCCTTACTATGAACCAAACACTATTCTAAGCACTGGGATAGATACAAGGTTATTAGGTTGTCCCAAGTGGGGCTCACAGTCTTAGTCCCCATTTTATAGATGAGGTAACTAAGGCACAGAGAAGTTAAGTGACTTGCCCAAAGTCACACAGCTTACAAGAGGCAGAGCTGGGATTTGAACCCACAATTTCTGACTCCCAAGCTCATGCTCTTTCCACTAAGTCATGCTGAAATCTGTTGAAGGAACTAGGGGTGGGGGTGGGAGGCTGAGGATAGTTGGGGGAGGAGGACCAGCCTAAATGGGGAGAGAAAATGGGCAGGATCTGAGGTAAGGGCTAAAGGCTGGGCTGCAGCTGGGCTGTGGGCTGGGACTGTGGGTAAGGGCTATGGTCTGTGGCTATGGGTCAGAGCTTTGGGTGGAGGAAAAAGGAGGTAGAGAAAAATGAATGTCTCATGAGTCTCACGTGCCATCTATGGGCTAGTGGGTGTCCTGGCTCCCCCACATCAGCGCCTTGGAGGCCAGAGATGGTGTCTGCTCTTTGTCTTCCTCCTCCTCCTCCTCTCTGCCCCTCCCCAAAGTGCCCAGTTCCAGGATTTGCAAACTCTGGGCAGCCAGCTCAGAGTTCTGTAGGCCAAAGGGAGATGAGGAGGGGGAGAAGGGGCTGAACTTTAGTTTGGCTCCAGATGTATCGAGGGACAATGCCGTGTCCTGCTTCTGACATCTTTCCATGCTGGATTTGGGTAGTTGAAGGGGAAAGGCTTGCTGGAAGTGGTGGGTATTTTAACAGGGCTGTGAAAGTCAGGTGGGGGACTGGGAGGGAAGGGGTGTTCCAACATGGTGGAAAAACATGCCCCATCTGCCTCTCTCTACAGGTGCCCCAGTGCCACAACGAGGGGGAACCAAACCTCTCCCCTCCCTCACCATATGTTCCCTCTTCCACCCATTGTCTACAGTCAATGTCTGCTTCCTTCCCACTACCATCCTGAAAGAGTTTGGGCGGGGGGGCGACACCCAGACCCAAGGTCAAGCCACCCCAATATGAGGCCTGGTCCCAATAGACCCGTCTATCCCTTCAGCAGGTCGGAACTACAGTTACCTTTTCTCGGGACTGGCTTGTGGCTGGTTGATGGCCACCTGCCCCCCTGGCCTCCAGGCCACCTGACACTACATCCGTGGCTCTGTTCCCTGATGGGTAGCCTCCATGGCCCGTTCCACACCTGATGGGTGTCCTGGTTGTTACTTTAGGCCAAAGCGGAAATCCAGTCTTGAATTATGTGAATGTCAGCAGATCTTAAAGCTTTCCTGTGCTGCGCTCACCAAGGGAAGACAGTTCCGGTTTGGCAGGGGTGCTGGCTGCAGTTCCCCAGGGCAAAATCCCTTTCTCTTGGTGCTCCTCTCCTACACTGCCTTGACAACCCCATGTCAGCATCCTTCTGGCCCAGACATCATGTAAGAGATTCGAGGGTTTGATTCTCCTCTTCCCCGTCCCAGAGCCATGTGCCCTCATCCTGAGCCAGATGCTGGACCTGCTGCTGCTGGTCCCATCCTGGGTGATGGGCTGGACATGTTTCCGTCAAGTACCCTCCTGGTGTCTTGTCCTTCTTCTGTGTTGGCTATGAGACCCCACACTTGTTCTGAAATGTTGAACCTTGGCTTCAGCTCGCTTGTTCCCCGCTCTGAGTCATTGAAGTGCTGGGGACCTCCATGCTGTGGACCCTCCTGGGCCACACTCCATTACCCTACACCCCATCTCCATTAGAGAAGCAGCGTGGCTCAGTGGAAAGAGCACGGGCTTTGGAGTCAGAGGTCATGGGTTCAAATCCTGGCTCCACCACTTGTCAGCTGTGTGACTTTGGGCAAGTCACTTAACTTCTCTTGGCCTCAGTTCCCTCATCTGTAAAATAGGGATTAAGACTGTGAGCCCCCCATGGGACAATCTCGTCACCTTGTAACCTCCCCAGCGCTTAGAATAGTGCTTTGCACATAGTAAGCGCTTAATAAATGCTAATATTATCATTATTATTATTATTATCCACCAGTCCACCCATCTGTTTGTCTGTTCGTCCCCCCATCCATCCGTCCACCGGATAGTGGGAGCTGGAGGAAGCATGAGAATACCATCGGATATAGTGTGAATATGTCCGGATCAAGCAGCTGAACTGATCATTGAATGTACAAATAATCATGCAAATAAAAACATACTAAAAATAAAAAATGCATATGTTGATAAGGGCTGAGGATAGGAGGAAAGTACAGGAGTGTTCAGGATGGATGTTGGGCTGACGTCTCCTCTTATGGGGTATGGGGGTTAATTTGAGAAGGCTTCCCACAGGAGATGGGATTTTTAGGCGGGCTCTGAAGATGGAAAGAGCTGTGTTCTTGATAGTTGGTTGGAGGGGAGAAGTTCTAGGCTGGGGGAGTGAGAGTGAGGGCCCAGAAGCTGGAGAGTGGAGAGCCACATAGGTAGAATTAGGACAATTGGCATCTTTTCAGCTATGTGAGCATCCATTCAGAAAGCCTTCTCCAGCTGTGTGTCCCTTTTAATTTAATTTAATTTAATTTAGAAGCAGTGTGGCCTAGCAGTTAGAGCACAGACCTGGGAGTCAGCAGGACCTGGGTTCTAATTCGATCTCTGCAACATACCTGTTGTGTGACCTTGGGCAAATCAATTAATTCCTCTGTACCTCAGTCACCTCATCTGTAAAATTGGAATCAAGACTGTGAGCCCTATGTGAGACATGGGCTGTGTCCAACCTGATTAGCTTGTATCTACCCCAGTGCTTGGTACAGTGCTCAGCACATAGAAGTACTCAACAAATACTATGAAAAAATATTACACTTCAACTACCTTCTGGGGGTCACTGGATGGTCACCCCGATGCTAGTTACAGTCCAGGATGGCTCCTATGCACCTCCCTGCCATCTCCTGCCCCCCTACACCCATTGGTTCTGTTTTCACTGAACTCCACATCAGCTTAGCTGCTTCACCTTAGGAAAGATGATAGGTAGGGTGGGAGAGTGGTTTTGTTTTTTGTTTCTTTTTTTTGTTTTGGCTTTGGCTTTTCCCCTGCTTTTAGTAAGAGGAAGTGACTCCCCCAACCCTTGCTAAACCACTGACCACGAGCTTACCAAAGGGCAGAGGGCACGGTGGTGTCTGCTGCCATTGTGGGAGTCTTACAGCTGTTCTGCTCTGTGACCTCAGGCTGCACCTGTTCTCCTTAATGGCTATCAGACAACACATGGTCCTGGGTGCATGGGGGATAGGGCCAGAGATTATGGATGTTTCAATGGAAACACTCACCACTACTGCAAAACAATTCAATCACACTTATTGTGTGCACCACATTAATAAGCACTTGGGAGAATACAATAAAGTAACTAAATCCAATCCCTCTCCTCAAGGACCTTACAGTTTAGCAGAGGAAATGGCTACCAAAATAATAATTAGAAGCAGGAGAAGAAGGAAAAGGAGCTGCAAAGCTGAGTTAGTGCCTAAGTCATTGGGTATGATATGCATGTACATAAGTCTTGTGGGTAGTTGCTGGTTTAGAACAGAACTCCTAATCCTTCCCCCTAAGCCTGCTCCTCCCTGTAACTTTCCCAACTCAGCCAGCACCAGTATCATCCAATGCGACCTAGAAACCCACAACTTTGGTGTCCTCTTCGACTCTTGGCATTCATTCAACTCTCACATTCCATCTACTGGCAGATACGACTCCTTTTCCCGCACATCTCCCTTCCCCTCCACCCAAATTGCCAGGATCTTGGAATTAACTCTCTTCTTGCCTCATCTACACTATTATGGTAGGTCTCCTTGCTGCTCTCCCAGCCTCTCCTCCATCCAGTCTATATTTCATTCTGCTGCTGCACTGCTCATCTCATTGAAAGCAAATTCAATCCCCATCTCTCCTCTCCTGGAAACCCTCCCCTGACTTCTGTTGCCTCTCCAAGTCTAACAAAAACTCCTCACAATTGGTTTCAAAGCTCTCTACCACCTGACCCCACTTTACCTATCTTCTCTTTTCACCTCAACTCACTACTTTGCCCCTCCCAAGTCAACCTAGCTGTACCTCGCTTTCGACTCTCCCACCTCCATCCCCTCAGATGGTTCCCCCATCCCCATCCAATTTGGAATCCAACCTTGCCCACATCAAACAGGCTCTCCCCTTATTCAAAACCCTCCTGAAACCCACCTCCTTCATTAAGCTTTTCTCCAATCAATTTCCCCATAACCTGAGCTATATCATAAAACAAAAATTTTGGTAATTGTTGTTCAATACCACTGAACTTGACAGAAGAAGCAGGGTGAGGTTGCAACAGGAGAGAGTCAGATTGGGTGAATGACATTTTTGCAACTTCCTGCAGTCTGTGGGTAACCTTTAACGTTTAGGCCGGAGGGAGAATTTCCTTACTCCAGGGGATTCCATACTTGGGTAGGCAATCACAAGAGGGGATGGACATTCCCACCCAGAGTGTTCTCATTTCTCCTTTGCAATTCAGTCCCATTCTCCTGGCATCTTGCTGGGCTTTCTTTTTGCCTTCTCATCCTCATCGAATCTCTCCTGAAGGCGGTGGCCCTCATGGCCAGATAACTTCTTATTGTAAGAGCATAAGCCTTAGTTGGGTAGGTCCACTGCCTCTAATTCGGATCCCTCCCGCCACTCATAAAACCTGGAACTTTGAGAGCTTTTTCATTATTCCATATCACTTTCAATCAATGGCTTTTATTGAGTGCTTGGGAAAGTGCAATACAATGGAGTTGGTAGACATGATCTCTGTTCACAAGGAGCTTACAGTCTACAGCAGAAGACAGGCATTAAAATAAATTCCAGATTAGGGAAATGGTAGAGTATAAAGACAAGGACATGGGCTATGGGGCTGGGATGAAGTATCAAAGTGCTTAAGGGATACACAGCCAAGTTCAAAGGTGATGCAAAGGGGAAGGAGGGAAGGGGAGATGAGGGTTTAAAGAAGGCTTCTTGAAAGAGATGTGATTTTAGGAGGGCTTTGAAGATAGTCTGTCAGATATGTAGGGGGAGGGAGTTCCAGGCCAAAGGGAGGATGTGGGCGAGGGGTTGGCAGCGAGAAAGACAAGATCGAGGTACAGTGAGTAGGTTGGAGTAGGAAATCAGTGAGGCAAAGGTGGATGAACGACCATTGCAGGTTTTTGAGGAGTGGGGAGATATGAACCGAACAATTGATGTGAATGAAAGAGATGAGTCAAGGAAAATGCCATGGTTATGGGCTTGTTAAAGGGGGAGAAAGGTGGTGTCATCCACAGTGATGGGAAAATCGTGGGGAGGAGAGGGTTTTGATGGGAAGATGAAGAGTTCAGTTTGGGATGTGTTAAGTTTGAGGTGCCGGAAGGGCACCCAAGTAGAGGATGTCCTGAAGGCAGGAGGAATGCAAGACTGCAAGAGAAAGGTGTGGGGGGGGGGGGGGTCAGGGCTGGAGAGGTAGATTTAAGAGGCATAGACATAGAGATGATCATTAAAGCCAGGAGAATGGATGAGTGAGTTTAGAGAGAAAGGAGAGTAGGGAACCCAGAACAGAACCTTGAGGGGCACCCTTAGTTAGGGCCTGAGAAGTGGAAAAGGAGCCAACGGATGAGATTGAGAAGTAGCAGGAGAATTGGGTGAGTACTATAGCTGCAAAATCAAAGTTGGAAAGTGTTTTAAGGAAAAGGGGGTGGCCCATAGTGGTGGTGGTGGTAGTAGTAGTAGTAGTAGTAGTAGTAGTAGTAGTAGTAGTAGTAGTAGTAGTAGTAGTAGTAGTTAAGTACTTACTGTGTGCAGAGCACTGTATTCAGCTCTGGGAAAAATGCAAAGGTGGGAATTAGACACAGACCCTGTCCCTTGAGAGGCTCAAAATCTCTAAATAAAAGTGCGTGTGTGTGCATGTGGGTGGTAGGGGGAGGTAGTACTGGAGACAGACGCATCAAGAGAAATTATAGACTCTGCCATGGGGGTACATTGGGTTCTGATCTGGGGCTGGGGAGTTGGCAGGGTAGCAGGATGGGTTCATTGAGTTGTAAAATGAGCTTATTCCCTAGCCTGAAAGTGTTCTCCAAGAAAACAATCTTCTTTCCCGCTCCCAGGCCAAACTCCTGGCTGGTGTTGGCCCTTTCAGGGTCACTTAGGCCACACTTTCTGCACCTCATTTTTACCTAGACCAATAGGAACCCAGATGGTCATCTTGTCCAGTCTTTGGTCTCCAAGCGAACACATAAACCATAAACCATCCAGGTTGAACAGACATCTAGTTATTTTGCTCAAGCTCTACAGGGATGGAGAATCTGTTTTCTCCTTTGGTCCCCTGGTCCAGTGCTGAATCCTCCTAAAACAGGAGGGGAAGTCTCTTGCCTTTGTTCCAATATGACCCCTCCCTTCTCCCCAGCTGCACTCCACCAGCTCCCCTCCCCTCCCTGACTCCAAACCACAATGGGGAAACAGGCGGTTCTATTTCTACAGAGGAAGTGGGGATTTCTAAGTTGCTAACTGCTCCAGAAGTGGGGTTCCCTACGGCAATTTCTCAGCACCCTCACCCCTCCCTACACAGGCAGCTTGTGCTCTGGGTGCCCCCACTATGTCTTAATAATAATCATCATTATAGTGGTATTTGTTACATGCTTACTACATGCTAAGCACTGTACTAAGCATTGGGGTAGATACGAGATCATCAGGTTGGACATGGTCCCCGTCCCTGTCTGAGGAAGAACAGATATTTCATCACCATTTTTGCCACAAAGGAAATCGAGGCCCAGAGAAGTGAAGTGACTTGCCCAAGGTCACACAGCAGGCAAATGGTGTAGAGTCGGTATTAGAATCCAGGTTTCCTGACTCCCAGGCCCATGTTCTTTCCTGTTCACCACGCTGCTTCCCCCAGCTTCAAGCTGGTTTCCCTCGCAGCCCTGCCCTGGTCCAGCCCCATTCAAGGCCAGTGTGGCAACCACATTCCTAGCCACGTTGTGCACCCTCGTTATCAGGTTTGACTTTTTTCTTTCAGAAACAGTCCAACAGAGGGAGCTACCTGCCTCTGTCTCATCTCTCACAACAGCAAGGGACAAGTCACTGAAAACCTTTGCAAAAAGTGAGTGTAGGAAGGGTGGAGAGAAGAGTTGAGTCAGTGCGGGGAGAGGAGCAGAAGAAGTCTGGTGGAGAGGAGGAGAGTCTGGGGAAGAGTGAAGAGAGACAGTGTGGGGAGAGAGGGTCTGGGGAAGAGTGAAGAGAGACAGCGTGGAGAGAGAGGAAGAAGGGGAGTGGACAGAGGGAGGAGGGCTATTAGAGGGGAGACAGGAGAAAGAGGAAGAGAAAGACATCACAGGAAGAGAAAGCCCAGGCAGTACCAAGCACGAGCACTGAGACCACGATGCTTCTTCGGCTGCTGACACTCCTGCAAGGTTCGGAGAGAGGGGAGGGAGAGTCAGTGGCTGGTAGAGGGGGGTAGAGACAGTGGACGGTTGGGCACTGGGGACTGGGGACGTTCTGTGCTGGGAGGAGTGAATGAAAATTCTCCCAATTTCATCCAGTTACAGTTGAAAGGTCACAAGCCTACGTAGTACTAGGATATGCAGAGTCCATTGTCGAAAGCTCCACAGCCCCTTTGGGGCATTTGCACCATCGAACCGAGTGGACTTATCCTGGTCAAGGATTCCCACAAACAGGAAAGACTGGGAATTAGGCTGAAAATTGGGGTGTCCCACAAGTAGGGGTGCCTGCACTTCTCACCACTGAGCACCAAGCGAGTGGATGTTTGATTATTTGACCTTAGATTACCTTAGATCAAGACCAAGTTTCTTTTTTTTAATGGGATTTGTTAAGCACTTAGTATATCTACCAGCACTGCACTAAGTAAGCCCTGGGGTAGATACAAGCACATTAGGTTGGACCCAATCCATGTCCCACGTGGAACTCAGTCTTAATCCCCATTTTACAGATGAGGGAACTGAGGCACAGAGAAGTGAAATGACTTGCCCAAGGTCACACAGCAGACAAGTGGCACAGCTGGGATCAGAACCCATGTCCTCTGACTCCCAGGCCCATGTTCTTTCCATTAGGCCATGCTGCTTCTCAACTTTCCATTTGGTTTCTTTTAACCCACCCTGCTGGGAGTGGGAAAGAGAGATAAACTTAATGTGGGTGGGGAGGGGCAGGTGCCAGAGGAGAAGGCAGTAGGGATGGAGCCAGGGATTGGTGTGGGGCAGAATTTGGCAGGAGGATGAGGGACTCCCCCTTCCTGAGTTAGGGCTAAGGGGAAAAAGGGTACAAACCCCCTACCCACTCCTCCCAACCTCAGGCCCCCTGTTCACCCGGGCCTTCAACATGGACACCAAGACCCCAGCCATCTACCCTGGGGACCCCAAGGAGGAATTTGGCTACCAAGTGGTGATTGGCCGATCCCAAGAGCAGCCTTGGTAAGTTTCCCCTGCCTGTGTGGCTCCTCCCCAAAGTCCATCCCATTCCGGCTTTCCTGGGCCACTCCACTTCCTCCCTCATCACACTCAAGTCACTTCCTCTTGAAACTCCCAGGGGATTCACAGGGTTTTTCTTCATTCCCCTGGCCCTACCAATGGCCTCATATGGCTCCCCCTCTGCACCCCCAGCCACGTGATATATGAGGGCTCCTGACCCTTTCCCCAACCCAGCCCTGGATTCCTCACTCCCTCTCTGCAACTGGTACCCTCCCCTCCCTGTTTGCTCCTTAGGTTGATGGTGAGTGCCCCCCATGCTACGGATCGTGACGGGAACAGAAATGGAGCCCTGTACCTTTGTAAACATCCTGGAAGTTACTGTCAACCTGTGCCCATGCCCAGTGAGTTGAGGGGTTGGGGAAAGGAACTGGCTAGGCTGGAAAATAGGGGAAGAGAGGCTGGGGGTTAGGGGTGAGTTTGCTGGGCATCTAGGGATAGTGGGAATGCTGCCATGGGTCAGCAGGGAAGCTCAGCAGCATCCCAAACTTGACTCTACCCTAAACATGGCCCTGACTCTCACCTTTTTCTATGAAAGGTGAAAAGGCTACCATTTTTCTACAAAGCCGTTCAGGCCATGTTTTCCTGCTCCTCAAGAACCTCCAGTGGTTGCCCATCTACCTCCTCATCAAACAGAAACTCCTCACCACTGGCTTTAAAGCACTGAATCATTTTACCCCTCCTATCTCACCTCACTACTGTCCTACGACAGTCCAGTCCACGTACTTGCCCTCCGCTAATGCTAACCTCACTGTGCCTCAATCTCATCTGTCTCACCACTGACCTCTCATCCACACCCTGCCCCTGGCATGGAACACCCTCCCTCCTCAAATACGACAGACAATTACTCTCCCCCTTCAAAGCTTTATTGAAGGTACATCTCCTCCAAGAGGCCTTCCCTGACTAAGCCCTCTTTTCCTTTTCTTCAATTCCCTTCTGCATCTCCCTGACTTGCTCCTTTTGTTTATCCTTCTTCCCAGCTCCGCAACACTTATATACATATCTGTAATTTATCTATGTATATTAACGTCTGTCTCTCCCTCTAGATTGCAAGCTCATTGTGGGCAGGGAATGTGACTGTTATATTGTACTTTCCCAAGCCCTTAGTACAATGCTTTGCACACAGTAAGCGCTCAATACATACGATTGACTGACTGACTGATGGACCTTGCCCCTAGTTTTAATCTTAACCCATATCCTGGGCATAGCATTGTCCCCAAGGTCAACTCTGAGCCCAAACATAACCCTGGCTTAATTAAATCTTAACCCTGCCTCTCACATTGTCCCCAACCTCAGTCCTGACCTAATTTAACCCTAACCCTGCCTCTAACACTGTCCCCAAGCTCAACCCTGACACTGAGCATAATACTAGCCTTAAACCTGACCCTGGTTCTTACCCTGACCCCAAGTTCTTCCCTGATCTTATCCACCGTTCTCACTGCCCCAGTCCTCAAGCCTACCCTAGTCAATTGTGGTATTTTTTAAGAGCTTACTATGCACCAAGCATGGAGGAAAGCACTGGAGTAGATGCAGTACAATCAGATCGGTTGCAATCCCAACCCCACATGGGGCTCCCAGTCTCGGGGACCTCAACTCCAGCTCTGGCTATGACCATTTATGAGTGAGTCTTGCCTCCTGAGGGACTGGAGGACCTTCTGTCCTCCGCTGCGGAACAGCATCATAAGAGTTTCAGGAGGGGCTCTGTTACTCAAGCCAACCTGCTAAAGGAAAGTTATTTTCTCTCCTCTCTCTCTCTCTCTCTCTCTCTCTCTCTCTCTCCTGTCCCCATCTTTTCCATCATGTGTCTCTTTCCTTCCCTCTTTTCTCTAAGTTCTGTTCCTCTGCCCCTTCTCCTTTCCCCCTCTTCTGCTCTTTTGGCCCCCACCCTGAACTTCCTGCTCCATCCTCTCTCCCTACTCCTCCCCTCCCACACCTCCCTACCTTCTTCCCCCCTGTCTTGCCCCCCAGACACAGAGAACATCTCTCTGGGCCTCTCTCTCCGATCCGAGGGGACTGCGGGGAGCAAGATCATTGTGAGTAGCCTGAGACAAAGTGGGGAGGGCAGTGGGGAGGGGGTACGGCTCTCGGGTTCCCCTACTGACTTTCATGCTTCCCCACCCCCAGGCTTGTGGTCCTACCCTAATGCGCTGGTGTGAGAGAAACCCCTTCCTCAGCGGGATCTGCTATGTCTTCCAGAGCCCCACCAAGGCCCCCAAGGAGCTTCGCCCCCCACAGCTAGGTAAGGGTCCTCTCCAAGCCAAATGAGAGCAGAGGAGGGAGGAGTAAGTCCTGGGCTCGTACCTTCCAGCCTTGGATCTTGGCTCAGTTACCCCCAGCCCAGGGATATTGGACCCATTCCTGGGGCTGGAAGGGGTGGTCTGCCGGCCTGCCTGCCTCCCCACCTGCCCACCCATCCCCTTGCCCCTATTACTCTCCAATCCAAAGGAGGTTGGCTCCAGCCGGTTGCCAGAGATGGATGTCGTGGGCGACTTCGCTCCCGGAGCCATCCTGAGTCCTCCAAGAACAGACTTGCTTGAACTCCAGGGAGGTGCCAGCCTAAAAGCAGTGTCCCAGAAGCTTTGAAGCCAGGGGATGAGCCATAACTGACTGGGATTGACTCCTTGCAGGCCAATTCCCCCCCCACCCCCCCACCCCGCCGACTCCAAGCTTTTCCCAGTTCAGAACCCCCAGATTTAGAGTAGCCACCAATGGCAGTCAAGAATACCGGACACTCCTTTGCTGACCCCCCATCCCACGCTCCTGAACACCACTTACAAGACCAGCCAGGCTAGTCCCTCTAGAGAGAGCACCGGGCATTTGTCTGGCTTAATTTCCTTGTCCACTTAGAAGTGACCTCTCTCCTATTCCACACCTGCTCGTTACAGGCTGATGGGTAGTAGTTCTCTTGGTGCTCCAGTGTTTCCTCTGCTTTTGCAGTCGGCAATGTCTCCCCCTCTCTCTCTCTCAGGGGCCCCAATTCCTTCTCCCCCACTTGTGTGCATAGTGTCTCCTCACAGTGCCCCCCCACCCACTACCAACCCCTCCAAACCCAACAGAGTGCGTGTCAGGGGTAGATGCTGTGATCCTGTGTGATGACTCCAGCAGTATCAATGAAGAGGACTTCCGGCGTGCCAAGGATTTCATCAGCAGCCTCATTAAGGCTGTCCAAGGTGCCAACATCCAGGTATGGCCGGCCTCTGCCCCTCTGTGCCCAGAAACGTTCATTTTCAGCATGGACTGGGATGGAAGTAGTGTGGTCTAGTGGAAAGAGCCCAGTCCTGGATGCCAGGATGCCTGGTTTCTAACCCCGGCTTCACCGTTCATTTGCTGTATGACCTTGAGCAAGTCACCTAACTTCTCTGGGCCCATTACCCCTCTAGTATTTATCAATCAATCGTATTTATTGAGCGCTTACTATGTGCAGAGCACTGTACTAAGCGCTTGGGAAGTACAAATTGGCATCACATAGAGACAGTCCCTACCCAACAGTGGGCTCACAGTCTAAAAGGGGGAGACAGAGAACAGAACCAAACATACCAACAAAATAAAATAAGTAGGATAGAAATGTACAAGTAAAATAAATAAATAGAGTAATAAATATGTACAACCATATATACATATATACAGGTGCTGTGGGGAAGGGAAGGAGGTAAGACGGGGGGATGGAGAGGGGGACGAGGGGGAGAGGAAAGAAGGGGCTCAGTCTGGGAAGGCCTCCTGGAGAAGGTGAGCTCTCAGCAGGGCCTTGAAGGGAGGAAGAGAGCTAGCTTGGCGGATGGGCAGAGGGAGGGCATTCCAGGCCCTGGGGATGACGTGGGCCGGGGGTCGATGGCGGGACAGGCGAGAGCGAGGTACAGTGAGGAGATTAGTGGTGGAGGAGCGGAGGGTGCGGGCTGGGCAGTAGAAGGAGAGAAGGGAGGTGAGGTAGGAGGGGGCGAGGTGATGGAGAGCCTTGAAGCCCAGGGTGAGGAGTTTCTGCCTGATGTGCAGATTGATCGGTAGCCATTGGAGGTTTTTGAGGAGGGGAGTAATATGTCCAGAGCGTTTCTGGACAAAGATAATCCGGGCAACATTTGTTAAACATTAAGCGCTGGGGGTAAATACAAGATGATCAGATTGGACACAGTCCCTGTCCCACAAGGGGTTCCCAGTCTAAGTAGGAGGGAGAACAGGTATTGAATCCCCACTTTACAGATGAGGAAACTGGAGCACAGAGTAGTTAAGTGACTTGCCCAAGGTCATACAGTAGATGAGTTGGGATTAGAGCCCAGGTCCTCTGACTCTCAGGCCCATGCACCTTCCACTAGCCACTCATCTCCCAACATCCTCAAAACATCCTTATATGTAGGAGAGGGATGGGTATGATTCCCCCCATTTTAGAGGTGAGGAAACTGAGGCCCAGAGCAATTAAGTGACTTGTCCAAGGTCCCACAGCAGGCCAGGCCGGGACTAGAATCTGGATCTCCTGACTCCCAGTCCCATGCTCTTTTCAATGGCCCAAGCTGTCCTCCCCACAATCCTCCTCCCCACCTGGTTTCTCTCCCTTATCTTATCTCCCTCCTTGGCTCTTAGTTCTCTGTGGTCCAATTCGCCACTACCAACTATGTGGTATTTGACTTCAAAAGATACCAGCAGACAAAGGGCAACATTGACAGTGATCTCTACAACTTCCCCCATATTGGGGGCCAAACCCACACCCCTTCGGCTGTTCTCTTTGCCACGTAAGTCTGTCAACCATCCTGCTCTGCAGGCGTGGGAGAAAAGGGCATGTAGAGATAACTGAGAGGCAGTTGGGGGGTGGTGGGGAGGAGGAGGAAGTAGGGGTGGGAAGATAGGGCTGTCCAGGGCACAAACACTCTCACCTCTTCCCTTCTGCTCTCTAGCCAGGACATATTCACCCCTAAGCGGGGGGCCCGGCCCCACACCAAGAAGTTGCTCATCATTCTGACAGACGGGCAGTCCAATGACCACAAAGTCACCTTTGAGGATGCCAACAAGGCTGCTGATGAGGCTGGACTGCTCCGGTTGGCCATTGGAGTATGGAGGGGAAGCTCCAGTCTGCTGGGTCCCACCCCATCCTGGCCTTGTCCCTGCCCTGTCCCCTCCCAGTCTTCAGCTCTACAGAGTAATGCGGGGGCGGGCGGGGGGGGGGGGGGCGGGCGGTGGATTCAGTGGAGGCTCCAGAGGTCCAGTGAAACCTGGCCCCACTCAGAGAGGCTACTGGATCACTGCAAACAATGGGAATAGCCAAGGATAGTGGGATGCCAGGATGTGGATTCAGTAATAATTGTCATAATACCTTGAACATCGGTGATCTTATTTTGTGTTCAAAACAATACCGTGAGGTAGGAAAAGGCAGGTATTGTTGTTTTTCCCAATTTACAGATGAGAAAACTGAGGTCAAGAGAGGTAAAGTGACTTACCCAGGGTCACCTGGCGGGCCACTGGCAGAGCCAGAACTAGAACTGGAACCACAGCTGATAACTCCCAAGAGACCCAGATGATTTTAATTTCTACCAACTCTGTTGTATCAAACTCTCCCGAGCACTTAGTACTGTGTTCTGCTTACAGTAAGCATTCAGTAAATAGCATGGATTGACTGATCGATCAATCGATCGATTGATCCATCCAGGCGATCTGAATGGATCCTGGCAGCTCAAAGAATCCAGGTGCAGTTTTCATTCACCCAGATCCATGTTCCCACCTGCCCTCCCCAACTCCCTGCAATGTCCTCGTCATCCTTCCTGCCCCCTCACCCCTCCCTTCCCCTCCTCGCCAGGTGGGCCGAGCCTTCGATAACTCCATTGCCCAGGAGGAGCTGAAGATCATTGCCTCGCCAGGGGAGGGCAAGGTTTTCCAGGTGGGGGACTTTGGTGCTCTGGTCTCCATCCAGAAACAGCTGCAGGAGAGAATCTTCAGCATTGAAGGTGCAGGGGCTGCTCTGAGGGCCACAGAGGGAGGGGAACTGAGCTGAGGAGCTAAGGGAGGGCATCTCTGCCTGAGTCTCTTCTCTGTTCCTCCCCTGTCCTCCTCCCCTCCACCTCAGGGAGCGAGCAGACGACCAATGCAAGCAGCCTGCAGAAGGAGCTGTCTCAGGCCGGAATCAGCAGCCTCCTCACTGCCGTAAGTGAGAGCCAGGGAGAACCCCAAGATGGCACCCTCCCTCCCAGAACCCTCCAGCAGCTGCTCGAACCTGGAGACCTGCCTGTTTTTCCTCCTCCTCCTAGTCTTTCACAGACCCTGTCTTGTGGAAGGAGGAGTAGAGTGGAAGCAGGGTTCGATCCCAGAGGTCCCTGATCTAAAGAAACAGCCCTGCCTGGCCCCGCTCTGGCCCTCATTCCAGGGAATAAGAGGGGGTGGCAAGCCACAGGTGGGGGACTCCAAAGAGAGACCTAACAGAGGCCTCTGGCTCCCAGGATTCCGTGGTACTGGGGGCTCCTGGGGCCTATGACTGGGCTGGAGGCCTGGAGCTCCTTGAGACCAACGCATCTTGGACCTTCTACAACATTTCTGTGGCCCACAATGGAACCCGTGATGCCTATCTGGGTGAGGCCTTACCCCCCGACCCAACACCCCCTTCTCGTCTTCTGACTTCCACTGTCCCCCTTCCAGCCTGACCCCCTGCTCTCAGGCTTCCTCCTCCCCTGATCTTACCCTGGCCATCCTGAGCTGTGCTTCCCTGACCCCGCCCCCTAGGTTATGCCCTGGCCGAGGCACGGCGTGGGGGGGCCGTGTTCCTGGTGGGGGGAGCACCACGTCACGACTATGTAGGAAGAGTCAGCGTCTTCCTGCACAGAGGGGCGTCTGGGGAACTGCGACATCTTGAAGATGGGGAACAGGTAGAGACACACATTCAGTTGTGTCCCCAACTGAATAGCTCTCCCTCAGCTGGCTTTCCCCAGCTTCCCCACTCCACGCTCTATCTTAGCATGGGCTCTCTGGGCATATGGCTTCCTCCTCCCACATAGCCCAGTTGGGCCTCTGAATCCCCCTAGCTGCCCCAATTCCTACCAAGAGGGTGGGTGAGGGGACCAGAGCTGACATGGGGGTTGGGGGTGGAGCATGCCTTCTGGCACCATTTCACCTAGTCTCACAAGACAGAGACGAGCCCTTCTCTTCTCTTCTGCCCCCATCCCCCTCCCAGCCTTCCCCATGGAGTCCCCCCACCACCAGCCTCTCAGCATCACTCCAGTCAGTCTTTCGTCAGTATTGACTAAGTGCCTACTGGACACAGGGCACTGTGCTGGGTGCTTGAGAGTATACTATCAGAGTAACAGACACAGTCAATCAACGAATGGTGTTTACTGAGCATGTTCTGTGAGCCAAATCCTCTTCTGAGCCCTTGAGAGAATACCCCAGAATTGGTAGGCCCCATCCCTATCCCCCAAGAACTCATAGTCCATCTCATTCCCTGATTGTCTCTCCATGTCCTACTCTCCAGGTGGGCTCATATTTTGGGGCCGAGCTCTGCTCTGTGGACCTGGACAGAGACGGAGACACAGATCTGCTGCTCATCGCGGCCCCACTCTATCATGGACCCCGGATCGGGGGTCTAGTCAGCATCTGCAGCCTCAGTGACCAGGTGTGCAGGAGGGCGGAGGACACGCTGGGGAGAATGGAGGGCCGGAGACGGGGAGGAGGGGCCTGAAGGCTGGGAGGCCACAGGCTGAAGCCTCTCCTCATTTTCCTCCAATTCAGGGACACCTTTCTTGTGGGACCCGGCTCCGTGGGGTCACAGGGAATGTCTTGGGTCACTTTGGAGCAGCACTGGCATCTCTGGGAGATGTGGACGGGGATGGCGTGGGGGATGTGGCAGTGGGAGCCCCCATGGAGGACGAAGGCCAAGGGTCCGTTTACCTGTTCCTTGGAGAGGGCCGGGGACTGCAGGCCCAACCCAGCCAGGTGAGAGCCCGGGCCGTGGCAGGGCAATTGGGGCCCTGCAGCAGCAGGCAATCAATCACGCAGTCGATCCATGGTAATTATTGAATGCTTACTCCGTGCAGAGTACTGAACTAAGCACTTGAAAGAGGACTATACAGCAGAGTTAGTAGGTTCCCTGCCCACAAGAAGCTTACTGTCTAGAGATTGGGTAGGGCCTCCGGTGGTGATCAGTGGAATTCCTTGAATGCTGGGTATGTGCAGTTGATGGACATGATCCCTGCCTTTAGAGAGCTTCCAGTCTAGCAGGGCCATGGTCTTTAAGGATTAGGGTAGCTGGGGAGACAGCGTGGGGAGCAAGGAGAGAGAGTCTGGGCAGTGGGGCTGAGGCATTAGGGTGCCTTGGTGGTGGGAGGGTGAAGCTGAAAGGAGTTTAAGGGGTTGGGGAGAGCAGAGCAAGGCTGAACAGGGGCGGGAGAGGGTTGGGGAGGTGTCGGACCCCCGGACAGTGGGAGCCCAGCTGTGCCCTGTCTCCCCAGCGCATCACTGCTGCAGCCTTGTCTCCAGGGCTTCGGGCCTTTGGGCAGACACTTCACGGAGGAGTGGACGTGAGCGGGGATGGCCTCCCTGACCTAGGCGTGGGGGCCCGGGGCCATGCCGTCCTGCTCAGGTAGGGGCTTGGGAGAGGGCAGGTGTTGGGGCAGCGAAGCAGGGGTAGGGAGGAAGGGCCAGGGCATGGGAGGGAAGAGGCCCAAAGCCTTGTGGGCCCTCTCACTGCTCCCCACCTCTGGGACATGAAGGGGGATGAAACGGGGGAAGAGAGGCAAAGCGGGGGTGGGCTGATTCTGAGCCGGTGTCCCCCACCCCAGGTCCCGCCCTGTATTTGTTGTTGGTGTGTCCCTCTCCGTGCAGCCCACTCGCCTGCCCCCCGATGGGCCCAACTGCCACATCAGCAGTCCCCGTGCCAACCTCACCATCTGCTTCATGACCAACCGCACCACCCCCTCTGGGTCCCTCGGGGGGGAAGGTAACCAGAGCCATGAGGATGGGGGGTCCAGAAGGGACACCATCACACGGTTCCTCCAAGCGTCCTGTTGCCATAGAGACAGAGTCCCGGGCTGGGTGGACCCTGGGTCTGAACCAGCATTGGCACTGCCCACGGGCTTAGGGTTTTCTAGAATGCCACTGAGCACCTTGCCCTGCCAGCCACTGCAGGATGCAGGGGCCTGGTCCTGAGGGTTTCTGTCCCTGGGCTCCTTGCCCGTCCTCTGGGTGTCTTGGAACCCTCAGGCTCTTTGACTCCTAAGGCTCTGACCACTTTATCCTACCTAGTCTCTTGACCTCCCCTTCCTTCTCCCCTCATCCTCTACCTTCAAGTTCCCTCACCCTGAGATGACCATCTTGTTAAGACCTCAAAGTGTGTCAGGAGGAGCGAAAAAGCCAGTGAAGGACAGAGGCAGGGAGATAAAGAAAAAGGGGGGGGGGATGAAGAGGGAACCTGGGTGCAATAGAGGGACAATAGAGGCAAAGAAAGGATTGGGGAGACAAGGGGGAACATACTGACACACACTCAAACAAAAACATACACACTCAGACACACACACACGCACACACATCCATTTGTGAAGATGTCACTGATGGTATATTACTTCTTTTTTTCTAACTGAAAAATATCAACGTGAATTCCATGACCCAACCACATTGCATACGCACAAATTCTGTCCCTTGACAGGCTGTCCTGTTTGATGCTGCTGCTTTTGCTTTTGCCTCCTGGCCTTGTGAGCCCTGTGAAGTTTCCACTTGCAAAGAGCCACTCCTTTCCCAGTTGCAGGGCTCCAGGCTCGTGTCTTGGTGACAATTGACTCCCAGTCTCCAGCTGGAAAGCAGCATTGTCTGAGGTCTTGTTCTACCGGATCCTTAACTGGTTTCCTCTGTCCTCCTGGCTTTTGGCTTCCCAATTTCAGCTCACTACAGAGCAGCTGCTTGGATACCCTGCTATCGTCCCTTCTCCTCACGAGTCCCACCCAGCGTAGTTGTGTTGAGGTGAGCATAGATCCATTCATTCATTCAATCGTATTTATTGAGCACTTACTGTGTGCAGAGCACTGTACTAGACACATATATACATCTAGATGTGCAGGCACCACTCACTTGCCCCCCACACACACACACACGTGTGTGCACCCATACACATACACACACTTATTGGAGGGATTACAACATGACCTTCCTTGGAAGGAGCTCCAGACCCAGAGTCAGAAGACCTGGGTTCTAATCAGGTGCCACTGAGCCTCAGGAATCCTGACCCCCCACCGCGTGTTTCCCAATCTCTCTTGGGTGTTTCGACCTCCACACCACCTCCTCCACCTTCCTCCTCCCCAGCTCATCTACTCATCCCTCACTTTCAAATCTCCCACCTCCAACCCCTGATTCATGCTTTTCCCCTGGCCTGGAACTCCCTTCCGCTCAAATCCACCAGTCCACAGCTCTCTCCATCTTCAAAGCCCACCTTAAAGAGCCCACCTCCTCCTCCAAGAAGCCTTCCCTGATTAAGCCTCCCAGATCAGGTCATCCCGTAACAGCCACCCATAACAACCAACCCCATCTATTTATTTTTCCCATTGGTTCATTTTTCCATCCTCTTTTGGTTATCTCCATTTGTGTATTTATGCTTTTCCTCCTCCTCCTCCTGGGTTTATTTCATTTCTACCCATATCCCCCATTAGATCGTAAACTTCTCCTTTTATTGCACAAAGTCTTGCATGCAGTGCTATGGTGCAGAGACGATGCAGCTGACAGTGAGGTTGTGTCTGTGAGTGTAGGTGCCTGCTAAACTGCTTGTGATTGAATGCCTGAAAGAATGGAATGAAAGTCACCCCAGGCCAAGCCAAGAATAGGGATCAGTGTCCCTTCTGCCCCCCACCTCCTCCCCCCACAGCCTTCTCCTGCTCCATTCCAGCTGGAGGTAGACCAGGAGCCCAGTCTCAGTCTTAGCATCCCCTCCCCAACAGCCTCAAGCATCCCGCAGTTATAAAAAGAATAGTGGTATTTACTCAATGCTTATTATGTGTCAGGAGCTGGGGTAGATGTGAGATCATCAGATCAGACACGGTACCTGGCCCACATGGTGCTCGCAGTGTAAGGGGGAAGGAGAAGAGGTCTCGAATCCCCATTTTACAGATAACTTCTCTGGGTCTCAGTTTCCTTAAGTAATTTGCCCAAGGTCACAGAGTAGGCAAGTGGCAGAACCAGGAATAGGACCCAGAAGCCCTGACTTTCAATCCTGTGCTCTTTCCACTAAGCCACACTGCTTCTCACGGCATGCACTCTGGGGGCCGGGCCGGGCCCCAGGACTTCCTCTCCCACCTTCATCTCTGTCCCAAACCTGCTCTTCTCCCAGGTGCCCTCATGCTGCCCATCTCCTACTCTCTGTACCTGGATGTGGGGAAGGACCAGAGCCGCCTGCTGGTGCCCTCCAGGGAACGGGGCCTGGTTTCTTCGCTGGCACTGAGTCCCGGTACTCAATGTGTCGTGCATGTGCTGCTCACGCCGGTGAGTGACCGCTGAGATGCCCCACCACCCCGTCCTTCCTGTCTCCCAGCCCTCTGTGTCCAGTGACCCTTTGCTCTCCCACAGCATTGTCTGGCAGACACCTTATCCCCCGTGCTATTAAGAGTCAACTTCTCCATGGTAAGGGATCCGGGGACCAGAGCCCAAGGGTTAGCGCCTGTCCTGCATCCTAGGAGCAACACCACCACCCTGGAACAGGTACTAGCGTGGAGAGAAGCTCTACTGGGAACTCACAAGGGCATGGGCTGGGGGAAGGACAGAGGGAGGAGGAAGAGGAGACATAGTCTCTGCCCTCGAGGGTCTGCCAGCTTAATGTAGGAGATGGGGTGTATGCATGCGCACACGCACACACACACACATACACACTCTGGACTGGGCACTATCAGAGGTGTTTGTTGGGAGGATTGCATTGACAAGATATAGATGGGATTAATCTGGACAGGCTTTCAAGAGGTACTGGGTTTTCCATAGGGCTTGAAAAGAGAGGAGGAGCCTGGTGAAGAGGTGCAAAAGTGTCACAAGTGTGGGGAATGGCATGGGTAGGGCTAAGGGACTCCTTAGTTTGGGTGTGAAACTCGGTGGTGATTACGGAATCTCCAGATGAGTTGTGCCCTCCTCTCCCTCAGGTCCTCATTGATCATGCCTGTGGGGAGGATGAGATCTGCACAGCTGACCTGACCGTCAGATTCAATTTTTCAGGGTGAGGAGGGCAGGACTCCTGGCTGAGGAAAGAGATATGGGCACAAGGGAGAGAGGCACTTTGTGGGGGAAGGGGGTTAAGGGTGGGCTCCTAAGCTGTGAGATGACAATGGGGATGGTGAGGGGGGAGCTGCGGGAAGCCTGCGGTCCCTCACCCACCCTGTCTTTAGGGCCTCATCCTTGCAGCTGGCCTCTGAAGCTGAGCTGTCCCTCACTGTGCAGCTCACCAACATCAGGGAGACGGCTCTGAGGCCCAGCCTGCACATTGCTTACCCATCCATCCTCACCTTCTCCCGGGTGACCGTCCTGCAGGTGAGCCGTCCCTTCCTGAGCTCTTCACCCACTCAATCAATCAATCAATCCACCAATTGGTGGTATTTATGGAGCACTTAATCTGTGCAGAGTACTTTTCAAATGCTTGGGAGAGTACAGAAGAATTAGTAAACATGATCCCTGCCCTCAAGGAGCTTCCAGTCTAGCAGAGGAGACAGACACTAAAATGAATTCCAGGTAGGGGAAGCAATCAAGCATAAAGCTTTGAATGGAAGTGCGACAGCCATCTGTTGCCATCTTATACTTCCCAAGCGCTTAGTACAGTGCTCTGCACACAGTAAGTGCTCAATAAATACGATTGATTGATTGACAGTACCCAAGTGCCTAGATGATGTGAAAGCAAGGAAGGGGCAGTAGCAGGAGGGATTGGGTGGGGAGATGAGAGATCAATCAAGGAAGGTTTCCTGGAGATGTAACGTTAGTAGAGCTTTGAAGATGGGGAAAGTGCTTGTCTATCAGATATGAAACTGGAGGGAGTTCCTGGCCAGAGGGAAGATGCACTCGAAGGGACAATGGTGAGACAGAAGAAATCAAAGTACAGTGAGTAGGTTGGCATTGAGAAGCCAAGTGTGCTGGCTGGGTTACAGCAGGAGATCAGCAAGGTTAGGTAAGAGGGGGTGCCTTAAAGCCTGTGGTCAGAAGTTTCTGCTTGGTTTGGGGATGGATGGGCAATCCCTGGAGATCCTTGAGAAGTGGGGAGATGTGCACAGAATGATATATTAGGAAAATGACCCAGGCAGCAGAGTGAAGTCTGACCTGGTGAGGGCTCCCCAGCCTGCTCTCTTCACTCCTCCCACACTCACCTCCCCACTATGCTTCCCTCTTGGTCTTCTCACCTCTGACTCCTCACTCATACTCTTCTCCTGGCCTATAATTCCCTTCCTGCAAAACCACCAGACCTTAGACCTTCCCACCCACTTTCATAGCCCTCCAAAAATCCCACCTCCTCCAGGAAGCCTCCCCTGCTTAATTCCTACCACCCCACGTTGCATTAAGCCAACGGTCACCCTCGGCACTTATGTATTCTCAGCATTCTCAGCACTTAGGTAGGTGAGTAGAATATAGTGATCTCTGCATGCTTCTTTATTAATCCACATCGTCTACCATACTCATACAATTCTATTAGCCATATCCTTGTATCCCTCTGATCCCCCTTTTTGTAAAGCATCTGTGTCTGTCTATATCTCCCAAGAGATTGTAACTCTTTGAGGGCAAAGACTATGCCTTTTACTTCTGTTGTACTCTCCCAAATGCTTAGTACAGTGTTCTGCCCACAGCAGGAGCTCAGTAAATATTACGAGGGATTGAGTGGACGGGTTTCTGTCTCCTGCAGGCCAGCCAGCCGCTCTCCTTGAGTTGTGAGGGTCCAGGAGAGTGGACAAACTGCACCTTGACACCCCCCGCCCTCTGGGGGGGAACAAAGGTGAGGCCCCGTGTGGGGAGAGAGGGAGAGAAATGGGGAGAGGGAGGGGAGCCAGACCTGATTATTCTCTGGGATTTGGTGTCACCTCCCCTCCCCTCTCCTCCACCCACAGGCCCTGCTCCTCTTTAGCTTCCGGGTGATACCTGACTTGTCCTGGCTAGGTGGAGCCGCCCAGATCATCGTCACTGCCCACAGGTGGGAATGGGAAGAGGACATAATCAATAGGGGGGCAAATGGGCAGATCTATCCAGATGTTTGTGTGTGGGAGGTGCCATCCAGATGTTTTCCGGAGGAGGAGAAACGGGGACCCGGGGCGGGGGGTGGCATTTTGAGTCAGGTAAGTTCTGTCCAAAAGTAGGCATGGGTGACGATGACTCTGCCCAAATGAGTGTATTGAGCAGGGGAAGGAGGAAGTGTTGGAGGCTATCGCTCTCAGAGACAAGGGACATGGAGTAGGAGGAGCCAGATGTGTGGGTTCATTTATGCAGGTAGCTGTGGGAGGGAGGAGGGGGCTGGACAGAAGGAGAAGGAGAGTGTGGGAGAGTGAAGGGGAATGCCAAGAGGCGGAAGGAAAAAGGAGGGAACAAAGAGATGAGGTCTGGAGGAGGCTGAATTCATCCCTTTGGCCCATGCCACAGTGACAACGAGGAGCCCCAGACCCTGGAAGACAATCGTGCCTTAAGGGCAATTCCGGTGTTGAGACCTGTGGGCATAATCATCATGGGGTGAGATCGGTCGGCTCAGACCACCCCCATTTCCCGACTGCCACCCTTCTGACCCTACTTTCTCCTCAGCTCCAGCTTCCCATCTCCCCATCTCTCCTCCACCCAGTGTCCAAACCTGGTGCTCCCCCACCCCTGACCCTGGCTTCTCCTTGGGAGCCCTCCTCCCAGATCTTGTGCCTTCCTTGTGATCCATCCCTTTCCCTTCCTCCTCCCTTCTTTCCTGTCTCTGTTCCCCCAAACCCATGGCCTCCAATCTCCTTTCCACCAGTGGGGACTCTACTCCTTACCTCAACTTCACAGCAGAGGCCCCCGAACACCGGCTGCTCACCCATTCCTATCAGGTGAGAATCCTCCTCCCTCTCCAGGTCCCGTGATCCTGGTGGGGCCAGAGCAAAGAGGTTCTGTAGGGAGAAGAGGAAGGGAAGGAAGGATGGAGAAAGGACAGACAGAAGGAGGGAGGAAAGGAGGAAGAGAGAGAGAAGGGGTGGACAGGGGAGAGAGGGAGGAAGGAAGGGTTGGACAGAGGAAGGACGGAGGTGGGATGGAGGGAGAGAGAGATAGGAAGGAAGGTCTGGATGGATGGAGGGAGGAGATTTTGTTGGTGTTACTAAGTCCTTTCTCACGCTCCCTGCATCCTCCCCTTTCTCCACCAGGTTCAGAGTCTGGGCCCCTCTGTTGTTCAGGTCAATGTGACCCTAAAATTCCCCTTGGTCTTGGAGTCTGGTTTCCAGTGGAAAGGAGTCCTTGGTCCTGTGGTGAGAGATGGGTGTGGGAATCCCAAGGCCACAACCCAGGGAAGGACTCTAAAAAGGTGGGGGGGGGGGAGGGTGCTGGTCCCTCATTCCTACTCCTCTGCCTGAAACCCTGAGTCTTTCTGGAGAGAAGGTGGGGTCCAGTGTGTGTCAGGACCCTGGACATGAGGTGTTCTGGGCGTTCTACCTCCAGGACCCTACCGTGACCTGCCAGACCTTTAATAGGTCGAAGCAGCATGGGAGAGACGAATCTTCCGAGAAACAACCCATGGTAAGAAAGGCCCAGCCACTCGGGTTTGAAATGCTGCTTATTCTGGGAATAGGGGGGGCTTCCCTAAAGGATCAGGGGCCACAACTGGGAAAAGCAACTGGTCTCAGTTCACACGGATTCTGCTTTTATGAGTGTGCCGCTCACTTGGAATAAAGCCAGAGTAAGCAGTTCTGAGCCTCCACAGGCGATCTCACCCTGGACAGGGATTTGAGGAAGACAGGGGCCACTTGATTTAAGGGAATTACAAAGCAATCAGTCAGATGGTCAGCCATCCATCTGTCTGTACTAAGCACCTGCTGTGTGCAATGCCCTGCTCAAGGCCCCAGAAGAAGAAGACAAGGGCCCCTGTCTTTGAGTAGCTGAGAGTCGAACTGGAGTGACAGGACAGACACAGACAAGTAGCCCTAAATTGCAAGTGACAGGGGCATAGAAGCAGCATGGCCAAGTGCAAAGAGCATGGGCCTGGAAGTCAGAGGACCTGGGTTCTGAATGCGACTCTGCCACTTACCTGCTGAGTGACCATGGGCAAGTCACTTCACTTCTCTGTGTCTCAGTTTCCTCCTCTGCAAAATGGGGATTCAGTACCCATTCCCCCTTCTACTTAAAATGTGAGCTTCATGTGTGACCTGATTATCTTGTATCTATGCCAATGCTTAGTACAGTGCTTGGCACATAGTAAGTGCTTAACAAATGCCATGATTATTGTTATTAATAATAATAATAATAATTTAACAGATCTTCAGAGGCTCTGTCCATACTTCTAGCTAGTAATGACATTACTGCAGCCCTCAGTGTCTGGGAGAGGGGAAGGGGAGGAACTAGAAAGTTCAGTGACATGTGATGGGTTTCACTTGGAAGGCTTCGTGAAGGAGGTGAATAGTGGGTTTTTGAAGGAGGAGAGGGATGGCATTTGGAACAGGGGCTGGGAGTGGCTTGAGAAACACCACGTTGGCAGGAGACACTCAGGAAGGGAGAGAGCCATGTATTCTGTTCCACTTAGGACAAGCTTGGCTGTAGAGGGGCTTCAATCTGCAGTTGGATCCAATGTAAAATCCCCTCTATGGCAGCCAATGACAGAGTCACCTTCAGCTTCTCTGGAGATTTGCTTCCTCAAGAGCCAGGACTTATGGTAATGGGACAGGGAGGGAGATGGTTGGGGCAGGGAGGGAGATGGTTGGGGCAGGGATGTGGCTGGGTCCTGGGCTAGAAGCACCTCTCCTAATCTCTCCATTTAGCCACATGCTCCCTTAGGCAACTGTCTTGACATCTGATCAAAATCCCTCCTGCTGCAGCCTTGAACTCTATTTCTCGCCTTTACTCCTGGCAGAATAGCCCCAGTTCTGCAATTCCTTTAGTCGTGTCCCCTAGGTCTCATTTTTTAACCCTTTAGTGCTTCGTGCCTCTCTCTCCCCGGGCCCACCTGAAGGCAGTCTGTCCAAACCCCCAGCCCCTGCTGCTTGCAGGAGTGGGCTGATCTGATGGGAAGATGTGTGTCTCTGGTCTGTCCCCACAGCTGAAGGCCGGCATCCTGACACTCCAGAGTGAGGCTGCTGTACAGATAGATGAAACCAAATATTTCCAGACCCAAGCAGAACTGTTTTCGCACAGCCAGGTGAGGGGCCCAGTCACTGCTGACTGGACCTGCAAACCATCAGCCCAGGGGGTGATAACAGCCTCACGGCTGCTATTTATTACTCTATTCATTTGTTTATTACTCTATTACTCTATTTTATTTTATTACTGTATTTATTACTCTGTTTATTTTACTTGTACATATTTACTATTCTATTTATTTTGTTAATAATGTGCATCTAGCTTTATTTTTATTTATTCTGATGACTTGACACCTGCCCACATGATTTGTTTTGTTGTCTGCCTCCCCCTTCTAAACTGTGAGCCCGTTGTTGGTTAGGGACCGTCTCTATATGTTGCCAACTTGTACTTCCCAAGCGCTTAGTACAGTGCTCTGCACACAGTAAGCCCTCAATAAATATGATTGAATGAATGAACGGGCTGACTGGGTGCTGGGCATCTCCAGGAAGGAGGGAGAAGCCAAGTCAAAGGGCAGAGTTTGGCCCCTGTATATGACCAAGGTGTGCCCCAACCTGGAACACCTCTGGCAGTTCTGGTCATGGCTCATGGGAAGATCAGAACAGAGCCAGAACAGGGACAGAGGAGGCCAACCAAGACAGACAGGGGATGGGGCAACTTCCACGGGAGGAAAGACTCGAATGGGCTAGGATTGTTCAATCTAGAAAGGCACAGGCTAGGAAGGGAAAGGATTGAAATTTACACTGTCTTGAAGGATGTGGACAGGGAGAGCTCAAGATCCCACAACCCCTTGGTGAGGGGGGACTGCCTTGTTGAGGCTTGAGGGTGGTAGCCTCAAAACAAAAAAGGAAATCAATCAATAAGTCATATTTATTGGGTGCTTATTGAATGTGGAGCACTGTACTAAGCACTTGGGAGAGTACAATACAACAGAGTTGGTAGACACGTTCCCTGCCCACAAGGATCTTACAATCTAGAGGGAGAGGCAGACATTAAATAAATACAAATAAATATTTTTTGGAAGCACTCTTTTCCTGTAGCAGAGGAGAGGAGGTGTAAAGAAATGGAATTTGTGTGGTGTAGGTGGAAAGCACCAATAAAATGCAAGAAGAGTTTGGATAAAAGTTTTCAACAATAGATCCATGATGAGCTACTTGAGAGAAAGTCAGGGATGGGGAGGGGAGATTCGGTGGGTTTGGATGGTCCATCCCTAAGCAGGAGGATGGAAGCCCAGGAGGACAACCAGCACGTGTTTGAAGCAACATTAGCCTAGTAGAAAGAGCATGAGCCAGGGAGTCAAGGGACCTGGGTTCATATCCTGGCTCTGCCACTTGCCTGCAGTCATTTAACTTCTGGGCCTCAATTCCTCATCTGTAAAATGGGGATTCAATACCTAATCTACCCACTCTTAAACTGTGAGCCCCACGTGGGATAGGGACTGTGTCCAATCTGATGGTATTGTATGTAGTTCAGCACTTAGCATAGTGCTTGGCCCATGATAAGTATTTACTATTATGGTTTTGCCAAATATCTTGTTGCCATGGAACTGGAACCCATGGCTGGATGGGCAGTGCCCAAGGACTGTTGGAGAAGGATGGAGAGACTGGCCAGGTATGAGAGAAGGTGCTTTGAGTGTCTGGGCCTGATGGGTATGTGCCTGAGACCCAGACATAAACTGGAGGTTGTGGGGAGACAGTCCATTTCTGGGGACCTTAGGAGGGTTCTGGGATGGAGGGAGGGAAAGAAGAGAGGAGTCTGGAGCTGGAAAGCTAGCCAGACTCCTGGGTCCTGGCCAGGATCAAAACATCTGATCCACCTCTTCCAGGTCAAAACAGACCTGGAGCTGCTCGCCTCTCCCAGGATGGGCCATGTTATCGCTGCAAGCACCATTGGAGGCCTCCTCGTCCTGGGAATCATTGCTGGGGTCCTCTACAAGGTGGGCCCCTCCCCCTGCCTCTCCAGCCCCTCCCTGTCTCCTGGGCTCTGCTTCCAACTCACTCTCCCCTGCTCTCTTTGCTCTCTCTCTTTCCAGTTTGGATTCTTCCAGCGGTCCAAGCACCAGGTGGAAGGTGAAGTTCCCAACTCTACGGAGTCTACTGTGGTGCAGGACCCAGAACCCCCCCAACCCACTGCCCCTGGAGAGTCAGTGAGCCCAAAGGGAGCTGGAATGGAAGGCTGCTGAGGGATTCCTGACCCCAACCATTCCACCTGGGCCCCACTGCTTCCCCCCTCCACCACCACCTGCTCTGAGTGTGAATCTAAGGGATCAGATGTTGCCCTCCTGCTCTGAGCTTCCCCCACCCATTCCCCTAACCACCCAAGTATTCATTCATTCATTCAATTGTATTTATTGAGTGCTTACTGTGTACAGAGCACTGTCTAAGCACTTGGAAAGTATACAATTTGGCAACAGATAGCGACAGTCCCTATCCAACAATGGGCTCACAGTCTAGAAGGGGGAGACAGACAACAAAATAAAACAAGTAGACAGGTGTCAATGTCATCAAAATAGATAAATAGAACTGTAGGCATATGCACATCATTAATAAAATAAATAGATTAATAAATATGTAATAATAATAATGATGATGGTATTTGTTAAGCGCTTACTATGTGCCAAGCACTGTTCTAAGTTCTGGACAAATATACACAAGTGCTGTGGAGAGGGGAAGGGGGAAGGGCAGAGGGAGGGAGTGGGGGCGGTGGGGAGGGGAGGAGGAGCAGAGGAAAAAGGGGGGCTCAGTCTTGGAAGGCCTCCTGGAAGAGGTGAGCTCTCAGTAGGGCTTTGAAGGGAGGAAGAGAGCGAGTTTGGTGGATGTGTGGAGGGAGGGCATTCCAGGCCAGAAGTAGGACATGGGTCAGGGGTCGATGGCGGGACAGGTGAGAACAAGGCATAATGAGGAGGTTAGCAGCAGAGGAGCGGAGTGTGCGGGCTGGGCTTTAGAAGGGGAGAAGGGAGGTGAGGTAGGAAGGGGTGAGGTGATGAAGAGCTTTGAAGCCAATAGTGAGGAGTTTTTGCTTCATGTGAAGGTTGATAGGCAACCACTGGAAATTTTTGAGGAGGGGAGTGACATGCCTAGAGCGATTCTGTAGAAAGAAAGGCCAGTAGTAGTAGTAGTAGTAGTAGTGAAAGACCACATGGGGTGAGGCACTGCACTCAGATCTTGGGAAGTACAGAATAACCAAGTGACCCATTTCTTGCCCACAAAGAGCTTACACTCGAAAGGGGGTGACAACTATTTACAAATATTTAGAAGTAGAATGGTTGAAATAAACAGTTGAGTACACCTCTATACATGGAACGTGTAAGTGCTAAGTGGTAGAGCTGGCTGAAGGGATGATATAGCTCGGAGAAAGCTTGTTGGAGGAGGTGGGATTTCAGGATGACTCTGAGTGTGGAGAGAGCTGATGGGGTCCATATAATTGGGGTGGGGAGGGGGCTCCAAGCCAGGGGAACAGCATGAGTGAGAGGATGGAGGCAGGTGAGTCATGAGTGAGGGACAGCTAGAAGTTCAATTTGGTACAAAGAAAGAAAGAAGTTTGGGGATATGGTGGGTGAAGAGAGCAGATGGGTAATGTAGAGCCAGGTGGTGGAGAGCCCTGAAGCTGATTATGAGGAGTTTTTATGTGTTGAGGAAAGCTATAGGAAGGCAGCGGAGGGTTTTGAGAAGAAAAGAGAGGTGGGCCGAGCGACGTTTTAGGAAGATGAGTCATGCAGCAACAGAAAAGAATAGCTCTCTTTTAGCAAAAGTTTCACGTGGAAAGAGAGACAGGGAGGCAAAAGAGAAAGTGCCAGTGAGTAGAAACAATAAGTACAGTAACACAGCAAGGACCAATGTTTTTGTGTGTTCATTTGGCCAGGACAGTGGGTCCCACATTGGCCTTTTCAGCCCCTCCCACGTGCACTCCTAGGTTGACTTCACCATGATTCTTCTTAGCATATATATATTCTAAATATACGAATATATTCTAAAAATACTCTACATATGTGTATAGAGAGAGAGAGAGAAATGGAGGGAGAGAGATTGGAAAGGGTAAGGCTGGAGGCTAATGCAAGAGTCTAGCTGAGGCAAGACCAGAACTTGTACCAAGGTGGTAGCAGTTTGGATAGAGAAGAAGGGAAATGTGCAAGAAAAAATTGCTGGATTGTCTAGTAGTCTGAATATGAGAGTTGCACAAATTCTCTGCTCAGACCTACTCAGTAAGCAGCTGGTTCTCGCACTCTGCCTCCCAGGCTGGTGAGGTGCCAGTCTACATGGCTGGGAGCCAAGACCAACACTTACATTCAACACCATTGCCTGAACCAGGGTAGAATGGATGTCCTCCCTTTCCCTTCCCACAAGCATCAGCTTTGGGGGACCTTCAGAGGTTCTAGGAGGGGAAAGGGGATATATGCAAAGGCAGTCAACCAGTGCCTCTTCTAAAACCCCCTTGGTTTCATCTCGCTGGCCCCTGGATTTTTCTCACCATTTCTTCCCCCATCTCAAGTGGAAGAGGAAGTGTATGACAGCCCCTCTCTCTACGCAGAAATCAAACCATACTCAGGTTTCCTGCCCGCTCCCTCTCACCCCCAGCATTTTCTGTTTTCACTCATTGCTGAGGTCCCACCACTAGCCAAGCAGAGGGTTAGGGGAGGAGGTGGGAGGAGGGGCAGTGGGGCTCTGGCAGGGCGGCCAAGGCAGGGGAGGAGCATTGAAAAATCTGCGCTCTGTTTCTGCAGACACCACAAGGCCACATCCGTCTACGCAGCCTGAGTGACACCCTCCCCTGGCCTGCTCTGCTCAACCCCAGTTCAAACTTTCTGCTGTTCCCTTGGGACAGGACAGGCAAAAGGGCAACTGAGAGGCAGAAGGCAGAGGAAGGGGGAGAGAGAAGCATGCAGAGGAAGAAGTAGATGAAAAAGAGGGCTCTTTGAAGCTCTCACCCCCATGCCCTGCAGGCTACAGGTTTAGCCTTCTCTTCCCTGTCCTTCCGTGGGTGCAGTCACAGCCCAGCCAACCCTGAAGCTGCCTGGGTGAGAAGTTTGTGAGCAGGAAGAGGGCTCTAGTCAGCCCACTCGCTCCCACTGCTGCAGCAGCTGCAGTAAATGAAAGTAGTTGGGAGGATGGGGGCGTGCAAAAGGGGAAGGGAAAGCTGAGACATGGGTGCTTAAGTGACGAAGCCCAGTTCTGCCCCCCTCCCTTCCACCTCTGTCTCCTCCTGGCCTTCCCCTCTGCCCACCCCCTGGGCCGAAAGACAATTTGGGTTTCTTGGGGGAAGCACATGCTCCGCTGCTCTCTCACCCTCCACCCCTCCCAGGCTGGCCTTCCTCCTCCCCGGTCTCTGAATGCCTGGTATATTTGTCCCTAATCTGGCCTCAGAGAGAGATTGTCTGGATCCAGGGGAGCTTGGGAACAGAACTGTGGACTGTGTCAATTGCCAGACACGATTTCTTTTGAAAGATGGAGGCCCAAACAGTGCCATGCCCCCTTGTCCTTGGGGTAGTTCAAGCTTGGGCCCTGGGATTGGAGTTCGGATCCAGAATAGAGACTCTATCAAAATTCAGTGGGACCATGATACCCTGAGAACATGCTTGTGCCCTTAGGCATGAAAAGCAAGCAGCACCACCACAGGACAGCAAAGACTAGACTGGAAGCTCCTTGAGGGTGCAAGGATCTTAGCTACTAACTCTATTGAACTCTTTCAAGTGCTTAGTCCAATGCCCTGCACAGAGTAAGTGCTCAGTAAATACCACTGATGGACTGGTTTATTCAATTGTAAGCGTCTCGAGGATAGGGACTGTGTCTTATACTCCTACTGTACCCCCCAAAGCCTCTAAGTACTCTGCCTCCGGTAGATACTTAATCAATACTACCAATTGATGTCAGCAATTCCTCCTTTGCTTTGCCATGGCTAATTGCCTCACCCCTACTCCTGTGTCTGGAGTGTCTGGGGAGCAACTTGCTGGAAGCAGGGTCCCTTAGGGTTCAGGGCCCAGGGCAACAGCCTCCAGCAATCCTACCATGGGGATGATCATTAAAAAATAAAAATAAAAAATAAAAAATGGTATTTCTCAAGCACTTATTCTGTGCCAGGCACTGTACTAAGCACTGGGGTAGGTGCAAGTTAATCAGGTAGGACACAGTGCATGTCCCACTGGGGCTGCCAGTTTTAATCTTCATTTTCCCGATGAGGTAAGACTTGCCTAAAGTCACACAACAGACAAGGGAAGGAACCGGGATTAGAACCCAGGTCCTCTTACACCCAGGCCCATGCCCCTTCCACTAGGCCACCCTGCTTCATTCTTGAGTACAACCAAATGGAGGGAGGGGTGTGTGTGTGTGTGTGTGTGTAGTCACGTATCTGTGAGCCTTGGGGCTGCTGGGACCTGCAGTTATCTAGGCAACTCTCGCGTGGTTCCTCCAAGTATCCTCGTGTCACTTTCAGAAGCAGAGTCTTGGGTGACCTGCACTATGGGTTTGGGCCACAGATCTGATTCAAGAACGGCCTTGCTCTGCCCTTCCGCTTTATGGGCCCAATTGGTATGAGTTTGCCATGTTGGTTATTGCATGTATGTGTTGGATTTTGGAACCATTTTCCTTAGAACATAAGACTGGGACCAACACCATTTCTTGATTCTGCTTCTGACAGTGGCCACGGGATGAGTGGAAGAATGGAGTGACAGTTGCCATCCTGTACAGCCAGCCTCATGCTCAGGGATCTAACATTCCTAAATCTTCTTGCTCATTTTCCTTCTAGTGATAAAATCTCCCATCGAGAATGCAGACATTACTCAGTCTAAAGACTTCAGGACTGAGACCTTTGTGTGGAGAAATTGATTCTATTGCTAGTGGTGTGCGTAATTCCACTCATATCCTCTCATCCCAAACAGTTGTGTTTCCAGTGGAGCATGGAGTACAAAGAATGAGCAGGTAGACAGGGTTGCTGCACGTTACAAACTGCTCTCCACCACCAAGGCTTGGAGCATTGCAAGACCCATTGATGACCAAAGTGAATGTGGCACAGCACCAGTGCTGTGCTGTGGTATAATGATCCAGCAGCGGTTGCCTCAGTAGCCAACCGTGGTCTTGGCTGTCTATATCAGGCAGTTGTTTTACCTTATTCCCACAGGCTGCACTGGGTGGTTTTTCAGTCAGAAACCTTTACCATTGTTGGCCTGGCCCCAGCAGGCAGAGATCCTAGCTAAGAGTGTGCACAGACTTTGGGCAAATCACTTAACTTCTCTGTGCCTCAGTTTCCTCATCTGTAAACTGGAGACTAAATCCTACTTGTAATCCTTATCATTATTATTATTATCAGGTGCTGTCGAGTCATTTCCAATTCATAGCAACTCTATGGATATATTTTCTCCAGAACGTCCTGTCTTCTGTCATAATCCGTAACCTTGCTAACAGTTCTTCTGTTATTGTTGTTATGGTAGCTAGTCTGCTTCTTCCACATTTTGCCTGGATTTTTCCTAGCATTAGTGTCTTCTCCAGAGAATTAGTCCTCCTGATGATGTGTCCAAAATATGCTAATCTGAGTCATTTGGCCTTTCAAAGATCACTTTGGCTTAATTTACTCCAAAATTCATTTGTTTGTCTTTCGGGCAGTCCATGGTATTCACAAAAGCCTTCCCCAACACCACATTTCAAAAGAATTGATGTGATTTCTGTCCTGTTTTTCACTGTCCAGCTTTCCAATCCATAGATTGTCACTGGAAGCACCATAGAATTGACAATTTGTATTTTTGTGGCAATTGTTACATCGGCACTTTTCATGGCTTTTTCCAGGCTCTTCATAGCAAGTCTTCCTAACATTAATCTTTGATGTATTTCTTGACTACTAGTTCCTTTCTTATTGATTTTCGATCCCAGGAGAGAAAAATTGTCACCTATTTCAATCTTCTCTCCAACCACTACAAATGTGTTAAAACTTCCAGTTGTCATGATCTTTGTTTTCTTGACATTCAAATGTAGGGCCATCTTTTTGGCCCGCTCCTTAACTTTTAATAATAAGCCCTTCACATCTTTGTCACTTTCTGCTAGTAGTATCATCAGCATAATGAAGGTTGTTCATATTCCTTCCTCCAATCTTTACTCCCCGTTTGTCTTCATCTAATTCGGCTTCTCTCATCATGTATTCGGTTTAAAGGATGAACAGATAAGGCAATAAGATAAATCATGGTCTTACACCCTTACTAATGGGAAATCAATCTGTTTCTCCATATTCTGGTTTTACTGTAGCCTCCTGTTCGTCATATAGGTTCCGTATTAATGCAATTCAATGCCTATTTTCCTTAATGTGCTCCAGAGCTTCAAGTGATCCAAGCAGTCAAAGGCCTTACTATAATCAATAAAGCACATGCTGACTTCCTTTTGCTATTCTCTTGTCCTTTTGATTATCCAACGGACATCAGCAATAATATCTCGCGTCTCTCGTCCTTTCCGGAATCTTGCTTGAATATCAGGCAATTCACGTTACGTGTAGGTCTCTATTCGATGCTGAATGACATTTAGCAATACCTTGCTTAGCATGTGAGATCAACGAAACTGTATGATAATTGTCACATTTAGTTGTGTCTCCTTTCTTCAGTATTGGAACGTAAACTGATCTCTTCCAATCAGATGGCCATTGAGTGGGTAGCCATACCTTTTGACATAATTTTGTAAGGACTTTCACTGAATCCACTGCAGCTGCCTGAAACACCTCAGTAAGAAGCCTATCAAAGCCAGTTGCCTTATTTTTGGCTAGACAGTGCAAAACTGATCTAACTTCACTAATCCTAATCCTACAGTCTGTAAAATGGGGATTGAGACCGTGAGCCCCATGTGAGACAAGGACTGTGTCCAACTTAAATTTGTTTGTATCCACTCCAGTGCTTAGTACAGAGCCTGGCACATAGTAAACACTTAACAAATACCACAGTTATTATTATTATTATTACTCCCTCCTACTTAGACTGTGAGCTCCAGATGTGACAGGGGCCTGTGTCCAACCAGATGATCTTGTATCTACTCCAGCGCTTATTACAGTGCTTGGCACAGAATAAGCACCTATTATAATTATTATTATTATCACTATTATCATTATTATATCATTATTATCATTATCATTATCATTATTATCATTATTATGTATGCAAGTACAGTAAAGTTGGCGCTGCCTCTCTGTGGGCCTGAGCTCCTATCTGGAGCAGTCCTCTGTCTGTTACATTTCTTGTACCAAGCCCTTCCTCGGAATGCCTGTGCCTAAAAGACATTACAGGGGTACAGGAGAAGGGCTCAAGAGAAGTACCTCAAAAGATGAGAAGAGGGAAAATGGGTTCTATGAGAGACTGAGTTAGAGTTAGAGTTAGAGAGACTGAGGATGTTGGCTTGGAGAAGGAAGAATATGGAAGGGGCTAAGGGAGGTCAGGGGAGAACTCCCATTTGTGAAAAATGTTTACAGAAATGACAATGACTCAAGCTCCCCACTAGACTGTAAGCTCCTTAAGGGCAGGGATTGTGTTTACCAATTCTATTGCACTTTCCCAAGTGCTTGATACAGTGTCCTGTGCACAGAAAGCTCTCAATGAATACCACTGATTCTGGCATTATAATAATAAAAATAATAATAACTGTGATATTTTTAAGCACTTGTGTGTACCAAGTGCTGGGGCAAGTATAGAATAATTGGGTCAGATACAGTCCCCATCCCACCTCACTGATTGTTTGTAAACAGGGAATGAGTCTTATGCTTCTGTTGTCCTTTCCAAGCATTTAGTATAGTGCACTGCATTTAGTCCCCTCTCAGGGTCACACATGGAGAGTTTCCAGTACTCTACCAGTCTCAGCTATAGGAGGGAGAGTCAAGCAGAGGCCTATCCATCCATTCCTAGCTTGGCCAGTGGCTAGCGAGTGGAAGGCAATCTGCTACAAGTCAAAACTCACCCATGCTGGGCAGCAGCGGCATGGGAGAGAGTTGAGGGCAGAGACTCAAGTTTTCTATGCAGAAGGCGGCAATGGTAAACCATTTCCATATTTTTACCAAGAAAACTCTATGGATACACTACCAGAATGATTGCAGATGGAGAGCGGGGTGTTCTGGGAGAGATGGGTCTGTGGTGTTACTATGGGTTGGAATAGACTTGACTGCATAAGAAAAGACTGCATTTAGTAGGTGCTGAATACATACCAGTACTAGTAGGAGTAATAGTATTTATTAAGTGCCTGCTTTGTGCAAAGACCAGGACAAAACACTGGGAAAGAATACATGGGTGGAAATTAGGCACAGTCCCTAACCCTCAAGGGGCTCCCAATCTAAGGATAAAGAGGGGAGGTAGGAGACTGATGATAAACACATGAAGAACAACAAAACACTACAGAAGCAGCATGGTCCAGTGGATAGAACACGGGCCCGGGAGTCAGAAGGTCATGTCTGCTGTGTGACCTTGGGCAAATCACTTAGCTTCTCTGTGCCTAAATTCCCTCATCTGTAAAACAGGGATTAAGACTGTGAGTCTTATGTGGGACAGGGACTGTGTCCAACCCAATTATTTGGTATCTGTCCCAGCACTTAGAATAGTGCCTGGCACATAGTAAGCACCTAACAAATACCATCATCATCATCATTATTATTATTATTATTATTATTATTATTATTATTGTTAATAAAATACTAAAACAACAGTTTTAGGATAAAATACTGCTAGTCTTCTCCCTGCCAACTAAAGAGTGACCAACAGGATATAGGCTTAAATGAAAGCACAGGAATTTCCCATTGAGCATAAAGAAAGCATTCGATCAATGGTATTTATTGAGCACTTACTAAATGCAGAGCACTGTACTAAGTGCTTGAATATGACTATGAAAGCAATAAAAAGTGGAATGGGTTATCTAGGGAGGCTGTGGTTTCTCCATGCCTGAAAATCTTTAAGTAAAGAATAGACATCATCTTTCCTGGGTGGTCTTCTACCTGCTTGAAGGCAGGAAACTGAAACAGATGACCCCTTGAGGCCTCTTTCAACTCTAGGTATAGTAAGCAAACATAAATCAAATACAAATACCACTATTATTCAAGCATTCAATCATATTTTATTGAGTGCTTACTGTGTTCAAGACACTGCACTAAGCACTTGGACCTGAGCTTGTAGTAAGTACTAGCGCTTGTACAAAGTGCCAATAATTGTTATTAGTAATAGTAGGAGAGTGTGCCAAGCATTATACTAAACCCTGGTGCATATACAAAGACGCATTTAATAAGTGCTCTGCACTCAATAAACACTCAATAAATACCACTGATTGATTAAAAAAGGAGATCATATGCAGTCCCTGTCCTACATGGGGCTGATCTGCAATGACCTTGCCTCTCTTTCTCAATTCTATTTCAAGTCTACTTTTCAATCCCTTCCTTTCATTGACCTGTTCATACATCTACTAACTATGTTGTCTCAGAATAATAAAACAAAGTACGTAACAATATAACTCTCTCTCTCTCTCTCTCTCTCTCTATATATATATATATACAAATATATATAATATATATTTATTTGTATATATACAAATATATATATAATAATGGCATTTGTTAAGTGCTTACTATATGCAAAGTACTGTTCTGAGCGCTGGGGGAGATACAAGGTGATCAGGTTGTCCCACGTGGGGCTCACAGTCTTAATCCCCATTTTACAGATGAGGTAACTGAGGCTCAGAGAAGTTAAGTGACTTGCCCAATGTCACACAGAAGACGTGTGGTGGAGGCAGGATTCGAACCCACGACCTCTGACTCCAAAGCCCGTGCTCTTTCCACTGAGGCACACTGCTTCTCTAATATATATACTATATATAGTGCTTGATGTAAAGACCACCAGTGACCGTGATATTCAACTTTGGGTGTATGTGTGACTGAAAAGGCCAATGCATGACTACAGGCCTGACCACACCACTCACACACAGACAGCCACATTTGATATTTGCAGCATCTGGTGTTGCTTTCGCTTTTGTCTCCTGGTCTCCCAGGCCGTGAGAAGCTTCTTCTTGCAAAGAGTCACTCCTTACCCAGTCGCAGGGCTCCGGGCTGGTCTCTCTGTGGCAGATGACTGTGAGCCCGCTTTTGGGTAGGGACCGTCTCTATATGTTGCCGACTTGTACTTCCCAAGCGCTTAGTACAGTGCTCTACACACAGCAAGCACTCAATAAATACGATTGAATGAATGAATGAAATGACTCCCAGTCTTCAGCTGGAAGGCAGCATTGTCTGAGGTCTTCTTTTACTGGATCCTTAACTGGTTTCCTCTGTCCTCCTGGCTTTTGGCTTCCCAATTTCCGCTCACCACACAGCAGCTGCTTGGATATCCTGCTGTTGTCCCTTTTCCTGATGGGTCCCACCAGTGTGGCTGTGTGAATAACTGCAGTACATTGTTGTCTTGTATTCCGTTTGTCACCAATTCTGGTCCCCAGATCTTTTTCTGCTGAATTTGCTGACTTTCCTCTTCTGGTACACATGACTGTTTTTTGGCCCCAACTGTTCCATCTCACAGCTCTCCCTGTTGAATTTCCTACTTCCCCCCCACCCCCTCACCGACGTGTCTTAGTCAATTTGAACTTTATTCCTGTCTTCCCAATTTAGCATTATGTCCCAGCTGGAAGAACAGACCCAGGTTCCACGATCCACACCATCGGTTGAGCTACCGAGTGGGGTCCATCCCAGTTCTCTACTGAGAATTGCTCTGGGAGACATTCTGAGCTAAAGAAATCATCTTGGTTTATATAACATCTTCAAAGATGTTTCAAAGAGTCGGTCACAGTGTAAAAATAAGCAACTTAGACCCCTCACCCACCAAGTAGGTTAACGGTTCTACCTGAATCTTTGTAAACAGGAAACCATCACTAGAAACTGAAATTCAATGAAGTATCACATTTGTTAGTAACTGCAGAAACAGATGCTACTTTCAATAGATGGCCTCCCTCGCCCTCTCCTGAGAGTCTCTGTTTTGAAGACCACTTTCATTTCCCAAGCTGAAGGAAAAGAGGGATATTCTCAGCTGCATCTCCCCATCCACCTCCACTCAGGAAATTTGAGGCCACCTAAGTTGAGTTTCTAAATTGGAAAGTATTATTATTATGCTGTGTGACCTTGGGGAAGTCACCTTAGCTCTCTGTGCTTCAGTTCCCTCAACTGCAAATTGGGGTTTCAGTACCTGTTCTACCTCTTAGTTAGACTGTGAGCCCCATGTGGGATATGGACTGTGTCCAACCCAATTTGTATCTACCCCAGTACTTAAACAGTGCTTGATACGTAGTAAGCACTTAACAAATGCCATAAAGAAGTAGAACATGATTGGGTTCACCAATAGGTTACGGGCTGAGAACTAGGGGTTTTAGGTGATAGACACACACCTCTAAACTGTAAACTCAATGTGGGAAGGGAATGTGTCTACCAACTTGGCTGTAGTGTACTCTCTCAAGTGCTTAGTACATACAGTTCTCTGCCCACAGTAAGCACTATATAACTAGAAGCAGCATGGCTTAGTGGAAAGAGGATGAGCTTGGGAGTCAGAGGTCGTGGGTTCTAATCCCGGCTCTGCCACTTAGCTGTGTGACTTTGGGCAAGTCACTTAATTTCTCTGTACTTCAGTTACCTCATCTGTAAAATGGGGATTAAGACTGTCAGCCCCATGTGGGACAACCTGGTAACCTTGTATCTACCCCAGTGCTTAGAACAGTGCTCAGCACATAGTAAGCACTTAAATACCATTATTATTACCATTAATGATGATGATAATGATGAAGGCCAGGTAGGACTAATTTGGACTGAGCCCCCCCTTTTTTCCTCTCCTCCTCCCCACCCCCCCCGCCCCTACCTCTCTCCCCACAGCACCTGTATATATGTTTGTACAGATTTATTACTCTATTTATTTTACTTGTAAATATTTACTATTCTATTTATTTTGTAAATGATGTGCACCTAGCTTTACTTCTATTTATTCTCATGACTTGACATCTGACCATATGTTTTGTTTTGTTGTCTGTCTCCCCCTTCTAGACTGTGAGCCCGTTGTTGGGTAGGGACCGTCTCTATATGTTGCCAACTTGTACTTCTTAAGCGCTTAGTACAGTGCTCTGCACACAGTAAGCGCTCAATAAATACGATTGAATGAATGAATGAATGAATGGGGAGTCTTTATAGAGGAGATGTGCTTACAAGTCAATTAGCAGTAAGCGAAGATCCATAGGGAGAACAGTACTGGGCCCGTCTCCCTCTGGTAAGTAGGTTCTTCTAGGGAAGCAGCTCACTGTGGGAAATAAGGTAGAGAGATGCCTCCTTTGGGAGCCCTTTGGGTTGGACTTGTGTGGCCCCAACCTGCCTGGGCTATAGTCTCTCTTGGGGCCACGAGGTTGGCAACATGCCCAGGGCTGCAGCCCAGGTGACCTGCTGATGGCCCCTTGCTGAGAAGAACCAGGCTTCCAGGAAGTTTGAAGGTGTCAGGTTCACATCAACAGAAGGAAATGCTTCTTCACCTGTGATCTGGTCTGATTATCTTCTATCTATCCCAGTGCATAGTCAGAGCTTGGCACACAGTAAGCACCCTAATACAGCCCAGGATTGCTCTCATTCTTGTTCCCCCAGGGGATGGGACACTGAAGAAATTCACTGCCATGGGAAGTAGTGCAGCCAAGAAGATCCTCCAGAAGAGGAAAGGAGTAGGAAAGCAGCATGGCGTAGTGGCTAGAGTGCAGGCCTGGGAGTCAGAAGGTCATGGGTTCTAATCCAGGCTTGGCCACTTGTCTGCTGTGTGACCTTGGGCAAGTCATTTCACTTCTCTGGGCCTCAGTTCCCCCATCTGTAAAAGTGGGGATTGAGACTGTGAGCCCCACATGGGACAGGGACTGTGTCCAGCCCAATTTGCTTGTATCCACCCCAGCACTTAGCACAGTGCCTGGCATAGGGTTAAGCACTTAACAAATACCATTATTATTATTATTATCATTTTTATTAAAGCCCCTCCTTTCCTCTTGTTCCACTCCCTTTTTCATCGCCCTGACTGTTCCTCTTGTTCTTCCCCTGTCCCAGCCCCACAGCACTTATGTACACATCTGTAATTTATTTATTTGTATTGATGTCTGTCTCCCTCCCTCTGGACTGCAAGCTCGTTGTGGGCAGTGAATGTGACTGTTTATTGTTCTATTGTTCTCTCCCAAGCGCTTAGTACAGTGTACTCTGTACACATTAAGTGCTCAATAAGCACAATTGAATGAATGAAGCGTTAGGGGTGTTTGATGATCCATGTTGGGCTACTAGGGGGAGAATCTGATATTTTCTGAAACTTTTGTATAATTAAATCCCCCTGCCCCATTTAAATCAATCAATCATATTTAATGTGTGCCCACCATGTGTGGAGCACTGGACTAAGCGCTTAGATGAGTACAGAACAATAGAGTTGGTAGACATTTGTTCATAATCACTGACCTCAAGGAATCTAGAAGCAGCATGGCCTAGTGGATAGAGGGTAGGTCTGGGAGTCAGAAGAACCTGAGTTCTAATCCCAGCTCCACCTCTTGTCTGCTGTGTGACCTTGGGCAAGTCACTTCATTTCTCTGTGCCTCAGTTACCGTACCTGTAAAAATGGGGATTATAGCTGTGCACCCCACGTGGGACATGGACTGTGTCCAACCTGATTACCTTGTATTTATTTTATTTTTATTTATAATGGCATTTGTTAAGCACTTACTATGTGCAAAGCACTGTTCTAAGTGCTGGGGAGGATAAAAGGTGATCAGGTTGTCCCACAGGGGGCTCACAGTCTTCATCCCCATTTTACAGATGAGGTCACTGAGGTACAGAGAAGTGAAGTGACTTGCCCAAAGTCACAAAGCTGACAAGTGGCAGAGCCAGGATTTGAACCCATGAAGCCTGATTCCCAAGCCCAGGCTCTTTCCACTGAGCCACGTTGCCTCTCTGTATATACTCCTGCACTTAGTACAGTGATTGCCTTGCACATAGTAAGCATTTAACAAATACCATTTTAAAAAAAAGGAGCTCGTAGTCTAGTGAGGGTCTTATAACAGACTAGTGCAGGGGTGAGGGGCAACAAGCATTCCATTAACCTGCTCAGGGAACCCACTCATCATCCTAGCCTTTGACGCTGACATTCAGTCCATCCCCCACCCACCAAATCCTCCCACACGCCCCTAATGCCCCTCTACCCCTGGGCTCCCTCCTCCACCTCCTATCTGGGGTAATGTCTGCTTCCTGCCCACCACCACCCCCCAAGGTGAAAGACATCCAGACCCAGAGTCTGAGCCCCTATGATTCAGGGCCTGGCCCTGGATGGACTAGTTTATCTATTCAGCAGGTCTGGGTCACTGGCTCCTCTCCTTCAGGTTGACTTGTGTCTAGATAGAACAGTGCTTGGCACATAGTAAGTGCTTTAAAAATACTATAATTATTATTATTATGGAGGCCACCTGCCACTCCCACCTCAGCGTCACCCAACACTGAGCCCCCAGCTCTGAGCCCTGATGGCTGGGGTTGATAGCCTCATCACCTTGTTAGAAGATGGAAGAGTTGGCCTACTCCCTGTCTGCCTAGGCCATTTCCCCCAAATTATCTGGCCACCTCCATCACTCACCTCCCATCCCTACGAGCCCATGGCAACCCACAGAGAACTCCAAGTTGTCTCCAAGGTACAGAGCAGACAAGCGGCAGAGCCAGAATTAGAACCCAGGTCCTCTAACTCCCAGATCCATGTTCATTCATTCATTCATTCAATCGTGTTTATTAAGCACTTACTGTGTGCAGAGCACTGTATTAAGGGCTTGGGAAGGACAAGTTGGCAACAGAGATGGTCACTACCCAACAACGGGCTCACAGTCTAGAAGGCAGAGACAGACAACAAAACAAAACATGTAGACGGGTGTCTAAACCATCAGAATAAATAGAATTATAGCTATATGCACGTCATTGATAAAATAGAGTAGTAAATGTGTACAAGTAAAATAAATAAAGTAATAAATACGTACAAATATATACAAGTGCTGTGGGGAGGGGAAGAAGGTAGAGCAGAGGGAGGGGGCGATGGGCAGGGAAGGAGGAGAGGAAAAAGGGGGCTCAGTCTGGGAAGGCCTCCTGGAGGAGGTGAGCTCTCAGTAGGGCTTTGAAGGGAGGAAGAGAGCTAGTTTGGTAGATGTGTGGAGGATGGGCATTCCAGGCCAGGGGTAGGATGCGGGCCAGGGTTCAATGGCAGACAGGTGGGAATGAGGCCCAGTGAGGAGGTTAGTGGTGGCAGAGGAGTGGAGGGTGCGGGCTGGGCTGTAGAAGGAGAGAAGGGGGGTGAGGTGATGGAGAGCCTTGAAGCAGAGAATGAGGAGTTTTTGCTTGATTCGTAGGTTGACAGGCAACCACTGGAGATTTTCGAGGAGGGGAGTGGCATGCCCAGAGCATTTCTGTACAAAGATAATCCGGGCAGCAGAGTGAAGTATAGACTGAAGTGGAGAGAGACAGGAGGATGGGAGATCAGCGAGGAGGCTAATGCAGTAATCCAGTCGGGATAGGATGAGAGATTGAACCAGCAAGGTAGCGGTTTGGATGGAGAGGAAAGGGCGAATCTTGGTGATGTTATGGAGGTAAGACTGGCAGGTTTTGGTAATGGATTGGATGTATGGGGTGAATGAGAGAGCGGAGTCAAGGATGACACCAAGGTTGCGGGCTTGTGAGACGGGAAGGATGGTAATGCCGTCCACAGTGACGGGAAAGTCAGGGAGAGGGCAGGGTTTGGGAGCGAAGATAAAGAGCTCAGTCTTGGACATGTTGAGTTTTAGATGGCGGGCAGACATCCAGATGGAGGTGTCCTGAAGACAGGAGGAGATACGAGCTTGGAGGGAGGGAGAGAGAGTAGGGGTGGAGATGTAGATTTGGGTGTCATCAGTGTAGAGATGATAGTTAAAACTGCGGGAGCGAATGAGTTCACCAAGGGAGTGAGTGTAGATAGAGAACAGAAGGGGACAAAGAACTGACCTTTGAGGAACCCCTACCATAAGGGGATGGGAGGGAGAGGAGGAGCCTGCGAAGGAGACTGAGACTGGACGGCCAGAGAGATAAAAGGAGAACCAGGAGAGGACCAAAACTGTGAAGCCAAGGTTGGATAGCATGTTGAGGAGAAGGGGGTGGGCCACAGTGTTGAAGGCAGCTGAGAGGTCGAGGGGGATTAGGATACTGCTTCTCTTACTTTTAGTTTTATTTCTGCTTCCTAATCCTAAGCGTCTAGGACTGCACTCTCCACACTTTAGGTGTCAAATACATGCCAATGATAACAATCATGAGATTGATGATATGTACGTAACCACAGTTCAGTGATATTTCAGATACACCTTTCACTATTGAGGGTGCCCTTCTGTGAATGTGCCAATGTGCCAACAGGATGTACCAATATCCGATGATGTGGCCTCTGTTCTGCCTTCTGAGTAAATCACTGCCCTAGCCCAAGCTTCCAAAATGGTTTATCTCCATTCTTTCGATGGTATTTATTGAGCACTGACTGTCCACGACAGTGTACTGAGTTTTGGGGAGAGTAATCTGGGTTCCTTTCAATCTGGCTGCCTCTGATGGCTCATTGACTAAAATCCTTTGGGGCTCCATGAGCTAACTTAGTGGTCCAATTGGCTAAAACCATTTATCAATCCATCAATCACTTGGATTTACTGAGGGCTCTTTTTTTGTTTGTTTGTTTATTTTATGGTATTTGTTAAGTTCTTACTATGTGCCAGGCAATCACTATAATAAACCCTGGGATAGATACAAGGTAATCACGTTGGACACAGTCCCTGTCCCACATGGGGCTCAAAGTCTTAATACCCATTTTTTACAGATGAGGGAACTGAGGCATAGAGATGGGAAGTGACTTGCCCAAGGTCACACAGCAGATAAACGGCAAAGCCAGGATTAGAACCCATGTCCATCTGACTCCCAGGCCCAGAACATGCTCTATCCACTAGGTCTCACTCCTTCCCTGTGTGCAATGCAGTATGGTTAGTGTTTGGGGGGAACACCCCTGTATACTTTCCCCTTTGGTTGTCCAGTGGTCAGTACAATACTCAAAGTGGTTTAACAAGGGTTGGGGGAGTGACTTCCTCTTAAGAAATGCAGGGGGAAAGCCAAAAACAAGAAACAGAAAACAAAACCACTCACCCACCCTACCTCTCTTTTCCTAGCCTGAAGCAGGGGAAGACGTGGAGTTCAGTGGAACCTGAACCAAGGAGAGAACCATCAGATGGGAGTGCACAGGAGCCATCCTGGCATGTAAATAGCACTGGGTGACTAGCAGGTGACTCCCGGGAGCCCCCTGGAGTGTAACTGAAAGGGCCCCACAGCTGGAGAAGGCTTTCTGCATGGATGCTCACATAGCTGAGAAGATGCCAATTGTCCTAATTCTACCTACGTGTCTCTCCACTCTCCCACTTCTGAGACCTCGCTCTCGCTACTCCCCCAGCCTAGAACTTCCCCCAGCCAACCAATCGGCCTGAACACAGTCCTTCCCCTCTTCAAAGTTCGCCTAAAAACCCCACCTCCTGCGGGAAGCCTTCTCAGATTAACCCCCACAACCCAGACATGTCCACCCAACATCCACCCTTAACATTCCTGTACTTTCCTCCTATCCTCAGCCTTTATGGACATATGCATTCTTTAACTTTTGGTATGCTTTTATTTGTATGATTATTGGTACATTCAAAGATCAATTCAGCTGCTTGATCTGGACATCTTCTCACTATATCTGATGGTATTCTCATGCTTCCGGGAGCCGGCACAGAAAAGCCACAGGAAGCCAGGAGGATATGTGACAGAGAAACACGTCTGGCCCATCGCGCAGGGCAGGGTCAGCAGCAAGACCCAACTGCTGGCTCAGGATGGGGACTGACGGCTCTGGGATGGGAAAGGGGGAACTCAAAGCCTCAAACCAATCACACGAAGTCTGGGCCAGAAGGATGGCAACGTGGGTTTGTCAAGGCATTGGAGGGGAGGAGTGCCAAGAGAAAAGGATTCTGCTGGGGGGAGCTGCAGCCAATGCCCTTGCCAAGCCAGAGCAGCCTTACCTCAGCGAGCACAGTACAAGCAAGCCTTAAGATCGGCTGACGTTCACAGAAATCAAGGCCAGATTTCTGCTTCAGCCCACAGTGATAACCAGGACACCCATCAGGTGTCAAACGGGCCACAGAGGCTACCCGACAGGGCACAGAGACACAGAGAGATACAGAGTCAAGTGGCCTGTAGGCCAGAGGGCAGGTGACCAACAACCAGCCACAAGCCAGCCCAGAGGAGAGAAAGCCATGGTTCAGACCTTCTAAAGGGATAGACATGTCCACCGGAGCCAGGCCTCACATCTGGGTGGCTCAACTCAGGGGCCGGGTGTCCCTCCCAACCCCTTTCAGGACGGTAGTGGGTGGGAAGCAGACGTTGACCACAGACAGGAGGCAGAGAAGGGAGCACATGGTAGGTGGAGAGAGGTTTGGTTCCACCTCATTGCCACACTGGGGCACCTGCAGAGAGAGGCAGACGGGGCACCTTGTTCCACTATGTTGGAACTACTCTTCCCTCCCAGCCCCCAGCCCCACCTTCAGAGCCCTACTAAATTACCCCCCCCATCCTGCAAGGCTTTCCCCACCAACTCCCAAAACCCAGCATCAAAAGATGCCAGAAGCAGGCATTGTCCCTTAATAAAAACAATAGTGATGGTATTTGTTGCTTACTATGTGCCAAGCACTGTTCTAAACACTGGGGTAGATGCAAGGTAATCAGGTTGTCCCATGTGGAGCTCACAGTCTTAATCCCCATTTTACAGATGAGGTAACTGAGGCTCAGAGAAGTTAAGTGACTTGCCCAAAGTCACATAGCTACAAGTGGAGGAGCAGGATTAGAACCCATGACCTCTGACTCCCATGTTCTTTCCACTAAGCCATGCTGCTCCTCCCTTGATACATCTGGAGTCAAACTAAAGTTTAGCCACTTCTCCCCCTCCTCATCTGCCCTTGGCCTCCAGAAATCTGTGCTGGCTGCCCAGAGTATGCAGAGCCCACAGCTGGGCACTGTGAGGAGGGGCTGAGTGAAGAAGAGGAGGAGGAGGAGCAGACACCATCCCTGGCCTTCAAGGTACTGATGTGGGGGAGCCAGGACACCCATTAGCCCAAAGTCGGCACATGAGACTCACTTTTCTCTCCTTATCTGTTCCCTCTACCCAAAGCTCCGACCCATAGCCACAGACCACAGCTCTTACCCACAGGCCCTGCCCACAGCCCAGCTGTAGCCCAGCCTGCAGCCCTTACCGCAGTACTCGCCCGTTCTCTCTCCCCATTCAGGCTGGGCCTCCTCCCCCAACCATCCTCAGCCTCCCAACCCCACCCCTAGCTCCTTTGACAGATTTCCCCTCTCCATCTCTCACCCGAACAGGAAACACTGCTTTCAGCCTCCCCTAGTTGAGTCCTCTTTCTTTTCCTTGGGCCAGATGAATGCAAGGGCCAATGGAGCATAAGCTCTGAGCCTCGGGTTTCAGAGGGCCTCAGTCGATCTCAGACTCATGCTACTGCTAGACAGGACCAACTCAGCTGCTGTCTGTGGGAAATAAAAACCAGCCACAAGGCAGCCCGGACGGGAGGGATAGGCTCTTAATGAAGATGCTGCCCTTGAAAGAGTACCGGAGAGTAGGTGGCATGCCCTGGCATTCATCGGGGTGCCTTCTGGCTGCTCATAGGGGTGTCACTATGCCTGGGGAGAGAGGGAGACTCCCTGCCACCCTCTCCCTCCTCCACCCTCTGCCCCCTGACCCCAGCTGGCATCAACCACATCCCAAACCCGGTAACTGTCTCCAGGCCAAGCACTGTCCTGAGCACTGCAGGAGATACAATACCATCAGGCCAGACATAGTCTCTGACCCAAATGGGGCTTGCAATCTAGGGGGAGAAAGAACAGGCATGTTATCCCTGTTTTTACAGACTAGAAAGCTGAGGCACAGAGAAGTAAAGTGCAGTCACAGTCAGGCCTGTGGTCCTGCCTCAGCCAAGAGTGGCACATTTTTGTGTGTGATGGATGTGGAGGGGTAGTGTGAGCTGAACTCTAGTTTTGCACGAGAAGCAGTTATGTGAAAAAAGCAAAGGAACTGGATCACTTCGGCCCTAATTTTCCTCATTCTACGTTTCTCATTCTTTCTTCCCCATCTCTCCCTCCCATTTCTGTCCACAGTCTCCTCCTGAGCCATTGGCACTGACCTATTGATCTGAACTCCTTTATTTCTGTGATGGTGGTGAAGGGGAACAAAAACTTGAACTCTAGTTTTGCAAGGGAAGTAGTGATGTGCAAGAGGTGGAACAAATGGCAGGTCTCAGTTGGGACCCTGTGCCACAGCCTTGGGAGGTTGCTGGTGCCAGCTCATGGTCAAGGCCGCTCTTTGGACATCTGACAAGTACGGGCCATGTCCCATTTGGAGGGAAGCCCACCCCCTTTCATTCATTCATTCAATCATATTTATTGAGCGCTTACTGTGTGCAGAGCACTGTACTAAGCTCTTGGGAAGTACAAGTTGGCAACATAACAGCAGGCTCACAGTCTAGAAGGGGGAAACAGACAACAAAACAAAACATATTAACAAAATAAATAAATAGAATAAATATGTACAAGTAAAATAGAGTAATAAATACATACAAACATAAACATATATACAGATGCTGTCCGGAGGGAAAGGAGGTAAGGCGGGGGGGATGGGGAGGTGGAGGAGGGGGAGAGGAAGGAGGGGACTCAGTCTGGAAAGGCCTGGAGGTGAGCTCTCAGTAGGGCTTTGAAGGGAGGAAGAAAGCTAGCATGGCAGATTTGCGGAAGGAGGGCATTCCAGGCCAGGGGGATGACATGGGCCAGGGGTCGATGGCGGGACAGGCGAGAACGAGGCACAGTGAGGAGATTAGTGGCAGAGAAGCGGAGGGTGCGGGCTGGGCTGTAGAAGGAGAGAAGGGAGGTGAGGTAGGAGGAGGGGGCGAGGTGATGGAGAGCCTTGAAGGCGACATCACCCCCTGTGTGATGTCCTCTTTGGACTGTACAGAACAAGTTCTGCAGAGCCTGTGGCTATCCCACATGAACTTTGCCACGGGATCCAGAGCAACTTGACTTTATATAATAATAATAATAATAATGATGAAGGCATTTGTGAAGCGCTTACTATGTGCAAAGCACTGTTCTAAGCGCTGAAAATGATCTTCCAGAACATGCTGTTCCTATGTTAAAGGATCTGACTCAGAATACTGCAAACAATATCAATTTGGAAGACACCCAGATTGATGGAGATTACATTTTCAAGACTGCAGGGCTTCCAGAAACGAGAAGCCCCACCGCAATTTGCACTTATGACAGGTACAGTCCATGTTCTGTTTGGAGGAAAGCATCACTCACTGTGTGACTTCCTTATCAGACTGTAAAAAACATGTGCTGCAGAGCCTGTGGACATCCCATGTGAACTCTGTCATGGTAACCAGGGCAAATTGACTTGAAAGATAGATAATCTTCTAGATAAAACAGTATTCATTCATTCATTCAATTGTATTTATTGAGCACTTACTGTGTGCAGAGCACTGTACTAAGCACTTGAGAAGTACAAGTTCGCAACATATAGAGACGGTCCTTACCCAACAACGGGCTCACAGTCTAGAAGTGGGAGACAGACAACAAAACAAAACATGTAGACAGGTGTTGCCTAGTGGATAGAGCATGGGCCTGGAAGACAGAAGGACCTGGATTCTAATACTGGCTCTGCCACTTGAATGCTGTGTGATCTTTGTGCCTCAGTTACCTCATCTGTAAAATGAGGATTAAGACTGTGAGCCCTATGTGAGACAGGGACTCTGTCCAAAACGATTGCTTGTTTTTATTCAAGTGCAGAATACAGTGCCTGGCACATAGTAAGAGCTTAACAAATACCAAAATTACTGTTATCATTGTTATTGTCTGCTGCTCCTTGGGTTACAGGATGTGACTCAGAATACTGCAGTCAGTATCAATTTGAAAGACCTTCAGTTTAAGGAAGGTTACATTTCCTGGGCTCTGGTTTTCAGGAACAAGAAACCCCTCCACTCTTTGCACACACAACAGGTTTGGGCCACATCCGGTAGGGAAGAAATCATCATCCACTGTGTGACTTCTTCCTGAACTTCATGAGACAAATTCTGCAGAGCCTGGAGACGTCCAACATGAACTCTGCCACAGGAACCAAGTCAACTTGACTTTATATGAAGCCCTTCCAGATACACCAGTATTGTCTGCTGTTTTTGTGTTATAGGAGCCATTCTGGGCATGTCACCTCTCTCCTCAAAAATCTCCAGTGGTTGCCTATCAACCTCCATATCAAGAAAAAACTCCTCACTATTGGCTTCAAAGCTCTCCATTACTTTGCCCCTTCTTACCTCACCTCCCTTCTCTCCTCCTATATATCCCAGCCCATACACTCCGTTCCTCTGGCACTAACCTTCTCACTGTGCCTTGTTCTCACCTGTCCTGCCGTCAACTTCTGGCCTGGAATGCCCTCCCTCCTCAGATATGCCAAACTAGCACACTTCCCCCCTTCAAAGCCCTACTGAAAGCTCACCTCCCCCAGGAGACCTTCCCAGACTAAGCCCCCTTTTTCCTCTGCTTCCCCTCTCCAATGCCCCGACTCACTCCCTTTGCTCTACCCCCTCCCTGTCCCACAGCACTTGTGTGTGTATGTATATATATATATATATATATATATATATAATTATAATTCTATTCATTTTTATTAACTACGTGTATATATATCTATAACTCTATAATGATGCTACTGATGCCTGTTTACTTGTTTTGATGTCTGTCTCCCCCCTTCTAGACTGTGAGCCCATTGTGGGCAGGGATTGTCTCTGTTGCTGAATTGTACTTCCCAAGTGCTTAGTGCAGAGCACTGTACTGTACTGTAAGTGCTCAATAAATATGATTGAATGAATGAATGAGAATACTGCAATTGGTATCAATTTGAAAGACATTCACTTTGAGGAAGATTACAATTCCAAGGCTCTTGGGCTTCCAGGAGCAAGAAACCCCTCCACTCTTTGCACACATGACAGGTATGGGCCATGTCCCATTTAGAAGACAGCGTCAACCACTGTGTGTGACTTACTTTCTGGACTGTACAAAACTAGTTCTTCAGAGCCTGTAGAAATCCCACATGAACTCTGCCACGGGAGTTCACGGGAGACAACCTGATTACCTTTTATCTACCCCAGTGCCTAGAACAGTGCTTGGCACATAGTAAGTGCTTAACAAATACCATAATTATTATTATCATTATTTCTTTCTGGACTGTACAAAACAAGTTCTGCAGAGCACGTGATCATCCCTCATAACTCTGTCATGAGACCCAAGGCAACTTGACTTTGTAAAAATAATAATAATAATTATGATACTTGTTAAGTGCTTACTATGTGCCGGGTACTGTTCTAAGTGCTGGGGTGGATACAAGCAAATCAGGTTGGACACAGTCCCTGTCGTTCATTTATTCATTCAATCGTATTTATTGAGCACTTACTGTGTGCAGAGCACTGTACTAAGTGCTTGGGAAGTACAAGTCGGCAACAGATAGAGACGGTCCCTACCCAACAGTGGGCTCACGGTCTAGAAGGGGGAGACAGATAACAAAACAAAACATTTGGGGATCACAGTCTTAATCCCCATTTTATAGATGAGGGAACTGAGGCCCAGAGAAGTGAAGTGACTTGCCCAAGCTTACACAGCAGACAACTGGCAGAGCCAGGATTAGAACCCATGATCTTCTGACTCCTAGGCCCATGCTCTATCCACTATGCCATGTTCCAGATACAGATACAGATATGCCATGTTCCAGATACACCGGTATTGTCTGCTCTTTTCATGTTACAGGAGCTGACTCAGAATATGGCAGTCAGTTTCAATTTGAAAGACCCTCACTTAATGAAAATTGCATTTTCAAGGCTCTTGGGCTTCCAGGAGCAATAAATGCCTCCAATCGTTGCACACATGACAGGTGAGATCCATCCATGTCCCACTTAGAAGAAAGCATCACCCACTGTGTGTGACTTCCTTTCCGGACTGTACAAAACTTCTGCAGAGCCTGTGGACATCACATATGAACTCTGCCATGTTACCCAGTGCAACTTGACTTTATATGAAGCTTTTCTAGATACACCAGTATTGTCTGCTCTTCCTGTTTTACAATATCTGACTCAGAATACTGCAGTCTGTATCAAATTGAAAGACCTTCACTTCACTGAAGTTTACATTTTCAAGTCTCTTGGGCACCCTGGATCAAAAAGCCTTCCACTCTTTGCACAGATGACAGATATGGGCCATGTCCCATTTGGAAGAATGCCTCACCCACTTTGAGACTTCCTTTATACTCTATTCTCCATCTACACTCACTCCCTTGGAGAACTCATCCTCTCCCATGGTTTCAACTATCATCTCTGTGCAGATGACACCCAAGTAACCTCCCCTGTTCTCCCTCTCTCCAGGCTTGCATCTCTTCCTACCTTCAGGACATCTCTACTTGGATGTCCTCCTGCCACCTCAAACTCAACATGTCCAAGACAGAGCTCCTTATCTTCCCTCCCAAACCCTGTCCTCTCCCAAACTTTCCTGTCACTATAGATGGCACAACCATCCTTCCCGACTCACAAACATGTAACCTTGGTGTCATCCTTGACTCCACTCCCTCATTCACCCAAATACCCAATCCGTCACCAAATCCTATCGGTCTCACCTTCACAAAATTGCCAACATCTGCTCTTTCCTCTCCATCCAATCCACTACCATGTTAGTGCAGTCACTCAACCTATCCTGACTGGATTACTGCATCAGCCTCCTTTCTGACCTCCCAACCTCCTGCCTTTCCCTATTTCAGTCCATACTTCACTCCACTACCCAGATTATCTTTCTACAGAAACATTCAGGGCATGCCACCCCCCTCCTCAAAAATCTCCAGTGATTGCCTATCAACATCCACATCAAACAAAAACTCCTCACTACTGGCTTTAAAGCTCTCCATCACCTAGCCCCTTTTTACCTCACCTCCCTTCTCTCCTTCTACAATCCAGTCCACACACTCTGCTCCTCTGGTGCTTATGTTCTCACTGGGCCTCCATCTCTCCTGTATTGCCACCGACCCCTGGCCCACATCCTACCTCTGGCCTGGAAAGCCCTCCTTCCTCAAATCTGCCAAACAATCACTCTTCCCCCTTTCAAAGCCTTACTGAAGGCGCACCTCCTCTAAGAGGCCTTCCCAGACTAAGCCCCCTTTTCCTCAGTTCCCCCTCCTTTCTGCATCACCTCATCTCACCCCCTTTTCTCTTCCCCCCATCTCCCCAACACACAGCACTTATGTATATATGTATATATCTATAATGCTATTTATTTGTATTGATGCCTGTTTATTTGTTTTGATACCTGCCGCCCCCCACTAGATTATAAACCCGTTGTGGGCAGGGATTATCTTTCTTTATTGCTGTATGGTACCTTCCAAGTGCTTAGTACAGTGCTCTGCCCACAGTAAGCACTCAATAAATATGACTGAATGAATTAGCACTTAGTACAGTGCTCTGCACACAGTAAGCGCTCAATAAATATGATTGATCAATGAATGAGTGAAGTTTTGCAGAGCCTGTGTACATCCCACATGAACTCTGCCACAGGACTCAAGGCAACTTGGGTTTATATGAAGAAGGCTTTCCAGATACACCAGAGTTTTCTGCTGTTCGTGTTACATTACCTGACTCAGAATACTGCAATCAGTATCAGTTTGAAAGACTCTCGGTATGATGAAGATTACATTTTACAAGATTACATTACGGAAACCACTCTGCTCTTTGCATACAAGATAAGTATGGTCCACGTCCCATTTGGAGGAAAGTTTAAGCCACTATGTGACTTCCTTTACGGACTTTACAAAACATTCTGCAGAACCTGTGGACATCCCAAATGAACTCTACCATGAGACCCAGCTCAACTTGGCTTTACAATAATAATAATCGTGGTACCTACTAAGTGCTTACTGTGTGCCAGGCACTGTACTAAGTGCTGGGGTGGATACAAGCAAATTGGGTTGGACACAGTCCCTGTCCGACGTGGGGCTCCCAGTCTCAATCCCCATTTTACAGATGAGGTAACTGAGGCACAGAGAAGTGAAGGGACTTGCCCAAGGTCCCAAAGCAGACAAGTGGCAGAGCTGAGATTAGAACGCATGGCCTTCCAACTCCTCGGCCGTGCTCTATCCATTACTCCATGCTGCTTCTTTAAATGAAGAAGTCCTTGCAGATACAACAGTGTTGTCTGCTGTTCCTGTGTTACCAGATCTGATTGAGAACACTGCAATCTATATCAATTTGAAAGACCCTCAATTTGATGAAGATTACATTTTTAAGGCTGTAGGACTTCCACCAGAAAGAAACCCCACACCCATGCTCAAAGCAGATGATCGGGAAAAATCCAGTAACGGTAGGCAGTGGAGGCCACAGCTCTGTTTTAAAGGAGACAGAAGACTGGTTCATTCAGACCGGTCAGCCTTTGGGACTTTAGGCCACAAACTGCCAAGATGGGGAGCAGTGACAGTAATGCACCGCCCCCTGCAGGTGATCAGGGACATTTCTGGGGACCCCGGTTTAGGGGTCAGGTACAGATTCCCAAGCTCCGGTTGAGCAGCAGACCTCTAAACTCCTGGCTAGGGCCTGCACTCCTGTCCCAGCAGCAAAGGTTTGATGGTGGTGGCAGAGCTGAGCCTCTGTGGTCATGCGGAACTCAATTCTGCAGTCCCAAAGCGCAGCCTACCAACAGAACCAGTACCAGCTCCTCGCAGTACAAGGTAGATTCACCCCCTGACTCCTGTGCCCCGGCCCGCTGATAGATGGCCCAGGAGGGAGATAGGCTAATGGCTCCGGAAGGAATTACCCTCTGCCACCTCCCTCAGGGAGATAGAGGTGGAATTAGAGTTTTCAAAAGCTTTCCCAAGTCCACACTTTCATCTGCCTTCCGACTCTTTGCTCCCTATGGATTCAAGCATATTTAGGAAACAGGAATTTTTAAAACTATGATACTAGTATTTAACTCTATATTTCTTACTGATATTCTCTTACTGTTTTATGTTGCCTTTGAATGGTGTGTTGCCTAATCCAGTGAATTTGAATTTAGTACTTTGCTTGTGAGAGATATCTGATGAAGAAGGGGTAGTATTTTCACTGTACTTGAGAATCAGACTAGATTGCTGTGAATTTCAAACACAGTATCCTCTGGTTTGAGAGGAACATTCTCATACTTGCTGATTTTTAATGAATACACAAAATTAGTTTTGAAAACTTGGTGGACATTGCAACCAGCCTAGAAAACACATTTTGAGAAGTGTTAATAATAGTAGTAACCATAAAAAGGTAGAGGGCAGACCAGCCCAGCACCGCTGCCGAGACCATGGTCCAGGCATCTTTTTTTGTTTTAAATGGTATTTGTTAAGCTCTTACTATGTGCCAGGCACTTTATTAAGCACTGGGGTTGGTACAAGCTAATCAGGTTGGACACAGCCCATTGTCCCACGAGGGCCTTACAGTCTTAATCCCCATTTTACAAATGAGGGAACTGAGGCACAGAGAAGTGAAGTGACCTGCCCAAGTTCACACAGCAGACAAGTGGCGGACCCAGGACTAGAACTCAGGTCCTTCTGACTCCCAGGCCCGTGGTCTAGCCACAAGGCCATGCTGATTCTTTTTTGTGCTGAACAAGTATATACAGGATCTGTCAGTGATTACCCCTGTCTGATCCCTCCTTATGCCTTTCTCTGAGGCGTCCATCTCACTTCCTTTTGAGCCCAGTCTAGCGAGGAAGCCCAGAATGGATGCCAGGTCCTGAGGGCAGACTTGAAGGTGGCAGGAAGATGGTACCCAGCCCCAATCCTTGACCTTCAGGAAAGAACATGGCTGATCCAGACGAAGGGGAGCCGTTAAGGAGAGAGAGAAGGGGCTGCCTCAGGAGAGATTGCTCTCCATCCAAACCCAACAATGGAGTTTGGCAGTTCCAGACCCAGATATCCCCTGAAGGATTTAACAGTAGGTGGATGGGCGGGATTCTTGGGACTATCGGGGCTGAGCCTCAGGGTCCCCCAAAATGTCTGAGATCCGGGACCGTCTGTCTGTCCCTATGATCTGCAGACCTGTCCACCACGGGGATGAGGGGGGGTGTGCAGAGCTTGTTCCTGAGCTATTGTTTCATGCCAGGAGGACCCAGAAAATCTGCACCCTCAAACTGATGATGATGATAACAGCATTTATATACAATATGCCAAGCACTGTAGTAAGCACTGGGGTAGGTATAAGATAATCAGCTTGGACACAGTCCCTGTCCCAAATGCAGCTCACAGTCTAAGTAGAAGGAAGAACAGGTATTGAATCCCCATTTTACAGATGAGGAAACCAAGGCACAAAGAAATCAAATGACTTGTCCAAGGCCACACAACTGAGATTTGGCTGAGTGGGATTAATATCAATCAATGGTGTTTACTGAGTGCTAACTATGGGCAGCGCACTGTCCTGAGCACTTGGGAGAGTATAACAGAATTAGTAAACACGTTCCCTTAGACGAGTTTACAGTCTAAGGCTGGTGGCTTTCCTCAACACCAAACTGCTTCCCTTCCCCAGGGGAGGGCAGGGGAAATGTGGAACTCCCAAGTTCCTTTTTCCTGCTAGGATTCAATCCCTCACATATTCCAGATGTGAGGGGTCTCCAGCTCTCAGAATCTCCAACTCCCCATCTTCTCCCCTCTGCCATTTTTCCCTCTGTGTCGGCCTGCCTCCTCCCTCCAGCCCCTACTCCAGTTTCCTCCTGGTTTCTGCCTCTGTTTTGGAGTCTCCCTCTTTCTTTCCACCTCTCTCCCTTGCTCTCCCTTTCAAAGCCAAAGCAAATGGGTCATTTCTGCCCTTATTTTCTTCTTTCCATCGACCTCAATTACATCTCAACTTCACTGGGAGGGTGCGAAGGAAGGGGCCAATAGTCAGGGGATGCCTACTGGGGCTGAGTCATCTTGGGTGAAGACTTCTGATTGAGAACCACCTATGCTATTTCACCAAGAAAGTAACGTCATAAATCCAATCAATTCCAGAATCTGTGGGGGCCAGGAGGGAGTACTGAGGAGGAAACCAGAGCTGAGCTGCAGATGTTCATGATCAGGCGAAGCATGGATCTTGTGTGACTTCTGTCATTGTCCCATTCTGATCCCTCCTTTTGTCCCATCTTTTCCCTGTGGCTGGCAACTCACTTTTTCTGGAGCCCAGATTGAGCAGTGAGCCTGGAATGGGTAACAGGCCCTGAGAGTAGACTCGAGAGTGGCAGTGATGTGGTACTCGGCCTTAATTCTTGCCCCTTAGGGAAAGAATGTGGCTGACAAGGAGGAGGAGGAGCTGTGGCTGAGGGTAGAGGGAAAGGCCTTCCCTCAGGGGAGGCCACTCCACTTCCAATCCCTCCTCAGGTGTTCACCAGTTTTGGATTCAGACTCCCTCAAATGGCTTGAGTACAATAATAATAGTAATAATAATAATTGTATTTGTTAAGCATTTACTATGTGCCAAGCACTGTTCTAAGTGCTGGGGACAAGGTAATCAGGTTGTCCCACGTTAAGATCACAGTTCTTAATCTCCATTTTACAGGGGAGGTAACTGAGACACAGAGAAGTTAAGTGATTTTCCCAAGATCACACAGCAGACAAGTGGCCAAGGTGTTAGGCATTCTGTAAATGTTGCCATGACTTCTCCATTTAGGGGTCCCTGTGGAGTTCGGTGTTTAGCTTAATGGGCAACTCTCCTTTCTCTGTAATTTTGTCCTTAAAGAACTGAGGTTCCCAGGACAGCTAGCTTGTGAGGTGTTCCCCTCTGGACTGTAAACTCAAGGGCAGGAAACAAGTCTACCAACTCGTGGCTCAGTGGAAAGAGCCCGGGCTGGGGAGTCAGAGGTCATGCTCTTGCCACTAAGCCATGCTGCTTCTCGGGATGATGAGCTGGGGGGCTAAGTTTCAGGGCCCCCCCTTATCAACCTGAGCCTAGGTTCATTCATTCATTCGATTCATTCAATTGTATTTATTGAGCGCTTACTGTGTGTGGAGCACTGTACTAAGGGCTTGGGAAGTACAATTCGGCAACACATAGAGACGGTCCCTATCCAAAGATGGGCTCACGGTCACAGTCCCTTCTCTCCTTCTACAGCCCAGCCTGCACCCTCTGCTCCTCTGCCGCTAATCTCCTCACCGTGCCTCGTTCTCGCCTGTCCCGCCGTCAACCCCCGGCCCATGTCATCCCCCTGGCCTGGAATGCCCTCCCTCCCAACATCCGCCAAGCTAGCTCTCTTCCTCCCTTCAAGGCCCTACTGAGAGCTCACCTCCTCCAGGAGGCCTTCCCAGACTGAGCCCCCTCCTTCCTCTCCCCCTCCTCCCCCTCTCCACCCCCCCGCCTTACCTCCTTCCCTTCCCCACAGCACTTGTATATATGTATATATGTTTGTACGTATTTATTACTCTATTTATTTTACTTGTACATATCTATTCTATTTATTTTATTTTGTTAATATGTTTTGTTTTGTTCTGTGTCTCCCCCTTCTAGACTGTGAGCCCACCGTTGGGTAGGGACCGTTTCTATATGTTGCCAACTTGTACTTCCCAAGCACTTAGTACAGTGCTTTGCACACAGTAAGTGCTCAATAAATACGATTGATTGATAGAAGGGGGAGACAGACAACAAAAGAAAACAAGGTGCTGGGTCCATCTAAGTTGCAACAGACCTGTCCAGCACAGGGATGCTGCCTATGTGCACAGCTGTGTGACTGTGCCTGTGCTGTGTGCACAGCTGTGTGCACAGCTTAGAGAAGCAGTGTGGCTCAGCAGAAAGAGCCCGGGCTTTGGAGTCAGAGTTTGTGGGTTCAAATCCCGGCTCTGCCAATTGTCAGCTATGTGACTTTGGACAAGTCACCTAACTTCTCTGTGCCTCAGTTACCTCATCTATAAAATGGGGATTAAGACTGTGAGCCCCCCATGGGACAACCTGATCACCTTGTAACTTCCCCAGCACTTAGAACAGTGCTTTGCACATAGTAAGTGCTTAATAATGCCATTAACAAAAAGGAGGGCACCAGCTTAACTGCACCCTTGGGTTCACCAATAACATGCTTCCCCAGTGGGAAGGTGGGGAAAGTATGGAGCTCCCAAGTTCCTTTCACTTGGTAGGATTCACCCCCTCACACATCATGAGAGTTGGGGCGGGGGGGGGGGCTCCAGCTCTCAGAATATTCAACCCCCACAGACACCTTCTCCCCTTTGCCATTTTGCCTTGAGTTATCAGCCACCTTCTTCCTCCTAGCCCCCTTTCCTCTTTCCTCATAGTTTCTCTCTCCATCTTGGAGTCTCCTTCTCCAGCCTCTCTGGCACTCCGTCTGTCCAATATTTTTATTAGTATTAGTATTATATTTCTGTAGCACTTACCGTGTGTCAAGCACACCTAATCAGGTCAGGCACAGTCCCTGTCCCCCATGGAGCTCACAACCTAAATAGGAAGGAGTGGGTACTGAATATCCGTTTTACAGACAAGGAACTCAAGGCATAGGCAAATTAAATGACTTCCCCAAAGTCACGCAGCAGGCAAGCAATAGAGCCACATTAGAACTAAGGTTCTCAGATTCTCAAGCCTGTGCTCCTTCCATTAAACTACGCCAGGGTCTCGGATTGAGGCGCCCTGACCCTAGAGCCCGGGCCCGCGCCCCGTTCTCCCCTCGGCCTCCTTCCACCCAGCCACTGCCACCGCCAACCACCAAAACCCAGTCTGGAGTTCATTCAATCGTATTTATTGAGCGCTGTGTGCAGAGCACTGTACTAAGCACTTGGGAAGTACAAGTCGGCAACATATAGAGACGGTCCCTACCCAACAAGGGACTCACAGTCTAGAGTTCCAGAGTGGACTCCTCTGGGGCCCTCACTGGGCATGCTCAGTACCACCACTGATGTGGCTTCAAAGTCAAAGCTTCTGTGGGACCCCAGAGTGCTGGCCTTGGGGGCCTCGACTTCATGGCTAGGACCGAAGTAGGCATCGCCTCAGTGAACCCTCCCCCAACCCCATCTCACCTCTATCTTCTGCCCCTGTTTCCTTGACTGCGAACCCCACCCCAGGCTTCTCCCTGGGGCCCCAAGTCCAGCCAGGGGCCAGGGGGCCTCCCAACTCTACGCCACAGCCCCACAGAGGGAGCTGGTGTGGCCACCCCCGGAGCGCAGCGTGCCCTTGGGCTGCTGCTCTGATTCCCCTGAAGGTAATCCAGGCCTGGTCCCAGTGAGCGAGGTCCAACGGTGGCTCTTGTTCCCGCCAACGCGGGTGGGGGAGGGGGCAGAGGGGGTGGAGAGTCCTGTAGTGGACTGGCTGTCTGCTAGAGTTTTGGCAACCCTGAAAAACGCCACAGACGACCCCCAACCCCCAATCCCTTCCCCTGCAAAACCCATAGCAGCCTCACTTCCAGGGGCTCAAAAATATTAGCTCGAGTTTCAGAAGAGAAAAATGGAGGTGTCAAAGGGGTGTGGCCCGAGTCTGGGGTGTGAGGGGAACATGAAGGTGGGGGGCCATCCTCCCTGGCCCCTTTTCCCAAACAGCAATATAGTAATTTGGGTTTCAGAAGCAACAAGCAGGACAGACCCCACATTACATGCCCTTTGAGTTTAAATGACAGCCCAACTATAACCACAGCAAGGGAAATGATTAATAAGAATAATAATAATGGTATTTGTTAAGCGCTTACTATGTACAAAGCACTGTTCTAAGCTCTGAGCACTGTTCTAAGCGCTGATTACTACTACCCCTCCCAGCTCCCGTTTGAGAAAGCACAATCCAGTGAGGCCAGGAAGAGCCAGCCACCATTCCAGAGGTAGGGAGTACCCCAAGGGAACTCCCAAGCAAGTGGGAGTTCAAGGACATTTGATTGCCCGCCCACCCTCCTCCTTGTTGTCCTGGCCCCATCCCTGGAAGGGAAAGAGAGAATGGGGTAACTGAGACCCAGAGGGCTTAAGGGACTTGTCTAAGGTCATCCACCCAGGCTGGGCATCTGGACGGCTTCTCAGACCTCCCGACTTTCAGCTCAGGACTCTGGCAAACTTAGCCTTTGCCGGCTGTCTAGAGAAGTAGCGTGGCTCAGTGGAAAGAGCACGGGCTTTGGAGTCAGAGGTCATGGGTTCGAATCCTGGCTCCGCCACATGTCTGCTGTGTGACCTTGGGCAAGTCACTTAACTTCTCTGAGCCTCAGTTACCTCATCTGTAAAATGGGGATTAAGACTGTGAGCCCCACATGGGGCAACCTGATCACTTTGTATCCCCCCAAGCGCTTAGAACAGTGCTTTGCACATAGTAAGTTCTTAACAAATGCCAACATTATTATTATTATGGGGGCTGAGGGAAGTGTGAGAATGAGTTGCCCAGGAGACTTTTTGAAATAACCACATTGGCCTGCCACAGGCTTCTCAAAAAGGACCAACCCTGAGCCCCTTCTCCTCTGGGAAGATGCCATTCCTGGAAGACTCTGGGATACTGCCGGGCCCTCTGGAACCCTCTAGTGCAGTCAGGGGGGAAGATGAGGGAAGGAGCTGCCCAACTCCCTCTGCTAGAACATCAAAGACTGGGAGATCCCAGAAGGGAGAAACTCTGGTGGGCCTGGGAGTCAGAGGACCTGGGTTCTAGTCCCAGCTCTGCCATTTGTCTGCTATGTGACCTTGGACAAGTCACTTAACTTCTCTGTGCCTCAGTTCTCTCATCTGTAAAATAGGGACTGAGGCTATGAGCCTCAGATGGGACAGGGACTGTGTCCAGCCTGATTATCTTGTATCTACTTCAGAACTTAGAACAGTGCCTGGCACACAGTAAGTGCTTAACAAATGCCATTATTGTTATTATTATTTCAAACCCTATATTCAAGAGAGAGATGCAGAAAAATGTGAATTCAGTGGATGTTTCTATTGTTTTCCTTTGACTGCACTTTGGCAACTTCAAGAAATATTAACAACAACAACAATAGTAAATATGTTTCCTAAGCACTTACTGTGTCCCAAGCACTCTGATAAGCCCTGGGGAAGATACAAGATAATTTGATCTGATACCCATTAGACTTTTCTCCTTGATCACTATGTTATCAGTCCGTCTGGGACATTAAAAGTCTGAAGTTGAACTCTGAGGGGTTATGAATTTATTATTCAAAATACGGATCAAAACTTAATGCCTGGGAAGATGAGAAGGAACCTTACCAAATGTTTCCAGAAACTATAGTTTTAGAGCAGTAAGAAAAAGACTGCCAAAACTCACAAGGTGTCTCACTTCCAGTAGTAGATAGGGCAAAATGCATGCAATGTAGAATGAGAAGAGTTAAAAACAAGCATATTGATGAGGGATGGATTGTCTTGAATTATTAAACAGGTCACTGTTTGGGGATCAGCATTAAAATCCAACCTAAAAACCTCTCACCCCATAGAGCAGGAGCACTGGACTACTAAACCTAGCCTGGCGATCTTTATTCTAGCCCACTTCCGGGGTTAGGGAAGCCCTGGAACCTATTGGAGCATGGGTCTGGGAAACAAGACACCTGAATTCTCCCCCATTGCACTGATGTACATATGTTTATGCTAGATAAGTACCCAGATTATTTGGTTTCCCACAATCCCCCTTCACGGGGCTGCTGCCCCTAACTGTGCCCTCGCCAGACTTTCTGTTAGGGTATTTTCCTGACTCCTCTCTTTGCCGACTGCTGCCCTGCAGAGATTTGCTGGCGGGCAGCTGGACTGGGAGTATTAAGCAACAGGATGTCCTCAAAGGGCCAGCCTGAAAGAGACTCAGATTCAGATTGTTCATCCCTTCTGCTCACTCCCCACCAGAAACATCAGGGAGTCGCATTGGTTCAGTCAGCAGGTCCAGGATAAGGATGGGGCAGGGGTGACCCTCCCTAATTTACAGATGAGGAATCTGAGGCCCAGAAAGGTTAGGTGATTCATCTAAGGTGACATAGCAGATCAGTCTGTGATCCAACGGGGGCTGGGACCCGGGTCTCTTTTTACTAGCCTTTACTGGGTTGCGTCTGTGGGCTGCTCAGGGAGAGGAGCAGGGGGTGGCTACTGATATCCCCGCTCTTCCTGCCCAGACCCAAGTTATTTTATGTTGGGGGCAGAATGTGGACCTCCCTACAAATAATAATAATGATTATGGTATTTGTTAAGCACTTACAATGTGCCAAGCCCTGCTCTAAACGCTGGGGATGATACAAGTTAATCAGGTTGGACACAGTCCCTGTTCCACATGGGGCTCCACACTCTTATCCCCATTTTAAAGATGAGGTAACTGAGGCCCGGAGAAGTTAAGTGACTTGTCTAAAGTCACACAGCAGACAAGTAGCAGAGCCAGAATTAGAACCCAGGTCCTTCTAACTCCAAGGCCCATGTTCTATCCACTAAGCCATGCTGCTTCCTCTAGGACTTGCCATAGCCAAACTATCCAGTTCTGGGGTCCACAGGACTGACCAAGGTTTCCTCCAACCCAACCCTTTTCTGGGATCCCAGCAGGCACGGGCCTTAGCCCATTCCCCATCCACAGGTTAGGATGGGCCCAAGAGGTGGGTATGGGTGGCAGGGTGGCGGGGCTGGGGGGGCAGTTTAGGGCAAGAAGGACACTTCCTTCTCAGTATTCACACTGCTTATGTAAGGAAGGCTCCAGGTAGGCCACCCTGATAGGCTTTTAATTGAGATTTCTTGTAGGTCCTGATTGTATTTTATACTCCAAATCATTTTAACAGCATAATAATAATAATAATAACAATGGTATTTTTGTAAGTGCTTACTATGTGCCAGTCATTGTACTGGCACTGTACTGTACTAAGCACTGGGGTAGATACAAGCAAATCATGTTGGACACAGTCCCTGTCCCACAAGGGACTGACAGTCTAAATCCCCATTTTACAAATGAGGGAACTGAGGCCCGAAGACGTGAAGTGACTTGCCCAAGTTCACACAACAGAGAGAGAGAGTGCAGCCCCGAGGCCCTGCAGGAGGTGAGTGGGCTAGGGTCTCCCCAAAATGATGGGAGTCTGGGGGGAGGGGAGGGGTCTTCCTAATAATAATAATGGTATTAAGTATTATGTTCCAGGCACTGTACTAAGCACTGGGGTAGGTACAAGCAAATTGGGTTGGACACAGTCCCTGTCCCACGTTTACAGATTCCCATTTTACAGATGAGGTATCTGAGACACAGAGAAGTTAAGTGACTTGCCCAAGGTCACCTAACAGATGAGTGGTGGATCCCGGATTAGAACCCATGACCTTCTGCCACCCAGGCCCATGATCTATCCACTATGCCGTGCCATGGACCCCTTGCCCTTGCGCACCCTCTGGCCTTTCATACACCGACAGACCACTTCTCTCCCCACCCCAAAGCCCTCCTCCCAGAGGCCTTCCCTGCCTAAGCCCCCATTTCCCCTAACCACCGTCTCCTCTGTATTGCCTATGCAGCTGGCCCTGTTCCCGCCCTCCTCCCCCAGCCCCACAGCACTTATGTACTTACTCATCTGAACTTTATTTTCACATCTGTTTCTCCCTCTGGGCTACGTGGCTTCAAGATGGTGGACCTGGCCATGAGCTAGAGATCAATGGGAACACTGGAGAGACTATGCATGATAAATGGGTACCATTAGGGAATGAGCAGTGCCAATTTCTTGCTCAACCACCAATAAGAAGCCACAGAATCTGACTGGCAGCATGGAGTCTAATGATTGTTTGCGCCAGTCGGATCATCTTCGGGAGGGCCGAGGGGAGCTGACTGCATCAGCTAGGAGGGGGTTTATACAGATGGACCTATATATTAAAGTCTACATGTGTAAGCAGCCCACGCTCAGTACCTGGTCCAACAGCCATGTGCTGACATAATAATAATAATAATGATGGCATTTATTAAGCGCTTACTATGTGCAAAGCACTGTTCGAAGCGCTGACATCTCCTGAGAAGGAGTGGGATTAAACGTGCCTGACTTGGAGTGTGCTGTTCTCCCTTTCTTCTTTATGCTCCACCTCTCCATGCATGGTAGCAACTCCCCCTTTCTCCATCTCTCTCCGCTTCTCATCCCCATGCACCCCTTGTCCCCTAGTCCTGTCCCAGTGAGCTCAGGCATGTAATGCAGCCCATATGGATTCTGTGGATGGATGACTACTTCCCCATCTGATAATAATAATAATAATAATGGCATTTATTAAGAGCTTACTATGTGCAAAGCACTGTTCGAAGCACTGGATGCACAGCCACAGTCGGTCAATCTATCATATTTATTGGGCATTTATTTAAGCCTGCTGTGTGCAGACCACTGTACTAAGCACTTGGGAGAGTATAATATAACAATATAACAAATGTATTCCCTGCTCACAATGTGCTTACAGTCTAGAGGGCCTCCAGCAACCAGGTGGAGAGACAGGGGAGGGGGGCAGCATTGATGGCAGGGGACAGGGAGCAGAGGGAGAGACTTCACTGTACCTCATCTTATCTATCTTGCTGCCGACCTCTTGTCCATGTCCTGACTTTGGCCTGGAACGCTTTCCCTCCTCAAATCTGACATACAATTACTCTCTCTCCCTTCAAAGCCTTATTGAAGGCCCATCTCCTCCAAGAAACCTTCCCTGACTAAGCCCTCCTTTCCTCTTCTCCCACTCCATTCTGAGTCACTCTGACTTGCTCCCTTTATTCATCCCCCTCACAGCCCCCATGTACATATCCATAATATATTTATTTGTATTAATGTCTTTCTCCCCCTCTAGACTGTAGGCTCGTGTGGGCGGGGAATATACAAATGAATTAATATATCTGTTTATCGTTATATTGTTCTCTCCCAAGTTCTTAATATAGTGCTTTGCACACAGTAAGTGTTCAATAAATATGATTGAACGAATGAATGAAATTTCTGCCCCTCTTTGGCTCACTTTCCTCATCTGGAAAATGGGGATAAATCAGCAGCTCTCCCTATCACTTAGACTGTGAACCCTGTCTTACACGGGGACTCTTTTGGAATTGATTATCTTATATGTAGCCAAGCACCTGGGCCACTGCTTGTCACCTAGCAAGCATTAATAAATGCCATACTTATCAAATTGAGATGTGAATCATTTGCTGGGTTTTCTATGGTATTTGTTAAGCACTTAATATGTGCCAGGCACTGTACAAAGCACTGAGGTAGATACAAGACAATTGGGTTGAACACAGTCCCTGTCCCACATAGGGAAGCAATGTGGCCTATTGGATAGAGCACTGGCCTGGGAGTATTCTAATCCTGGCTCCACCACTTGCCTACTGTATGGCCTTGGACAAGTCACTTCACGTCTCTGTGCCTCAGTTACCACATCTGTAAAATGGGGATAAGACTGTGATCCCTAAGTGGGACAGGGACTGTGTCCAACCCAATTTGCTTATATTCACCCCAGAACTTAGTACAGTGTCTGGCACATAGTAAGTGTTTAACAAATACCATGATCATTATTATTATTATAGGGCTCACAGTCTTTGTCCCCATTTCACTGAGGGAACTGAGGCACAGAGTAGTGAAGTGACTAGCCCAAGATCACACAGCAGACAAGTGGCAGAGCTGGAATTAGAACTTAGGTCCTCTGACTCCCAGACACAGGCTCTTTCCACTAGGCCATGCTGCTTCATGCTGTTAGCATTGGGGAGTAGAGAAATAGATCACATCAATTTGACAATCTTGTATTGGAACCAATTAGGTTACTTCACTGGTTACTCAATGCTCTGGTGATCTTTCCACCCACTCGTCCTCAAACCTCCACCTCCAAAGTGTCATGGTAACCCTCCTCTGCATGAAGGAACATGCCTAGATCACCCCCTTCCAGCCCATCCACTGTTTGATGCCAGCAGACCACACCTCTACCCATCATTAAAACCTTTCTGAAGTCCCATCTCCTCCAGGAGGTCTTCCCTGATTCATCTCTCATCTCTCCACCTTAATTTCCCCTCCACTACCACTAAATAATAATAATAATAATTGTGGTATTTGTTAAGCACTTACTATGTGCCAGGCACTGTACTAAGCACTGTTGTAGATACAAGCAAATCAGGTTGGATACAGTCCCTGTCCCACATAGGCCTCAGTGTCTTAACCCTCATTTTACAGATGAGTTAACGGAGGCCCAGAGAAGCTAAGTGATCTGCCCAAGGTCACACAGTAGACAAGTAGCAGAGCCGAGATTAGAACCCAGGTCCTTCTAACTCCCAGGCCCATGCTCTATCCACTAGGCTATGCTACTTCCTTTCAGTACTTCCACATCACCAAAACATTGGTACTCCTCTTGCCCCCACTCCATTCCCTCGGCAGCACTTATGTATACAATCTTTACATTCTATTACTTTACCCTACCTGTACATTATTTTAGTGTCTGTCTCCACCACTAGATTGTGTGCTTGAGGGCAGGGATTGTGTCTATTCTATTTTATTCTCCTAATGATAATACTAATAATTGTGGTACTTGTTAAGCACTTACTATGTGCCAGGCATTGTACTAAGCACTGGAGTGGATACAAGCAAATCAGGTTGGGCACAGTCCCTGTCCCCCGTGGGGCTTATAATTGGGCTTAAAATTCCCATTTTAAAGATGAGGTAACTGAGGCCCAGAGAAGTGAAGTCAGAGAAGTGAATTTGTCCAAGGTCACACAGCAGTCAAGTGCTTCGGCAGCACATATACTAAAATTGGAACGATGCAGAGAAGATTAGCATGGCCCCTGCTCAAGGATGACATGCAAATTTGTGAAGCGTTTCATATTTTTCCTCTAGGAGGCCTTCCCAGACTGAGCCCCCTTTTTCTTCTCCTCCTCCCCATCCCCTCCTCTGCCCTACCACCTTCCACTCCCCACAGCACTTGTATATATTTGTACAGATTTATTACTCTATTTTACTTGTACATATTTACTACTCTATTTATTTTGTTAATAATGTGCATATAGCTGTAATTCTATTTATTCTGACGGTTTTGACACCGGTCTACATGTTTTATTTTGTTGTCTATCTCCCCCTTCTAGACTGTGAGCCCGTTGTTGGGTAGGGACCGTCCCTATATGTAGCCGACTTGTAATAATAATAATAATAATAATGGTATTTATTAAGCGCTTACTATGTGCAAAGCACTGTTCTAAGCGCTGGGGAGGTTACAAGGTGATCAGGTTGTCCCACGGGAGGCTCACAGTCTTAATCCCCATTTTACAGATGAAGTAACTGAGACCCAGAGAAGTTAAGTGACTTGCCCAAAGTCACACAGCTGACAATTGGCGGAGCCGGGGTTTGAACCCATGACCTCTGACTCCAAAGCCCATGCTCTTGCCACTGAGCCACACTGCTTCTGCTTCGCTGCTTGTACTTCCCAAGGGCTTAGTACAGTGCTCTGCACACAGTAAGTGCTCAATAAATACGACTGAATGAATGAATGAATGAATTAATGAATAATACTGAAGCAATGATTTAGGCACTGAGATCCTGGTGAGAGCTGAGTGGTTCTGGGCATTTGAAGGTTGAATGCAATTCCAAAACAAAACAAGGCTCAATTTGAGTTAGATAACAATCCTCCCAAATGTGGCAAATTAACCTGAGCTTAATATTTAAGTAAACGGCAGGAGTGATGAATGATACTGTCTGTTTGAACTAAGGGGTGCGAACTAGTTCTCTCTTGGTTAGTTATTACAACTTGCCAACTTCCACCACAGAGAAATCTCAGTAGAGAAGCAAGACTTTAATAAAAATCTCCATACAGCAAGTAGGAACCAAGGCTCTGTGAAAGTGCTATGCCTAAGAGAGTCAAGCAGACACTGAGGGTGCTGTCAGAATAATAATAATAAATTCAGGTATTTGTTAAGCACTTACCATGTGCCAGGCACTGTACTAAGCGCTGGAGAGTAGACTCCATTGGGCTTGTGCTCTAACCAGTTTAGAGAAACAGCATGGCCTAATGGATAGAGCACGGGTATGGGAGTCAGAAGGACCTGGGTTCTAGTCCCGGCTCTGCCACTTGTCTGCTGTGTGACCTTGAGGAAGGTACTTCACTTCTCTGTGCCTCAGTTACCTCATCTGTAAAATGGGGGTTATGACTGTGAGCCCCATGTGGGAGAGGGACTGTGTCCAACCCGATTACCTTGTATCTAGCCAAGTGCTTAGTACAGTGTCTGTCACATAATAAGCACTTAAATACCACAATTATTATTAATAATTATTATTATTATTAATTATAACCTGGTTATAGAACATGGTTTCTAATCCCAGCTCTGCCACATATCTGCTGTATGACCTTAGGCAAGCCACTTCACCTTTCTGGGCCTCAGTTACCTCATCTTTAAAATGAGGATTAAGACTGTGAGCCCCTTGTGGGAGAGGGGCTGTGTCCAACCTGATTACCTTGTATCTATCTCAGTGCTTAGAACAGTTCTTGGCACATCTTTTAGACTGTGAGCCCACTGTTGGGTAGGGACTGTCTCTATATGTTGCCAACTTGTACTTCCCAAGCGCTTAGTACAGTGCTCTGCACACAGTAAGTGCTCAATAAATATGATTGATTGATTGATTAAAAAGTACCATAATTATTCATTATTATCGTGATATGTGTTAAGCTGCTTCCTATGTACCCAGCACTGTACTAAGTGCTAGAATAAGTACAAAATAGTTAGGTGGTACATACAGTCCCTGTCCCACATGGGGTTCACAGTCTAAGGGGAAGGGGGAGAACAGGTCTTTGATCCCCATTTTACCAATGAGGAAACTGAGAAGTGAAGTGATTTGCCCAAGGATACAACAGGCAAATTGGAGAGCCGGAATTTGAACCCAGGTCCCCTCACTGCCAGGCCTGTGCTCTTTCACCTAGACCAGACTGCTTCTCATAGGCCATGCTGCTTCTTGTGGGGGTTGTTTTTGAAATAGGTCATGGAGCCTCACAACAGAAGAGGCCCCCTTACCGCTAACCAAGGGGGTTGTGGGGTGTGCTTAGAAGAAACAGCTGCTTCCTCTCCCACCTCACATGGGGTTGAGGCTCCCAGGCCCTATTTGGGCTCACTTGACAGCATTAGGGAAGTGTGTTTGCCATTGGAACTGTGTCTCCCTGTGTGAACTTCAATCAATCTATCAGTCAATCAATCCACATTATTTACTGTGTGCGGACCACTGTACCAAAGACTTGGGAGAGCATAATAATTAGTAGACAATATCCCTGTCCTCAAGGGGCTTACGATCTAGCAAAGACAGGCACTAAAATAATTTACAGGTAGGGGAAGCAACAGAGTTTAACAATATATAGGTAAGTGCTGTGAAGGTTGGGAGACGGTGAGCACTTAAGTGCTTAGGGAATGAGGAATTCAGTGCATATGGGCCTGGGAGTCAGTAGGACCTGGGTTCTAATCCAGGCTATGCCACATATCTGCTGTGTGACTTTTGGCAAGTCACTTCACTTCTCCAGGCCTCAGGTACCTCATTTCTAAAATGGGGATTAAGACTGTGAGCCCCATCTGGGACAGGAACTGTTTCCAACACAATTTGCTTGTACAATAATAATAAAAATAATAATGTTGGTGTTTCTTAAGCACTTACTATGTGTCAAGCACTGTTTTAAGCACTGGGGTAGATACAAGGTTATCAGGTTGTCCCATGTAGAGCTCACAGTCTTCATCCCCATTTTGCAGATGAGGTAACTGAGGCACAGAGAACTTAAGTGACTTGCCCAACATCACACAGCTGACAAATGGCAGAGCCGGGATTAGAACCCATGACCTCTGATTCCCAGGCCCGTGCTTTTTCCACTAAACCATGCTGATTCTCTTGTATCCACCCTAATAATAATGATGATGATGGTATTTGTTAAGCACTTACTATGTGTAAAGCACTGTTCTAAGCGCTAGGGTAGATACAAGGTGATCAGGTTGTCCCATGTGGGGCTCACAGTCTTAATCCACATTTTACAGATGAGGGAACTGAGGCCCAGAGAAGTTAAGTGACTTGCCCAAAGTCACACAGCTGACAAATGGCAGAGTGGGATTAGAACCCATGACCTCTGGCTCCCAAGCCCAGGCTCTTTCCACTGAGCCACGCTGCCACCCTAGTGCTTAGTACAGTGCCTGGCACATAGTATGTGCGTAATAAATACCACAATTAGTAGAGAAGCAGCGCGGCCTAGTGGCAAGAACACAGATTTGGAGCCAGGATTAGAACCCTGAACCTCTGATTCCCAGGCCTGTGTTTTTTCCACTAGGACACGCTGCTTCTCCAATAGTTTGGTATTAAAGGAGTGAACTAGCAGAGAATCATGAAGTGAGTTGCTTAAAAAATAACAGTTCATCAGATGAGCTTAAGTTTACCTTAAGAAAAACAGGAAGAAGCAGGCAAAGATTAAACTCAGAGTAAATAACTAGGCTAGGCTGACAAATCAGCTGCTTCAAAGCCCACACAGACCTCTTCCTGCCCTCCCGCCCCGCCCCACTCTTTTGGGTCCTTGATTTCTCCATTAGTAAGTCTGGCTTTTGCTCATTTTTGCTAAGATGGTTTTCTGTTCTTTGGGGCCGGGTAGCCTGCCCTGGACCCTTCCCCACATTAGCTACTGATGCCCCCTGCCCGCCCCCTCTTGACAATGTGTGGTGGAGGGAGGAGAGAACTACAGCTCTTTAGTTGAATTTACTACTACAGTTGGATTTACCAGAGAGTGAAGAGGCCCCTTCCTCCTTCTCCTCTTCCACCTGGCTATGCAGGCAGGAAACCTAGGCCTAGTCTGACTGACCTGGGCTGACCCTCACCTCCATCGCGCATGCTCCTGCTGCTGTCCAGCCAGTTGGTGCCAGACAGTGACTACTCTTCAGCCTGGAAAACAGTGCCCACTGGTCCAGAGTCGTCCCCCATCCCGCTCTCTGTTGTGCATCTGGTACTCACCTTCTCTGACATTTTGACTCACTCCCCAGGGGCATCTGAAAGGCCTGCCTCCACCCAATGTCCTGACCTACTCACAGTCATCTAACACAGCCCACCACCCAGACCACTTCTACTCCTCCTCCTCCTACTGCACCTCCTTGATGACCTCCCTGCCCCCTGTCCCTCTCCACTCCAGTCCATACTTCACTCTGCTGCCCGGATCATTTTTCTACAAAAACATTCAGCTGTGTGACTTGGGTAACTGTAACGCAGGAGCTTAGCTCCAAGCAGATTCATTCTGGATTCGGTGAGACCGAAGAGGGAGGAGCCTTTGCAATGGGGTTCATATCACCTTTAATCTAGCAGCGGCCGGTCGAAGTCCTGGTGCAAGGACAGCCCCCTTCCCCGGGACATCTGTGGAGCATCCGCACCGCAACAGGTGTGGGGCGGGCTTTTATACAGAACCGGACAAATGTGGCCACTTGCCGAAGGCTTATCTAAGGCCTACATAAGTATGGTGCAGTTAGAAATATTAGAAATATACGGCGCATGAGCAGAAAGCAAAGCAAGGAATTCTAGGTATCATAACAAAGCGAGGGATCCTGGATATCACAACAAAGTGAGGGATTCTGGGTATCACAGTATTCCGTGGACATACAGAAAGTCACTTAACTTCTCTGCTTGTTACCTCATCTGTAAAATGGGGATTAAGACTGTGAGCCCCACGTGGGACAACCTGATTACCTTGTATCTCCCCCAGCGCTTAGAACAGTACTTGGCACGTAGTAAGTGCTTAACAAATACCATTATTATTATTAATAAAGGGAGCAAGTCAGGGTGATGAAGAAGGGACTGTGAGCCCGTTGTTGGGTAGGGACCGTCTCTATATGTTGCCGACTTGTACTTCCCAAGCGCTTAGTACAGTGCTCTGCACACAGTAAGCGCTCAATAAATACGATTGAATGAATGAGTGGAAGAAGAGGAAAGGAGGGCTTAGGGAAGGTCTCTTGGAGGAGATATGCCTTCAATAAGGCTTTCAAGGAGGGGAGGGTAATTGTCTGTTTGATTGCAGATTTAGATAATAGAGGACAAGTGAGCAGATACCACTCCCTGCCTCTGATCTAATCAACTGGTCAGGGGTTTCAGCCTTGTCAAGGGAGGAATAAATCCATCCTACTTGAGACTTTAAATATGCCAATCTCCCTGATAAAGCAGGTAGGGGGAGGGTACTGGTTATGTGCTCCCTTTGAGTAGCTCACTCAACAGTACTTGGAGGTTTTCTTGTTAAAGAGGCAATCAAGCAGGCCTAGACATGAAACAGCTTAGAGGGGACAGTCAGAGAGAGAAGGAGGGCAAATGCAACACCCTGATCACTGTACTTCTGTTGTGATCGGGTTTGTCTGATCTCCATTTTGTTTTCCCATCCCTTCCTCCCATCTCTTCCTCCCATCCCTTTGTACACCCTTCTTCACGAAGAAGAATGCCCGCCAAAACTTCCCGCCACAAAACCTGCCTAACAAAAGGCCTCCCCCACCCTGACCTGCCTGACAAAAGCCCTCCCCCACCCTGTTCAGAGCCGTTTATGACCCCAAGTGAAAATTAACCAATTGCAAGCCTCTGTTTCTGTAAACTTTCCACTGATTCGCAACTCCTGACCGTTAGCCTTGCGTTTTGTGCCGTTATAAACTCCGGCCCTACGCCTGATCGGGGCTGCTTGATCTGGGTTCCTGGCCCCTTGCAGCCGCGCGCTAATAAAATCCACTTCTAAATTACTACCTGGGTCTCACTCGCTGATTCTCGGCACAACACTTCCACAGGCTTCAACTGAGGCTATGACCATCCACTGTACCATGAAACAGCAGGATGCTGCATGACAACAGAAACAGTCATCAACCAATAGTGTTGATTTAGCATCTACTGTGTGCAGAGCACTGTACTAAGCACTTTGGAGAATACAATAGAGTCAATAGGCACAATCCCCATATTCAAGGATTTTACAGTCTACTTTTTTTAATGGTATTTGTTAAGCTTTTCATTCATTCATTCATTAAATTGTATTTATTGAGCACTTACTGTGTGCAGAACACTGTACTAAGCACTCGGAAAGTACAATGCACCAGGCACTGTTCTAAGTGCTGGGGTAGATACAAGATAATAAGCTTGGACACAGTCCATGCCCCACGTGGGGCTCACAGTCTAAATCCCCATTTTACAGATGAGGGAACTGAGGCACAGAGAAGAGAAGTGACTTGCCCAAGTTCACACAGCAGAGATGGGATGAGAACCCACGTCATTCTGACTCCCAAGTCCGGGCTCTATCCACTAGTCTGCTCTGCTTCTCGTGTGTGTGTGCATTTAAAGCTCTACTGTGCCATGTGCTTTGGAGAATCCAATAACAGACATATTGCAGACACAATCCCTGCCCTCGGGGATCTTACAGTCTCTTGTGTGCAAAGCACTGTACTAATCTCTTGGGAGACATCGATAGAGTTCATAGACACAATTCCTGTCCTCAAGGAGTTATAATCTAGCAGTGGAGACAGCCACTAAATTACATAACAGGTAGGAGAAAGCAATAGAGTTATAGAGATCTGTGCCTAAGTGCTTTACTTCCCAAGCGCTTAGTACAGTGCTCTGTACACAGTAAGCGCTCAATAAATACGATTGAATGAATGAATGAATACCCAAGTTCTTAGGTGGCACAGAAGAGGTGAAGCGGCAGTTAAGGATAGAAATAGAGTGAGGAGATGAGATTAATCAGGAAAGGCCTCCTGGGAGAGGTGTGACCTCAGAAGGGCTTGGAAGATGGGGACAGCTGTGGTCTCCTGGATGTGAAGGGGCCGAGGGAGTTCCAGGCAGGAGGGAGAGCTGGAGCAAGAAGTGGACCGTGAGAGAGGTGAGAACAAGGTAAGAGTGACTAGCTTGGTTTGAGGGGGTGAAATATGGGGGCTGGGGTGTAGAGGGAGAAGCGTGAGGGGCCTGGAACACCCTCCCTCTCCATATCTGACAGAAAATTACTCTCCCCCAGCTTCAAAGCCTTATTAAAGGCACATCTCCTCCAAGAGGCTTTCCCTGACTAAGCCCTATTTTCCTTTTATTCCACTCCCTTCTGCATCACCCTGACTTGCTCCCTTTATTCATCCCCACAGCACTTATGTACATATCCATAATTTATTTATATTCATGTCCATCTCCCCCTTTAGACTGTAAGCAGGAAATGTGTCTGTTATATTGTTGTACTGGACTCTCCCAAGCACTCAGTATAGTGCTCTGCATGCAGTAAGCACTCAATAGATATGATTGATTAAGTTGTGGGGGTGGGGGGGGGGCACAGATTTTAGAGAGGCTTGAAGCCAGTGATCAGTGCTACCACTCCCGGAGAAGCGTAGCATAGAGAACACAGCGACAGCTGCTTGCTTCAAGTCTGGCACTTTTAATCCCACTCCCTCCTGGAAAGGCTCAGCACATAGCCCAGGGTCCAGGTACTGAGCACCGGGCTCCTCACACAGGTAGTTTTAAACACATCCGTTTATTCGCATAAGCCCTGGATGACACATTCAGCTCCCCTTGGCCCTCCCAAAGATGGTCCCACAGGAGTGAACCCTCATTAGTCCCCATGCTGTAGGACAGGTTCTGTTGCCTATCATTGGAGGTTGAGCAAGAAGTTGGCATCCCTCGATCTCCAATGGCCCCCATTCATCACTCTTAGACTTTTCTCCAACAGTCTGTTGACCTCCACGTCATGGCTCGATCTGCCATCTTAGTTAGAGACATGTGCCCTGGGGCAGGGGGCACCCCCGAAAGAACAAGGCTTTGGGGAAACACGGGGTACACAGGTCGATCCCAAACTGCGATGGGGTAGAGGCTGGAGGTGTCCCTTGGGCTGCGCTCCATGGCAGGGGCTGGAGGAAGGCACCATGGCCTGCATTGTCAGGGTGAGTGTGGGAAGGGGACACCAGTCCTGTCGGGGGATGCTGTGTGCAGGCAAGGAGGCACCTGCTGAACACTGGAGAGGTGGCCCTGGCCCCCAGAGTGTGCAACAGATAAGAGAGGATGGGGGAAGGGAGGGGCGGCGTCAGCTCCGCAGAGATGGTATCTGGGAATGTCCTCTCCTCACTGCAGGACCCACCCTGGATCACAGGGAAAATTCAGCTTGGATCTTCTTCCCCACACTGCAAAGCTCAATCCAGATGATGGTTTGGAACTCAGGTAAAAAACAGCCGTAGCAGTACGGTGATGCCCTGTGGTGGCAAAGGCTCTATCCACAAGGCTCACCTCTCTTCCACGGAGCCCGAGCCTGAGAAGGGCCAGTGAAATCAATCAATCGTATTTATTGAGCGCTTACTATGTGCAGAGCACTCTGCACACTCTGCAAACAGTTGGGAGTCTCTGCTGGAGGAGGAGAGGAATGGACTACCATTGGAGGGTTTTGAGGAGTGGAGAGAAGTGTGCAGAAAATGATCTGGTCTCTGAGCTAGCATTGTAGAGGGGAAGACAGAATGCTTGGCACTTGGAGTGGGCATGGAAGGGTCCTAGGAAGGATGGGGGAGTTTGGCAAGCAGGCAGGGATTATGGACTGGGGCACCCAGTACCTGAGTTCTGGGGAGAGGGTGAAGAACGGAGTGCTGGGGAGGGGTGGGCAGGCCTGCCTCAACATTCCTAGTTCTCTCCTTCTGTGAGCCAGATTCTGTTGCCATGGCATCCGTATGTGGACTGGGGGTGCCATTCCACTTGGCCTCAGGGAGAAGCCGAAAGGGGTCTCTTTCCCTAGAGTCTATTTCCATTCCTGTGCAAACCCTTCCCTTCCCTCCCCTTCCTAGCTGCCTCAGCAATGCCCCGGGCCAAGAAGCCGTTAGACCTGGAATCTGAGGATTGGGTAGGGGCACCCAAATGGCGGGAAAAGATCCTGAAGACAGCCCAGGAGGCCCAAAGTCTGACAGAGATGTGCGGGCAGAGGGCGGTGGCTATGTGGCATCCCAAGGAGCCACCCCGCGACCCCACTGTGGCCCGACGCCTGATCCGGGAGGCCCAGCTGGCACCCTGGCGCTTCCGCATGCAACTGGTTAAGGGCGGGGGCATGATGGAGACCCCACCACGCGGCAAGGGTGTCACGCTCTGGTGGGGCAAGATCAAGCCTCCCCAGTGGAAGTCCCGCATGCCTCTGCCCCTCCTCCGGGACATGACCACCCTGCAGACCTCAAAGCAGATCCATGCCTATGCCCGAGAGTGCCGGCTGGTCGCCGCTCGCCTGAACCGGGCAGGGGACCAGGTCAACCTGAAGATGCGGGAGCTGATGAAACAGCGACAATCCACAGACCATACCCTAAGCATTGTGCGCCGGGGGATACTGGTCAACCAGCAGTGCAAACAGCTGCGTACCTACCGGCCCCGCTCGGAGAAGGTGAAGCCCCCTCGGTTCTCCCTGTGCTCCACCCGAGGCTGGCTGGGGGACACACCTGGAAACATCCCACCTCCCACCCCGAGATGGTCTGTCACCCTGCTCTTCCCCCTCCCCATGTCCCTCCTCCCAGAGGGAGGGCTGGAGGCAGAGCAGGGGGCAGGGACAGAGCCTGGGGAGGAGGCAGTAGTGGAATGTGCAGTGGTGGGCTGCTGGGGCCTGGTCCCCAAGGAGAGAGGCAGGATCAAGTCGCTGATCCTCTGTGGACCCAGGTACCTGACCAGGTGGATGAGATCCTGGAGAAGGAGCGACAGCTGCTGCTGAAGCTAAAGAGGAAACTGGAGCAAGACTTGGGCATTTCGGAGAGTGTGGTCAAGGTGCCGATAGACTTCCCTTGATGCTTCCTGGATTCCCCAATTTTGGGCCCTGGCTCATTCTCCCCTCTTCCTCCTCCTCCTCTTCCCTTCACCCCAGGCTCCAACTCTCACCCTCATGCACCCCCTCACACCGCCCTAGATATGACCTCTAACCCCCTGTACCACCTGTCTAGCCCATTGGTCCTGGCAGGACCCCTGTGGCACACCCCCATCCTTCCCCCAGGCCTTGGCATTGATCTCCATCCTTCCTCCCCTTCACCCCACATGCCCTGGTCCTGACGCCCCAACCTCACCTTACTGTACCCCTCCAGGATCTGGCTAAGTGTCGCTCCTCCTTGGAGTCCTGCTGTCAGCAGCGATTGCTTGTGGTGGAGCTTCTAAACAAATCCCTGGAGGAGGTGCTGGGAGAAGCTGGAAGGAAATCTTGGCTCTTCCTCAGCCGTCCACCCTCCCCCTGGCAGGAAATTAATCCTACTCCCACCGCGAACCCTCTGGGCGCCTACACCCCCGGTAACTCCCCCTGCTGCCCCATACCCAGAAAGGGAGATGAGATAGAGGGACACTGAGACAGTGGCCAGGGATGAGAGGCAAAGACACTGAGATATTGAGACAGATGAAAAGGCAAAGGTCTGAGAGATACTGAGATAGAAATGTAGGGACCCACAAAGGATGCAAGACAAAGAAAGATAGCCAGAGACGCTGAGGCTCAGAATCAGTAAGACACTGAGAGAGTCACACCGAAGGCTTCACCTACCATCTATTCCCAAATTTACATCTCCAGCCCTGATCTCCCTCCCTCTCTGCAGGCTCACGTCCCTCCTCTCTTCACAACATCTCTACTTAGATGTCCCACCACCTCAGACTTAACATGTCCAAAACAGTACTCCTCATCTCCCCACCAAGACTTTGTCATCCCTGACTTTCCCATCACTGTAGACAGCACCACCATTCTCCATCTCACAAGCCCTTGGCGTTATCGACTCATCTCTCTCATCAATCATATTTGAATTCCTGCTGTGCGCAGAGCACTGTACTAAATACTATATGCTTGGAAGAGTACAACGTAACAGACATCCTTAATATCCAAAAGTCTTCCCAACTTCCATGGTACCAGAGAGCACCAGAGAGAGTTCCCGAGGGGATTTTTCTGGGAACTGGTGACATCTTTCAGGGCATCATTAAGGGGAGGGTGAAGAGGTATCCCAGAAGCTTGCCGCTCCCTAGCCTCGTTTGGGAAAAGTCCTGCTTCCGGGTTGTCGAATCCTGCTTCTAAGCTTGATAGCTTTTCTGATTCCTTCACTCCAAAATTCACGTAGTCTTCCTTATCTCTTCTAGACTGTGAGCCCGTTGTTGGGTAGGGACCATCTCTATGTGTTGCCAACTTGTACTTCCCAAGCGCTTAGTACAGTGCTCTGCATACAGTAAGCACTTAATAAATACGATTGAATGAATGAATGAAAGACATTTCCTGCCCACAGTGCCCAACACCTGACCCGGGAGGCCCACCTGGCACCCTGACTGCCTTTCAGTCTGGAGGAGACAGGCATTAATATAAATAAATTATGGACGTGTACATATTCAACCTGTCACCAAATCCTCTCGGTTCAACCTTCACAACATCGCTATCCAAACTGCTACGGCATTAATCCAGTCACTTATCCTATCCTGCTTTGACTACTACATCGGTCTCCTCGCTGACCTCCCTGCCTCCTGTCTCTCCCCACTCCAGTCCATACTTCACTTTCCTGCTCAGATCATTTTCCTGTAAAAACACTCAGTCCATGTTTCCCCACTCAAGAACTTTCAGTGGTTGCCCATCCACCTCTGCATCAAACAGAAACTCCTTACCATCAGCTTTAAAGCACTCAATCACCTTGCCCCTTCCTACCTCAACTCGCTACTCTCCTACAACCCAGCCTGCACACTTTGCTCTGCTAGCCTTCTCACTGTACCTTGATCTCATCTATTCTCACCACCAACCTCCTGCCCACCTCCTGCCTCTACTCTGGAATGCCCTCCCTCTTCATATCTTACAGATGGTCACTCTCCCCACCTTCAAAGCCTTATTAAAAACACATCTCCAAGAGGGCTTCCCCAACTAAGCCCTCATTTCTTCTCCCACTCCCTTCTGTGTCACCCTTTCACTTGAATTTGCAACCTTAAGTCAATTCTCCCTCAGCACTGTCTGTATCCCCCTCTCAAGACTGTAAGCTGCTTGTGGGCAGGGAATGTGTCTACTGTTATACTGTACTTTCCCAAACATTTACTAGTGTTTGCACACACAGTAAGTGCTCAGTAAATATAATTGATTGAGAGAGACACTAAGAAAGAGATAGCCTCACACCCTGACAGATTCAGAGACCAAAAAATGAGATAAGATGGGGCAGGGTGAGAAGGGAAGAATGGGACAGGGGGAGAGTGAGGTGAGACAGGAGAAGAGAGGAATTGGAGTTGGCGGAGCGGTGAGAAGGGAGGAGGGAGAAATAGTGGGGGGAGCAAGGTGAGAAGGAGGAGTTGGGGGGTAGAAGGGGAGCCCTTTTGGAACTCCCTGCCCTCTGCCTTCACCCCAGAGTGTGCTGTGATCCTTGATACGGCAAAGAACTTGTATCCCAAGGCCCATGATGTGCTGAAACAGCTGGTGAAAAACCAGGCACTTGTGAAGACCCAACAGCAAGAAATATACAAACAAGTGAGGCAAAAGCTGACCCAGAAGATGAAGGAGACCATGATGCTCAAGGTGGGCTGGATCAAATGGGTTGGGAGGTAGTGGGGGAGTTGGGTGCAGAGGACTTAAGGCCTCTTCTCCCCCATCTCATGGCAGAGATTCCTGAAGCCCCAGAGCTATCCCCTGGTCCATCCCCACCCCATCCTTGTCATCCATGTGAGAAGCTGATGGCTTCTCCCCAAGATGAGGGGCTAGGGAAAGCAGAGTGGGGGACCCTGGGTCACCTGTGCTCACTGTTCCCAGACCCTTGGCCAGGCCCTGCCCTTCCTGATTAATCCTCCCCCCTCCCGACCCTTTGCCTCCAGGAGCGGCTGAATGTGTCCTCGGGGCTGATGCGAGGGACCATCAACCAGAGTGAGAAGTTCAAAGAGGACTTGGAACAAACCCAGGGGGTCCTCCAGGTGGGGGCAGAACTAGAAGGCTCGGTGGGGGGGGTGGGGTAGGGAGGAAATCTCTAAGCCTGTGGCTGAACCCCTGTAACTGAACCGTTCTCCTCTTGTCCCTGGGTGCCCACCCCGCCCTGCCCCCTGGCCACCTCCCTCATCTCTGGGATGCTACAGTACTCTGGCAGGAGTCGGGTGGGGAAGCCGGGGCTCATCCAATGCTCTGTTCACACAGGGACCTATGACTGTGAATTACCTGGAGACGCGGGAGAAGTTGACACGCCCCATGGTGCGGGTGTACCAGAGACACGTGGGCACCCAGCTGCCCGAGGCCACCCGCCTTGCCCAGGTAAGGGCCCCACCCCACCCTCCCTCTCCAAACTCATAGTGGCAAGGTGCAACGGCAGCCTTCCCCCACCTCCAAGTTCTCTTCTCATCTCCTTCTGCCCCACAGGCCTCCCAGAAGTTGGATAAGTTCCTGACCCACACAAACCAGGACCTGGAGAAATTGAAGGCTACACAGGAGCACCTCAAATCGTGTATGAGCAGCAAGCAGATGGGCTATGATGTGGACTATGCAGTCCTGCGGCTGCGTCAGCACCAGAACCACCCACACATGACCTACGAGCAGGCCCAACGCCTCGTTCATAACTGATTAACCTCTAACTCCCCAAAGGTGGCAGGGAAGGAGAAGGGGGAGGTAGTGAGAATAAACTATGATGGAGCTGTCCATTTCCACAACACCTCCTACCCAACTCTCGTGGTCACCCAACACCACGGTCGGGCCCGGAACCCACAGAGTGGCAGCTACACTCTAGAGCTGTCCAGGGGTCTGGGGCTCTGACCGCTCGGTCCTCTGTTATCAGGGCCAGACTCTAAAGCTCTCAGAGAAGCAGCGTGGCTCAGTGGAAAGATCACGGGCTTGGGAGTCAGAGGTCATGGGATCATTCATTCATTTACTCAATCGTATTTATTGAGCACTTACTGTGTGCAGAGCACTGTACTAAGCACTTGGGACGTACAAGCTGGCAACATATAGAGACGGTCCCTACCCAACAATGGCTCACAGTCTAGAAGCCCAGCTCTGCCATTTGTCAGCTGTGACTTTGAGCAAGTCTCTTCACTTCTCTGTGCCTCAGTTTCCTCATCTGTAACATTGGGATTAAGACTGTGAGCCCCACGTGAGACAACCTGATTACCTTGTATCCCCCCAGCGCTTAGACCAGTATTCACCACATACTAAGCGCTTAACAAATACCATCATTATTATTAACATGAACCCAACTCTGCCCAGGGCATCCACATGGGGATAAGAATGAAATAATAATAATAATAATAATAATGGCATTTATTAAGCGCTTACTATGTGCATCCACATGGGGATAAGAATGAAATAATAATAATAATAATGGCATTTATTAAGCGCTTACTATGTGCAAAGCACTGTTCTAAGCAATGGGGAAGTTACAAGATGACCAGGTTGTCCCATGGGGGGCTCACAGTCTTAATCCCCATTTTACAGATGAGGTAACTGAGGCACAGAGAAGTTAAGTGACTTGCCCAAAGTCACACAGCTGACAATTGGCGGAGGCGGGATTCGAACCCACGACCTGACTACAAAGCCCGTGCTCTTTCCACTGAGCCACGCTGTTTCCCTAACCCAGACCTGCCCTGAGTGAACATGACCCCCAGGGGTATCAGGGGTCTGACAAGGGGGTGGTACAGAGCCAAGCAGGGACTGAGGGCCCCCTTCCTTTTCCCCCTTGGCAACTCTTTCTTCCCTTTCCAGGACCTAATCCCAGGGTGAGCCGTTATTTGGTCCCGTGACCACAGGGTGGCGACAGAGGAACAGGGAATGAAGCCTGGTGGGCTGCACTTCAGCTTCCAGCCACACGAGGGCAGCAGGAAACGGAGATTCATCCCTACTAGTGCAGGAGTGTGAACAGCAACCCAGCCTGGTAGCTTCCAAGCTCAAACCTGAGCCTCCTCCCAGCGCTGCCCTGGTCCTCGCTACACCTGCAGCACGGTGTTTCGGTTTTTTATGGTATTTCCTAAACACTTACTATGTGCCAGGCACTGTACTAACGGCTGGGGTAGATACAAGCTCATCAAACTGGACACAGCCCATGCCCCACATGGGGCCACAGTCTTAATTCCTATTTTACATATGAGGTACTCAAGTGACTTGCCCGAGGTCACAAAGCAGACAAACGGAAGAGCTGGGATTAGAACCCAGGTCTTTCTGTCTCCCAGGGCCATGTTCCATCTACTAGGCCATGATTAATAATAATAATAATAATGTTGGTATTTGTTAAGTGCTTACTATGTGCCAAGCACTGTTCTAAGCACTGGGGTAGATACAAGGTAATCAGGTTGTCCCACGTGGGGCTCACAGTCGTAATCCCCATTTTACAGATGAGGGAACTGAGGCCCAGAGAAGTTAAGTGACTGGCCCAGAGTCACACAGCTGACAAGTAGCAGAGTCGGGATTTGAACCCATGACATCTGACTCCAAAGCCCATGCTCTTTCCACTGAGCCACGCTGCTTCTCTAATTCTGGTTCAGGCCCAGGGGCATTTAATTGCCTCCACTTGAACAGAAAGGAAAAACTGAAGGGGTGGAAGAGATAATGAATTGTGGGTCTGATGCAATTCCATCACCCTAAGATTTGGGCCCACACCCAAGCCTGCTTTGAGGCCCATGACCAGGTGATACTGGACTTCCATTGTCTTCCTGCCCAACTCGGGGAGTGGTCCCAGGTTAGCCCCACCTGGCTCAAATCCACCTAGACAGGTCCCGGTTTTTCTCTGTCTTTCAATGCATGAGTTCCACCTCCTCTACTCCTGTATCGGACTGTCAGTCCTAGAGTAGGAACTGAGTCTTCTCCCTCTGTCTGCACCCACCAACACGCAATACAGTGTGCCACTGTTCTGTCACCCTCAATACCTCTTGGGGTCAGGGACTGAATTATCTTCAATCCATGCTCCCAGAATCAAGGAGAGAAGGAGAGAGAGAAAGGGAGAGGAAGAGGGAGGGAGAGAAGGAGAAGGAGAGAGAGAGATGAGTAAGAATGTGTGGCTTTCCCATTCAGATTGTCAGTCCCTCCCTGATTCTCCTCCCAGCATGGGACCCAGGACCCTGCACACAGATGCTGCATAAATATGGTAATGTTGTGACTGATCTTCTGGCCCTCCCCTCATCCTGGACAAATCCATTCCAACCCAAGCCCAAGCCTCCATCTCAGGCCCTACCTTGGGTCCTCTCCCTCTATCTTCAGGGATCTCTCTCCCCCTCTCCTTCCACATCTTGCCCCCCTTCCCTTGTATGGCTTGCACCAGCATGCACCGGTTTACATAATTTCTATATTTGTAGTGCATTGGTTCGTTAACTCTGTGTCCTTTTCAGGTCTGTCCATGTCAGTGTTGCCCATCTTAGACTGCAAGTTCCCAGAGGGCAGGAGCAGGAGTGGTTAAATAGCAGTGTGCTCAGCTGAGAGGGCAAAGTCCAGGCTCTTGGATGATGGTGGAGGGAGGGAATTTCTCTGGCTTTCCTGACAGTGGCAGCAATGGGGTAGCTAGTGGTGGCTGCCACCAGCAGACCTTCCTTTCTTCCTTCCCTCCCTTAGAACTGCAGTGGGAGCTTATTATCATAGCAACTCTATGGTACCCAATATTTTCCCATCTCCAGGACCCTGGGGGCAGAGGGAGGGAAGGTCCACTTGAGTGAGTGTGAGCCTCTGACTAGGGGGGTGGGGGTGGGGGGTTCTGCCCACTGCCCCAGGAATCCCATTGGGGTGCAGATGGAGGGTGGGAGAGCTGCAGGTATGCCTCATGGCCTTCATATCTAGAATGGAATGTCAGCTACTGAACATGTGAAAAGGGCCCAGAACTCCACCCCATCCCAATCCCTCTCCCCTCCATGCCCCCACCTGGACGGCCCTTCTGCATCCTCCCCCTCAAGGCCCTGGACTCCAGGGGAAGGGCCGAGGGGGGGGGGAAGGGCAGATCTCCAATCAGACAGACACTGACCAAGCAGCCAGATTAGAATAACAATCTTGGTTTCTGCCTAGGGGAGCCTGCTTGAGAGAAAAGGCAATTAAGGAAAAACCTACAGCCCTCTAAGATCATTTGATCTCTCCTCCGGCTCTGGCTCCTCCTCCCCTCAGCCCTCTGAAGGGGCGTGAGGGACAGATAGGGGACACCATCAAAGGGCCAGAACCCCAGTCTCACCCGCCTGGAAGGCAGGGGGTGGTCATAGAGAATAGCACGCTGACACAAAAGGATTCCACGGGAAACTAAGGGGAATCGCCAGGTCCATGGGGCTCTCCAGACGTCCAAGTCCCTCCGCTGCCGGCCAGGTCCCCTCTGAGCTGAGCAGGGGCTATGTGGCTTTGAGGTGTCCATTGGCAAGGTGGCGCGACCCTTCCACCCTGCTCTTCGGGGCACAGTTGTTGTTGGAGGTGCTGCTGAGGTGGTCAGCCCCGTTGGGGAGGTGTTCCGGCTCATCTTCTGTCAGCACCTCTTCCACATCACTCCTTTCGTCCTTCTCCATCTGAGAGAGAGGCAGACAGGGTCAGAGATTCAGAGAGGGACACAGAGAACCAGAGAGGGACAGAGGAAGAGAGACAGCGGGCAAGAGAGAGACAGAAAGGGAGGGACAAGGGACCCAGAGAAAGGGAGAGACTGAGAGCGAGAGATCTTCATCCAAACTACCTTGTTGATTCAAGCCCATAGCCTATCCTGCCTTGACTACTGCATCTGCCGCCTTGCTGACCTCCCTGCCTCCTGTCTCTCCCCACTCCAGTCCATACTTCACTCTGTTGCCCAGATTATTTTTCTATAATGTTCAGTTCACGTTTCCCCACTCAAGAACTTCCAGTGGTTGCCCATCACTTCTGCATCAAATAAAAACTCCTTACCAAAGGCTTTAAAGCACTCAATCAGCTCACCCCTTATCTCTCAAAACAGAGCTCTTTATCTTCTCACCCAAACCCTGTTCTCCCCTTGACTTTCCTATCACTGTAGACAGCACCACCGTCCCTCCGTCTCACCAGCCCATAACTTTGGCATTATTCTCGACTCATTCAAACCACATATTCAATCTGTCGCCAAATCCTGACAGTTCAACTTCATGACGTCATTAAAATCCTCCCTTTCCTCTCCATCCAAACTGCTACCACGTTGCTCCAAGCCCTTATCCTTTCCTGCCTTGACTACTGCATCTGCCTCCCTGTTGACATCCCGGCCTCCTGTTTCTCGCCACTTCAGTCCATACTTCACACTGCTGCCTGGATCGTTTTTTCTACATAAATATTCAGCCCAGACTTCCCCAACTCCTCAAGAACCTTCAGTGGTTGCCCAACCAACTCTTCATCAAACAGAAATTTCCTTATCATTGGCTATAAAGCACTCAATCACCTTGTACATCTAAACTAAGCTTGCTGTGGGCAGGGAATGTATCTGTTATATTGTACTCTCTCAAGCGCTTAGTACAGTGCTCTACACACAGTAAGCACTCAATAAATATGACTAACTTGTCCCCTCCTCCCTTATTTCCTACTACAACCCAACCTGTACACCCTGCTCCTCTAATGCCAACCTACTCACTGTACCTTGATCTCATCTATTTCACCAATTACCCCTTGCCCACATCCTGCCTCTGACCTGGAATGCCCTCCCTCTTCAAATCTGACAGATAATCACTCTCCCCACCTTCAAGGCCTTATTGAAGGCACATCTCCTCCAAAAGGCCTTCACAGACTAAGCCCTCATTTTCTTTTCTCCAGTCCGCTTCTGCAACACCTTTGTAGATGAAGCGCTTAACAAATACCATCGTTATTATTACTTGCACCCTTCATTCACCCCTCCCTCAACCCCAAAGCACTTAAGTACATATCCATAATTTATATAAATTAATGTCTGCCTCCCCGTCTAGACTGTAAACTCGCTGTGGGCAGGGAATGCATCTACCAACTCTGTTATATTGTACTCTCCCAAGCACTTAATGCAGTGCTCTGCACACAGTAAGTGCTCAATATACAACTGACTGATTGATCTTACTTCACCAATTTCCTACTATAATCTAGCATGCACGCTTCGCTCCTCGAAAGCCAACCTACTCACTGAACCATCTATCTCACTGCCGGCCCCACGCCCACATCCTCCCTCTGTCCTGGAATTTCCTCCTCTTTAAGCACTTGATGTTCACCCCAGCCTCAGTCCTTAGCACTTACATACATAACCGTAATTTATTTTAATGTCTGTCTCCCCGCTGAACTAAGCTCGTTGTGGGCAGGGAACGTGTCTACCAACTCTGTTGTTCTGTAGTCTCCTCAGCTCTTACTCCAGTGCTCTGCACATAGTAAGCACTCAATAAATACCACTAATTGATTGAGTGATCATTTAAGAGACAGAGAAAGAGGAAGAGACAGACAGAAGGCGGCACAGAGCCGAGACTATCCCTGCGTGTGTGTTCTGCTGCAAGAAACCTGGACTCCCATCCACCACTTAGCCAGAATCCCTTCCCCTGACCCCTTGGGGGGTTCCCAAGTGGCCCGTCCCCTTCCGGTGCCCAGTGGCCCCCATACCTGGCCAACAATGGTGAACTTGTAGACCATGCGCAGGATGAGGTAGGACCAGAAGACGTGCAGCACCTGCAGGACCATGAGGAGGCCATTGAAGAAGTAGTATCCGAGGAATGGCTTGAAGGACACCATTGATTCGTAGTACGTGGTGTAGAGAACCCTGAGGCAGAGAGGAAGGATGAAGCCAGGGGCTACGGAGTGCAGGGTCCTGCCAGTCTCACAGCCTGCTCTCTCAGGGAGAGAGCTTGCCTCAGGGCCCTCACAAGGGGCCTGCTAGAGATATTTACACCTGAGTCACAAAACAACCATTGTATCCCTGGCAGGATGAGGACAGTGTTGATAGGAACACGGGCATGACCCTACTGCTAGACTTTGCCCCGCTCAGCCCCGGCGAAGACCCTGTCAGCCAGGACATGGAGAAACGGAGAGATGGCTCTGGGAAATGGGCCAGACATGATGAAAGAGATGGAACACGGGGCCTAACGGAGAACTGAAAAAAACCCGGGGATGATCAGCAGGGAGAAGAGAAAGCTGAGGGAGCTGGGAACCCTGTCTTCCGGCCTCTGGGAGGCATTTGCAAGGAGAACACTGCCTGGCAATTCTCTATGTCCTCTGAGGACTGACAAGAGGAAAATGGTTTCCGGTGCAGCAAGAGAGCGATGGGTTAGACCTACGGTAGAGTTTCCTGACTGTCGTGGGGCAGCAATAGACACTGAAACGAGCAATTTAGGGAGGGTGGTCTTTCCACTCCCAACCCGCCCCACCCCACTGCTCTTTAAACATGGAACCGTCAGCCCTCCACCCTGGCAGGTTTAGGCATGACAGATAATCACTCTCCCCACCTTCAAGGCCTTATTGAAGGCAGGTGGCTGGACCCCATGACCTGTCATGGTCCCTCCCAGCTCTGAGCCACCAGTAATTCCCGACAATGCAGTCAGGTTCCCGGAGCTGAACATCTCTCTTCTCTCTCTGGCGCTGCCAAGAACTCTGAGGAGAATGCTGGGGCCTTGGCCAAGAGAGACAGTTGCCAAATGGAAACAGAACACCGAGTGGAGGGGGAGCAATCGGGAGGCGGAAAGAGACTGTTATAGCCATGCACGTTTCTCTACCTGGCCCAAGCTGTGCTCCCACGTGTGGGTTGGCGTCTGGGGCGGGACTCAGTGAGGGGCTAATGAGGGTGGGGCTGGGAGGACTCACTTGGTTGGATACAGGAACAGTCGGCTCACAATGAACACCAGGGCGAAAATGATGAAAAGGACATCGCAGACCTTCCTCCACTGAGTATAATTAAACATCTTGCAGGCCTGAACAGAAAAAGAGAGAGAAAAATGGGGGAATGGGGAGATCAGCCATTAACAATCCTGAGTCCTAAAGTTGTGAAGGGAATATCTTTGCTCCAGCTCTCAGTTGCCTCCAGCCTGCTTTCTAAAGATATTTTTATTAATAATAATAGTAATAATAATGATGATGATGATACTGGTGGTAGTATTTCACAACACCCCCACAAGGTGAAATCAGTCTCCCAAGAGGCCTTAGTGCCCCATATTCAGACAAGGATATATGTATCAGTCCAGTACTGAGGACCTTAGGTGAGAGATTCCTTAAGTTCAGGCAGAGTTTTCTTCTCTTTCCAGCTTTTTTAATTAAACGCAATCCCTTTAGACTGTAAGCTCGTTGTGGGAAGGGAACGTGTCTACCAACTGTGTGACATTGTACTCTCCCAAGCGCTTAGTAACAGTGCTCTGCACCCAGTAAGTGCTCAATAAATACAATACCCCCACACCTGCCCATCAAGTGCATGGGTTCATCTGTTGAGTCATTTGCTACATGACTGATTTGCCTGTGCCTTTTTCTACCTTTTCTCTCATTCTTAACTACCGGTAGATTGGTCAGCTTTCTGTTTCTCGCGTTTCCGCCGTTAGACGGCATTTCCTTGTTGGCAAGAAGAATAAGTCTTGCTTCTGGTGTACTCTCCCAATGCTCAATACATTGCTCTGTACCCAGTAGGAGCCCAGTACCATGTCCTGCACACAGAAGACACTTAGTACAGAGCCCTGCCCACAGAGGCAACAGAGTATAGGACGGGGACTCAGGAGAAATCAGTTTAAAGTCCAGCTCTGCCAATGGTCTACTGGGTGGCCTGCGGCAAGTCACTTACCCTCTCTGGGCTTCTGTTTCCTCATCTGTAAAATGGGGACAAGATCCCCACTCTCCCTCTAAGACTGTTAGTTTCACTGAATTTAATAATGATATTTGTTAAGTGCTTACTACGTGTCAGGCACTGTTCTAAGCGCTGGGGTAGACACAAGTTAATCAGGTCGAATACAGTCCCTGTCCTACATAGAGCTCACAGTCTAATCAACCAATGGTATTTACTGAGTGCTTACTAGACACGGAGCACTGTACTAAGAGTACTAATCAAAAGAATTAGCGGAAACTCTCCTGGCCCAAAACAAATGTTTCATCTGTCTCATCTACCCCAGCGCTTAGCAAAGTGTTCGGCCCAAAACTACACACAAATGGAGGCCAGTACAGTGCTCTGCAATGATCAATGAGCTCCTGCTTGCCAAATCCAATGGCCTCGACTCCATCCTAATCCTCCTCGACCTCTCAGCTGCCTTTGACACTGGTCAACCACCCTCCTTCTCCTGGAAACATTATCCAACCATGGCATCATGGACACTGTCCTCTTCCTGCTTCTCCTCCTACCTCTCTGACCTCTCATTCTCATTCCCCTTCTAGAGTGTAAGCTCACTCTGGGCAGGGATTGTATCTACCAATTCTGTCGAACCGCACTCTCCCAAGCACTCAGTATAGTGTTCTGCACAGAGTAAATGCTCAATAAATATGATTGATTGATTGAGCTGCACATATAAGGGGTCCAGCACATTGCTTGGCATAGAAAAGGGGCCCATTTCTGTGCTCTGCACATAGTGGGCACCTCATAATGTCCTGCACCTGGAAAGAGCCTAGTACAGTGCTCTGCAGACAGTAGGCTTCAGTTATTTCTGATAATACTGTCACCCCCAGCCTGAGGACCCAAGAGGCAAAGGTCAGTTCCGGAACCCATTTGGGTTATTAATAATAATGATAACAATGATAATAATTATAGCAGCAATATTAACTGTGGTATCTGTTAAGTGCTTGCTACGTTCCAAGCACCATACTGAGCACTGGGGTCGATTCGATACAATCAGCTTGGACACCGATCCTGTCCCATACAGGGCTCTCAGTCTAAGTCGGAGAGAAAATAGGAACTGAATCTCCATTTTATAGATGAGGAAACTGAGGTACTGAGAGGTGAAGTTACTTGCCCAAGGTCACACAGCAGACAAGTGGCAGAGCTGAGATTAGAACCCCGATCCCCTGACTCCCAGGCCTGGGCTCTATCCACTAGGCCATGCTGCTTCTCCACAGTTGGACTCCCCAGACTGAGCCCCCTCTTCCTCTCCCCCTCCCCATCCCCCCCGCCCCACCTCCTTTCCCTCCCCACAGCACCTGTATATATGTTTATACAGATTTATTACTCTATTTACTTGTACATATTCACTATTCTATTTATTTTATTTTGTTAATACGTTTTGTTTTGTTGTCTGTCTCCCCCTTCTAGACTGTGAGCCCGCTGTTGGGTAGGGACCATCTCTATATGTTGCCAACTTGTACTTCCCAAGCGCTTAGTACAGTGCTCTGCACACAGTAAGCGCTCCATAAATATGAATGAATGAATGAATGAATGAATGAATGAATGAATGCTGTTCTTGGGGCACATGGGCACGAGCTAGAGCATTGGACCCCCCTAAAGCGGCTTGAACTTACCCAGGGAGACCCCTCCCTGGCTATCCTGTCTCTGTGGGATCCTTGGGGCTGGGGGTGGCCTGTCTGGGCCTGCCCATACCCAGAAGCAGTCCTGCCAAGGGCCACCCTGCCATGGGCCCCTGGTTGGGCATCTCCATGGCTTCGGGCCCGGAGGGTCTGCTGTCCCGCTGGGGACGGGGTGGGGGGCCTGGATGCCCACCTCCAGGAGGTAATCCGACATGTCATGGAGCAGCAACACCAGTGTCCCGATGCGCAGGAAATTGGCACAGTAGGAGAACGTCATCAGGGTGATGGTGACAAAGTGATGAATTATCTGCTCTTTGAAATCCTTGGGGGTTTGGGGGAGATGAGGAGGGGGGAGAGAGAGAGAGAATGAGGATTGAGAGAATGGGCAAGGGGGAGAGCTCAAGTCACCGGCACTCCAGCCCCCTGTTCCGGCCCGCTCCCTGAATTTCTGGGTGCCCATGAAGACCTAGTACCAGGTCTTCCTCAGTGGAAAGGAAGTTTTTCCTCTGGGATCCCTCTACCAGCCCCCTCAGAAGTAATGAGTTTTCAGTCTGACTGGAGAGACAAGGGGCTGGACCCTATGACCTCTCAAGGCCCCGTTCCAACTCTGGAATTCTATGACCCCAGTAACCAGCCCACCACCTCCCAGAGCTGATGAGCAGAGGAGCTGCCTTCTGCCCCGCCCCGGGCCCCTCCCACCCAACCCATCAGGGCTCCTCAGGGTGCTGATTGTAGGTGGAGCAGGTCACCCCACCTCCACTCACCTTCCTTTTCACGTCAAAGCGGAGAGTGAGCAGCAGCGAGATGTAAAAACCCAGTTCCAGGATGTACCACCAGTACAGAGAAGGCAGCAGAGGCTGGGGCAGACAGAAAGCAGGGTGTGAGGGGGCGGTTAAAATGCCATCTGAAGGGCATGGAGCTCATGGGTGTGGCGGGGAGCGGGGCAGATGAGCTGCTGACCTGAGGCCTTTCGGGGGCCGTTTGGGGTTTCCCCTTCAGGAGGCTCCCAGGAAAACCCAGCCCTACTCAAGCCCTGCAGACCCTGGAGGGGAGTCCAGAGGAGATATTAATGGCATTGACTGAGCACCCACTCAGTGCAACGCCCTGGACTGAGCACTTGAGAAGGAACGGCAGAGGCAGAGTAACTGTGGCAATCGTTCAGTGCTCACTATGTGGCAAGCACTCTGTTGAGCGCTGGGACAGATACAAGAGGAAACAGATTAGACACAATCCCTCACCCAAATACCGCTCACAGTCTAAGCAGGAGGGGGAATGGGTATGGGATCCCCATTTGACAGATGAGGCGACTGAGGCCCAGAGAAGCCTAAGTGACTTTCCCAAGGTTCCACAGCAGACCAGAGGTGGAGCTGGGATAGGAACCCAGGGCTCCTGACTCCCAGGCCCAGGCTCCTGCTGCTAGGCGACTCTGCTTCTCGTGTCCTAGTGGAACATGAGAGACACTTTTCCTACCTGCAAGGAACTTCCCCTCTCATGAAGTCTGGAGGCATACTAACTCACTCTCACAAGCCTGGAACTGACTGACCTCTCCCCACCCCTTTGCATGTAAGTTTGGGTTCCTGTTGCTGGGTTCATACTCAGGGGCTGCAGTTCTTGGTCAAAGCACCTCACCCCAGATATCTGTCAGCTTTCCCTCAGGGAAATCAATAATGTGGGATACCTCCTCCAGGAAGCCATCCCTGATTCACCCACTCTCCAACCACCCAGCACTATCTCTGCTCCACTCCTCTCCCTGTTATAACTGTGCCTGCCTGTCCATGTGGATGGGGACCCCTGTGTGGGCCCGTCCTGTTTTCCCTAGCAGACCGAACAGCAGTTCAGTTCCCTGAGGGCAGGGCTGTGGTATCTCTTCTCTACCATGGAGGCTGCCTGGCCGGGGGAGGGGGGTGGGGGTGGGGGAAGGGTTTGCTTGGGACAGACCTGCTGACTGAATCATCTTAAAGTTGGCAAGGGGTATGGAGGGAAGGCGGGGGGTGGGGGGGGGGGATGTTCTAGGGACAGATACCCTGTGTCTTAGCGGACCATGGAAGAATAGGTGGCAATGCCTTTCGCCTTTATTACCAATGACATCCTGAACCCTGATACCACCCAAAGGGGCTCAGAAGTAGCACAGCCTAGTAGTAAGAGTCTGGGCCCGGGAGTCAAAGGACCTGGGGTCTAATGCCGGCTCTGCCGCTTATCTGCTGTGTGACCTTGGTCAAGTCACTTCGCTTCTCTGACCCTCAGTTTCCTCTTCTGTAAACTGGGGGTTCAATACCTGCTCTCCCTCCTATTTAGACCGTGAGCCCCGCATGGGACCTTGACCGTGTCTGACCAGATTATCATGTATCTACCACGGCACCTAGTCCACTGCTTGTCACACAGTAAATACTTAATAAATACTGTTATCATTATTATTACCGGGGACACCAGACCCAAGATCTGTGGACAGAGGAGTGCCTAGGGAAAGAGTCAGTAGACAGCCAATTGCACACTATTTCCCAACGTTGCTGCTAAAAGGCCTATGCTCTGCCACTGGGAGGAGTTTCCTTAGAGTGAAAGCCCAACCAGGGGGAGAGCTACTTTTTCAGCTTTTCAGTCTCCCACAGTGGGAGCAGGCCTGGGAGAGACTTAATAAAGCCTTACATGAGGCCGTTCCTGGGTCAGATCCACAGTTCAGCAGCATCAATGGTATTTATCACCCAGCCCAAGGCTGAAGTGGACATGGAGCCTAAGGCACTCAACAGAGCATCTGCCCACCCCCGCCAACCCCAGCAGGCCCTGCCAGGAAATTTGGTCCCCCAGGGTGCTTCCTGACCACGTCCCTGGGTGACTCACCTGGTAGGGATAGCTGTCCCAGCACAGCTTGGGCTCCATAAACCAGGGTTTCTGAAAAGGACAGCTCGGTGAGAACACGCTGCTCGATGTCCCCACCCCTGCCCTGCCCCACGCCATCCCAGGACACCTCCCTCTGCCCAGGCCAGCCCAGCACCACGCAAGGCAGGACGCCTCTGGCAGGACTCGCTCATGACCAAAGATCCTGGAGAAAAAATCAAACCTTTCTTGCTTCTTTCAAGGAGCGTCCTGGTCCTTAGTCCTTAGCTAACGGATGTGAGCTAATCCCTCCCAGTGTGCCCCCCTCCCCACACATGCAAACACACACACACACACACACACACGCACGCACACACAGACACCCTTCCCCCGGACATCTTAGGTCAGTGGAATCATGTCTCCTACAGCTCAGGAAGAGATAAAGGGGGCCCATCCAATTAGAGGCAACAGCACAGGGCTGAATCACTCGGGAAATGTTTCCAGCCAAAGGGCTGTGGACTGTCATCTCTGGCTCCCCAAGATCTGGCTGGGAGAGTTTCCTGGGGCGGGGGGTGAGCGAGTGTCTGTGTGCAAAGCAAGGGCCTGATGGTTTGGGATGAGGCCCAAGTCTCCATGGGGGGGGGGGTGGAGGGGGGTGAAGGTTGGGGGGGGGGGGCTCGGGCTGGAAGCCATGTGGGATTTCTTCCCTGCGGGCAGCCTATCCTCATTCTGTGTGCTCCGAGGGAGGGGTGGAGCCTCTGGTGAAAAGCCCAGCCAGCCCCCCCGGCCCAAGATCCGCTCCCACTGACTCTTTATGCGATGGGAAGGGTCAGACATCGTTCTGCAGAGTGAAGAGCAGCTGAATAATACTTACATCATGCAGGATGGCCAGCCCACCAAAGAAAGAACAGAGGTAGAAAACAAATCTCCAGCTAAAAATACAAGACGGAAACAAAGCAGGGAGCACTGGGTTACTACAAAGAAGAGAAACAGCCCTGGGCAGAGAGTCACAAGTCCTGAGATAGAGAATCCCTGCTCTGCCCTTGACATGTTCTAGACTGTGAGCCTATTGTTGGGTAGGGACTGTCTCTATATGTCGCCAACTTGTACTTCCCATGTGCTTAGTACAGTGCTCTGCACACAGTAAGCGCTCAATAAATACAATTGAATGAATGAATGAATGAATGAATGAAATGTTGGCACAGTGTGACCTTGGGCGAATCATTTGCTCTCTCTGGGCCCTAGTCTTCTCACGGAGAAACTGGAGAGAAACAATTCAAGCCCAAGGGAGGGGAGAAGGAGGCATTTCCCTGGGTAGGGTCAGTCTGAAAGATGGGAGTCCTGGGCCAGAGACCGAGGAAAGTCAAGTCTCCCATTGGCCACTCGACCCAGGGGCCATGGCTGCTTAGTCCGCTGGAGGGGCAACGGGACCAAAGGGGAAACTTTCCTCTGTCAGTGGACCGCCGAAAGGGCCTTCCCACCCATTCCCAGCTGCAGAGACCACTCTGGCCTCAAGACTGTACCCTTCTGTCCCGGAATCCCACTGGATAGGCATGTGGGTGCTGGGGCCCCAGAGATGGGGGCGGGGGGTGCTTTCTCCAGCTGCAGCAGCTTCCTGTCCCTACGAGCCGGCCAGCATCCCAGCGCTTCCCCGACTCACCTGGCCTCACAGAATTTCTTGGTCATGCAGGGCCGGCCCTGGTTCCGTCTGCATCGGAACCACCGCTCCACCTGCCGGACCGACAGGTCACACTGCCTGCTGAGACTGAGCAGCTGGTCCTGCAGGAGACCGGGGCGCGTCAAGGGGCGGAGGGAGGGAGGGAAGGAAAGAGAGCTGGGGGGCAGGATGCCCCCACTCTGGGCGCAGTGCCCATCCTCGCTCTCCCTGGCCTCTCCCACCCAGAGGCTACAGAGGCCTAGACAGCACCCCTGCTGGTGCTCACCTCCTTGGGAGTCTTGCTCTGGAGCAGGAAGAAAGCTTCCAGCAAAGGGTTGGGAGAGGCTTTTAATCTCACTTGGTTCCTTACCCCCAGCAGTCTGCTCAGGGGCAGCCCGACAAACCTGCAAGAGAGACGTTGGAGGCAAGAGGCCATGAATCGGGCCCTGAAGCAAACTCATCTGAGGGAGAGGGGTTAACTCCCCAGGGAGTTGCCACCCTCCCCTCTCAGGGCGCTAGCTGGTGCCCCCATTCCTCCTTCTTCCAGTGGACAGACTTGCTCCCAAATCTCAACACCCCACCCTCCCCACTTTCCCTGGAGGGTGGGAGGCGGAGGGGGAGTCCACAATATGAGCCACGATTTCCACGGGCATAGGGCATCTCCCCTCAAATATCCACACGGAGACACAACTCGATAGCATCCTCACCAACAGAGTGAGGAGAGGGTAGCATGGCTTAATGGATAGAGCACAGGCCTGGAATTAGAGGGACCTGGGTTCTAACCCCAGCTCCATCACGAGGCTGCTGTGACACCTTGGTCAAGTCACTTAACTTCTCTGGGCCTCAGTTACATCATCTGTAAAATCGGGATTAAGAGTATGAGCCCCATGGGGGACACGAACTGTGTCCAACCTGATTAACTTAGAACAGTGCTTGGCACATAATAAGCGCTTAAAAGCTCCATAATTATTTCATTTTACGGCAGACAGATCTTTCACTCCTCACTCTCAGCTTCAAGGCTCTCCATCACCTCGCCCCCTCCTACCTCACCTCCCTTCTCTCCTTCTACAGCCCAGCCCAAACCCTCCACTCCTCTGCTGCTCACCTCCTCACTGTGCCTCGTTCTCACCTGTCCCGCTGTCGACCCCCGGCCCACGTCCTCCCCCTGGCCTGGAATGCCCTCCCTCCGCACATCCGCCAAGCTAGCTCTCTTCCTCCCTTCAAAGCCCTACTCCAAGAGGCCTTCCCAGACTAAGCCCCCTTTTTCCTCTCCCCTTCCCCATCCCCCCTGCCCTACCTCCTTCCCCTCCCCACAGCACCTATATATGTTTGTACAGATTTATTACTCTATTTTACTTGTACATATTTACTATTCTATTTATTTTGTCAATGATGTGCATCTAGCTTTACTTCTATTTATTCTGATGACTTGACACCTGACCACATGTTTTGTTTTGTTGTCTGTCTCCCCCTTCTAGACTGTGAGCCCGTTGTTGGGTAGGGACCGTCTCTATATGTCGCCAACTTGTACTTCCCAAGCGCTTAGTACAGTGCTCTGCACACAGTAAGCGCTCAATAAATACGATTGAATGAATGAATGAATCTTTCAAAACAAGTGTCTTGGGCCCCAAATCAGGATGGGGGGAAAGGAGGTGGAGCCACTGTGGAGGAGGTTGGGGGGAACAGGCTCTCAGTTGAAGACAGTTAAAAAAAAATCTGAAGTATATAATGCAGAAAATGAACTATCTACATCTGGAAAACTAAGCAGTGAGTTTACAGCTGAACTAGAGACCCTAAAGTAGAGGGTTGGGTGCCTCTGGGCTTGGTCATTGCTTGGCTCGGGTGAGCAGATATCCCATCCTAGAAAGGTCAGTCCTGCCTAAGTTTCAGGGCTCCTCCCAGCCATAGCAGCAGAGAGGAGGAGTCTGCCTGGCCTCCAAGCGCTTAGTACAGTGCTCTGCACACAGTAAGCGCTCAATAAATACAATTGAATGAATGTGGCCTAGTGGACACAGCCCGGGCCTGGGAATCAGAGGACATGGGCTCCCATCCCAACACTGGCCTGCTGGGTGGTCTTGGGCAAGTCACTTCACGTTTCTGGGCCTCAGTTTCCTCATCTATCTAATGGGGATTCAATGCCTGTTCTCTCTCCCAGTTAGACCATGAGCCCCATGTGGGACAGAGACTGTGTCTACCCTATCTTGTACCCACCCCACCATTTAGCCCAGTGCTTAACAAATCCCACTATTCATTCATTCAATCACATTTATTGAGCGCTTACTGTGTGCAGAGCACTGTATTAAGCACTACCATTACTGTTATTAAGAATGGCAGCCTACCCTCCCTTTCCTCTTGCTCCTCCCCCTGCCTTTTCCTCTTCCCTTCCCCCCACATCTCTTTTTTAAAAAAATAGTATTTATTAAGTGCCAGGAACCATACTAAGCATTGGGGTAGACACAAGATAATCGGATAGGACACAGTCCCTCTCCCACATGGGGCTCACAGCATGGCCTGATGGATAGAGCACAGGCCGGGAAGTCAAAATGACCTGGGTTCTAATCCCAGCTCTGCCACTTGTCTGCTGTGTGACCTCGGGCAAGTCACTTCACTTCTCTGTGCCTCAGTTACCTCATCTGTAAAATGGGGGATGAAGACTGAGAGCCCCATGTGAGACAGGGACTGTGTTCAACCTAATTAGCTTGTTTCTGCCCCAGCACTTAGAATAGTGCTTGACACAAAGTGCTTAACAAATACCATTATTATAATTATCATTTACCCCCATTGTAGAGAGCCTTCCCAGACTGAGCCCCCTCCTTCCTCTCCCCTTCCTCCCCCTCTCCATCCCCCCTGCCTTACCTCCTTCCCTTCCCCACAGCACCTGTATATATGTATATATGTTTGTACATATTTATTACTCTATTTATTTATTTATTTTACTTGTACATATCTATTCTATTTATTTTATTTTGTTAATATGTTCTGTTTTGTTCTCTGTCTCCCCTTTCTAGACTGTGAGCCCACTGTTGGGTAGGGGACCATCTCTATATGTTGCTAACTTGTACTTCCCAAGCGCTTAGTACAGTGCTCTGCACACAGTAAGCACTCAATAAATACGATTGATTGATTGATTGATTGATTCTGGCTCCCAGGCCCAGGCTCTATCCACTAGGCCATGCTACTTCTCTGCTCTTCTCTTTCTCTCTCCCCTCTTCCCACCCATTCTCTTCCCTCCCTGCACCCACTGTGTTCTTCCCCCAATCCCCCACACTCCCATCCTACCCAAAGTCCCCATATACCCACTGGGATTGAAGGGCAGTAGCCCTCCCTTGGCCAGGACAACTCCCTTCCCAGAAAGAGCTCTATTGCAACACGGATGAAGCTGTATCTGTATTCAAGTGGTTTTCCCATACACCCTACACCCTCTCCCCCTGCCACACTACCACTTAGTAGGGAGGGAGGAGATTTCTGAAACTGATGAATATGAAGCAGAAAGCAGACAATTCTCATGACAAATATGGTGGAGGCCATGAGCAGTTTCATCATCATTAACATTAGCCTGAACTAATGTGCCATGGATAGAGTCCTGGGCTAGAAGATCTGACAAACCTCTTGCCCCAAGGGACTGGCAGTGTGCTGGAAGGCACAGCCGCCACCCCAACTCCCCAACACACATATGCACGCACGCACGCACACACACACACACACACACACACACACACACACACTCTCTCTCTCTCTCTGGATGTTGTGGTGCTGGGGTGGGGAAGCAGAGGGAGGAAAAGACATGGTCCCTGACCCCAAGACTGATAGTGTAATAGGGGAGACAGGACACATACATACGTACACACACACACACACACACACACACACACACACACACACACACACACACAAAAAAAAAAAAAAAAACAGTGCACTGGGGGGAGGGGCAGAGGGAGGAGACCTGATCCTTACCCTGGTAGTCAAAGCTCCACCCAAGGCTACCTCTTTCAGGTGTCTTTCCATCATCATCATCAATCGTATTTACTGAGCGCTTACTGTGTGCAGAGCACTGTACTAAGCACTTAAGCCCACTCACCCACTCAATCCCAAAATCATCACCACTCCCACTATGCAAGCATTTATGTCTCTTGTGTCTTTCTGTTATTTTTGCTTTTAACAGTTGGCACTGAGAGAGAGAGAGAGAGAGAGAGAGAGAGAGAGAGAGAGAGAGAGAGTTCCCCAGCTTCATCCACTGTGTGCACTGCAGACAGACTGCCTGTCAGGTGGACCCCTTTCCCGGTGCCTCCAGGCAGCATACCTTTCAAAGGTGTATCGGACAGCCACCATGACCATGGCCACAGGGAGGGCCATCAGGAGGTCCCGGGGCTGAGGGTACTTGATCTCATCCGACTCCTTCATGTCTGCCCAGGAGTATCCTGGGGGGAACCAGTATTCATCCTTCCAAAACCATTTGCTCAGGAGGGCCAGCATACTGAGTGCTGAAAACACAGAGAGAAAGAAAGAGAGAGAGAGTCATTCATTCAATCATATTTATTGAGCACCTACTGTGTGCAGAACACTGTACTAAGCTCTTGGGAAGTACAAGTCGGCAACATATTGAGACGGTTCCCTACCCAACGGGCTCACAGTCTAGAAGGGGGAGACAGACAACAAAACAAAACACGTAGACAGGTGTCAAAATCGACAGAACAAATAGAATTAAAGCTATATGCACATCATTAACAAAATTAATAGAATAGTAAATATGTACAAGTAAAATAAATAGAGCAATAAATCTGTTCAAATATATATACAAGTGCTGTGGGGAAGGAAGGAGGTAGGGCAGGGGGGATGATGATGATGGTGATGGCATTTATTAAGCACTTACTATGTGCAAAGCACTGTTCTAAGCGCTGGGGAGGTTACAAGGAGGGAAAAGGGGGCTCAGTCTGGGAAGGCCTCCTGGAGGAGGTGAGCTCTCATAGGGCTTTGAAGGGAGGAAGAGAGCTAGCTTGGCGGATGTGTGGAGGGAGAGCATTCCAGGCCAGGGGAACGACGTGGGCCGGGGGTCGACGGCGGGACAGGCGATAACGAGGTACAGTGAGGAGGTTAGCGACGGCAGAGGATCGGAGGGTGTGGGCTGGGCTGGAGAAGGAGAGAAGGGAGGTGAGGTAGGAGGGGGCAAGGTGATAGAGAGCCTTGAAGCCGAGAGTGAGGAGTTTTTGCTTGATTCGTGGGTTGACAGGCAGCCACTGGAGATTTTTAAGGAGGGGAGTAGCATGCCCAGAGCATTTCTGCGCAAAGATGATCTGGGCAGCAGCGTGAAGTATAGACTGAAGTGAGGAGAGACAGGAGGATGGGAGATCAGAGAGGAGGCTGATGCAGTAATCCAGTCGTGATAAGGTGAGAGATTGAACCGGCAAGGTAGCGGTTTGGATGGAGAGGAAAGGGCGGATCTTGGTGATGTGGAGGTGAGACCGGCAGGTTTTGGTGACGGTCAGTCAGTCGCTTAGGGGATATGCACCCTTTGGGCACTTGGTATTCACCTCATGCTCAGCCCCACAGCACCTACATACATATACATCATTTATTTTTATTTTCATGTCTGTCTCCCCCTCTAGACTGTAAGTTCGTTGTGGGCAGGGATCTGTCGACCAACTCTGTTGTAGTGTACTCTCCCAAGTGCTTACTACAGTGCTCTGCACACAGTAAATGCTCAATAAATACTGTTGATTCCAATGGCTCCAGAAGTTTTCCAAGCAGGTGGCACTCTCTAAGGTAGAGCTAGCACCCTGAGCCAGGCCAGGGCCATGGCGAGAGCGGCAGCATGGGTGTAGCGGGGTGATGCAGGGCAGGAGGGGGGACTGGTGGATGTGGGGGTACCAGGAGTGTGAGCAGGGAGTCCCTCTCCCCAACACTGGCTCTGCTGCCATGCTCTCCTGGGGTGAAGATGAATAAGAACAACTCCGTTCACTTGCCAAGCAGGCAAAAGTCTGACAAATAACACACTGCTGTCCATTCCCTGCCAGGCAGGTGCTGAGCGCACTGCACTGCCTCTGCCACAAAGGCGTCCTGAAACAGGATCATTTTAGGCAACAAGAAGAGAAGAGATGTCCATCAGCCCAACAGGTTCTGGCCAGAGGGCCGGACTTGGGATCGGACTTGGGATCTCGTCTTCTTTATAAGACCCTCTGCCCTTTGACTGACAAGTTGGGAAGCAGACCCCGCGCCACCCCCTTCCCACCCTATCCTTCCAGGGGCTCTAACCTTTGCTCCATCACCAGTGGTAATTTCTTTTTTAATGGTATTTTTTATGTGCTTACTGTGTGCCAGGCACTGTTCTAAGCACGGGGGTAGATTATGAGCTAATCAGGTTGGACAGAGTCCCTGTCCCACATGAGGCTCACAGTCTTAATCCCTATTTTACAGATGAGGTAACTGAGGTACAGAGAAGTGAACTGACTCGCCCAAGGTCATACAGCAGACAAGTGGCAGAGCTGGGATTAAAACCCATGTCCTTCTGAATCCCAGGCCCATGCTCTACCGCTGTCTCTCTGCAGCCTTCCAAGTTTCCTCCTCTCCTCTTGTCCCCTGACCCCTTGGCCTCAAGCTGGAGGACTGCTCCCAGTACCTATCTTGGGGGGGCCCACCTGCAGAGAGTCCCACCCCACCCCCAACTTCCCTGGGGACCTCACCCCCTACAAGGCACACCTAAGGACAAACTGGTGTGACTGGGTGGGCAGAAGGTGGGCCGCAAGTGGAGTTAGCGACAGAGGTGGAGCAGAAGCCAGAACTAGCAACTGACAGGCAGGAACTGGCACGAAGAGAGAGGCCCAGGAGAAAGAGCGAATGCAATCTCCCGGCCCCCGGCGCTCTCTCTCTACAGCTCTAATGTGCCCACCTGCCTGCAGGTAGAGGCCTGCCAGGGGCTAGGGCCAACCCCAGGGGTGGGGACGTGTCTGGGCCCCTGACAACACACCACTCACTCCACATGGAATTTTTTCATGGGTCCTGGAAATTCTGGTCATACCCACATGCTGAAATTTCACACTGCCGCCTCCTCCTATCATGACCTACTGGAAAGAGCCCAGGCCCGGGAGTCAGAGGACCTGGGTTCCAATCCTGACTCCGCCACTTGCCCCCTGTGTGACTTGCATGGGAAAGTCCTGTCACGTCTCTGGGCCTCAGTTCCCTCATCTGCGAAATGGGGATTCAATAACTGTTCTCCCTCCTACTTAGACTATAAGCTTCATGTGGGACAGGATGATCTTGTACCTACCCCAGCACTTAGTACATAACTTGCCACATAGTAAGCATTTAACAAATACCAATTATTATCAAAACCCACACGACAGCCATATCCACTGAAACACTACACAATGATACAATATACACACACATACTGTACATCCATTCACAATTCACAGCACAACACACCACTCTCCCCTTCACCCCCTTCCCCCTCCAACATATATATACAATGCCCTCATGGCTGCTGTCTGTGCCTGGACCAGGCCCAGGTTTAGCCAGAAGGAGTCAAGGAAGAGTGAGCAGATGTCTCCGGCATGTTCTCTCAGGGCCAAGTCCAGAGGGCAAGTTCCAGGGTGGGGGAGGGGCAAACTGGCAGAGACTCAGGATTTATATGGCCTGTGAGCCCCCTCCAACTCCAACCCCTGTAGACGCTTTAGCTATGCGGCACAATGTTGAGAGGTGAGGGTGCATGGGGGAGGGAGAAAGACGTTGATGGGATTAGAAGCCTGCACTCCACCACCCAACATGCATTTCTCTTTGGCCACTGCCCGAGTTCCCCCGACTAAGCCCTCGTTTCCCCTACTCCCTTTCTCCTCCACTTCACTACCAGGCCGGAAGGGTGGGCTATCACTCACCCTTGGGTCATAGGGGGCAGTTGGGGCCAGAAACTGGACCTCCTCTCCCCCAGCCCTTCCTCCTTCTGTTGTATTCCACTTCCCAGCCCCTATTCCTTCCCCACCCCGCCTTGAGGTCATGACTGAAATGTCTGAAGAGTCTCAAATGAAAGCAGCTAGATAAGCATAATGACATTAATAATTGGGGCAATTATCCTGATTGGGTTCTTGACTCATGGTTTCACCTGACAGAAGTCACACCCCTGTAAGATAGTAAGGAGCCTGTCTTCTTCTTCATGAGGAGTCTTCACGCGGGAGTCATGCGGTGGGGGCAGCTCGACCATGGACTCTTTAACTGCAGTACACTCTGTTAACGCCCCCAGACCTCTTTGGGTGCAAAGTGCAAACCCAGGGACCTTCCTCTCTCGCCTGCCGGGCCTGCGGGATTTCTGTGTCTGCCTAGCTCCGTCCATCCGTCCATCCCCGGTGTCCAGCAACGTGGAAGGCCCACAATGGGGAGAGAGAACTCATACATGAAACCGGCTTGCCTTTCCTGGGGCCTTAGAGCTGAGATCAGAGCAGTGGCTTGGGTGGCCGCTGCCAACCTCCAGGGTTGGGAATCGGATCAGCTCCTGAGTGGAAAACACAATCCACAATCTCCCTCCCTCGCCCTTCCCCTCTCCCCGCCTCAACCTCAGTAACAAGGACTCTTCCCCTTCTAGACTGTGAGCCCGCTACTGGGTAGGGACTGTCTCTATATGTTGCCAACTTGTTCTTCCCAAGCGCTTAGTACAGTGATCTGCACACAGTAAGCGCTCAATAAATACGATTGAATGAATGAATGAATGAATAAAGGAAGACTGGGAAGTCAGACCCGAGGGCAGGTGTGGCGACTCAAATGTTGCCTCCTCCGGGAGATCTTCCCCCATGTCTCTCCCCTACCCCAAAATGCCCCTCTTCTCCAACAATCAACCAGCCGCTCCAGGACACAATCCTCCCAACTTGGCTCATCTCTGATTTGACCGATTGTCTGTCTTGCAGCCACTGTAGAAGGCAGAGATGAAGGCTGCTAGGAGAAGCAGCGTGGCTCAGTGGAAAGAGCACGGGCTTTGGAGTCAGAGGTCATGGGTTCAAATCCAGGCTACACCAACTGTCAGCTGTGTGACTTTGGGCAAGTCACTTAACTTCTCTGTGCCTCAGTTACCTCATTTGTAAAATGGGGATTGAAATTGTGAGCCCCCTGTGGGACAACCTGATCACCTTGTAACCTCCCCAGCACTTAGAATAGTGCTTTGCACATAGTAAGCACTTAACAAATATCATTATCATTATTATTATTAACACCAGTCCCAGCATCCTGGCCCAAGCTTCTAACCCCACTAAGACCAGTCGTGTAGCAGAGGGCAGACACCGGAGGGAGGTATGGCCAGCGAAGATGAATGGGCCCCTTGGTGGTCATGGCCCTGGGCAAATGCCCCTCTGGCCCCTGGGAAAAGCACCACCAGCCTCCGGGGAGTTCTTGAGCTTCTTGATCTCCCTCGGAGGTCTTTCCCCTCCCCTGGGAGGCTGGCTTCTCTGTGTACACCTCACCCCACAGGCTGAGGTGAATCCTAAGAGGTGGCTTAAAATGTTCCCAATGTGCCAGGAGTTTCCACTATGTTTTCCTGTGACTCTCTGTCTCAGTCTTTCTGGGTCCAGAGGTACCAAACTTTTCACCATGAGCTTGGAGCCGAATTTGGGGCTGAACCCGGGGTTGAACTTGGGGCAGAGCTCCAGGTGCCGAGGGCGGGGGTGCTTCCAGGAGGCTTCCAAGGAGACAGAGAGGCCCGGAGGAGGGAGAGAGGAGAAGGGTTGGGAAGGGGCCAGCCATTTTGGTGGCTCTGGCTTCCAGGGAGCCCTTGTCCAAGGATAAGGCTCAGGTGAGGCTGGCCAGTTTACGCAGGCGGCTAATGGCACTGTGGGAGTTTTCTCCTCTGCAGTTTCTCTCCTCCCAGGGAGTCTGCACTACAGAAGCATCCCTTTCTGAACTTGTACTGCCTCTGCCGGACACAGCTGCCCCGAAGTGGACCTGCGGCAGCGCTCCTACGAAAACAGGGGGGGCAGCGATTGTCCCCATGGAAAGCCCCAGGAATACCAGCTACGAATCTGCGCTCCCTGCCATTCCCTCTGTTCATTAAGGGTTTGCTCAATTCTCTGCCTGAAGCCAACAAAAACTCCTTCCTGACTAGCCTGGCTTCTCCCCAACCTGCGGCAGAATGGGGCTGGGACATCGGCAGCCTGCTCCTTAAATATGCAGGTAGTAATGGATTGGGCAGGGTGGCCGACACCCAGGAAGACAGGAGCAGAATACAAGGGACCTTAATTCATTCATTCATTTATTCATTCAATCGTATTTATTAAGCGCTTACTCTGTGCAGAGCACTGTACTAAGCGCTTGGGAAGTACAAGTTGGCAACATATAGAGACGGTCCCTACCCAACAACGGGCTCACAGTCTAGAAGGGGGAGACAGACAACAAAACAAAACATGTGGACAGGTGTCAAGTCATCAGAATAAATGGAAGTAAAGCTAGATGCACATCATTAACAAAATAAATATAATAGTAAATATGTACAAGTAAAATAAATAGAGTAATAAATCTGTACAAACATATCAATGGGCAAGAGAGGCCCTCCAAAGCAGGACCAAATTCAACTGGGACAAGGGGATGGGGAACGGAACAAAAAGCAAACACAGGATGGGGAAAAGACAGCAGAAAAAGACTCTGGGCTCTGAGCCAGCAGTGTCATGCAGAGCTTAGCAAAACTTAACCGGACGCTGGAGTGGAGGAAAGGCCTATAAAACATACAAGAACCAGGCAGTAATCCTTCTGCTCTCCTCAACCCACAGCAGATCCTGTTTGAGCCTCTGCCTTTTAACGAGAATGTGGAGACCCTGAAGGGGATCCAGAGAAGAGAGACAAAAATCACCCGAGAAATGGCAAATCAGACCTAGGGGAAGAGGTTAAAGGGACTGCAGGGGTGGGGGTGGAGGGGTATGACCTGGAGAAGGGAAAGCTGAAAGGGTGACTTAATAATGGTCTTCAAGTCTACGAAGGGATCCACCGCTAACCAAACTAGAGGAAATGGGCTTACACTGCAGCAAGAGAGAACTGGGTTGGACCAGAGGCAGAACTTACCGAATCACAGGGATTCGAGCCTGGAACCAGAGATCGAGGGACGCCGGCCAGTCACCTGAACTTTAAGGCTTCCCAGATTTGCTCTGATTGGCTCGAGTGCCTCTTCAAGCTCCACTAAACCCCCCAAGGACATGCCTACATCTCTGAATAATTTCGTGACAGTTTACTTCCGCCATTTGGGCTTTTTATGTGTTCTTCAACTTCCGTGCTGAATGTTTATATTTGACCCATCTCCCCCATGAGACCGTCAGCCCCTCAGGAGCAGGCACCGTGTCATCGTCTCCCACAGTCCCTTGCCACCCCCCTCTTTTTCCAGCGCCCATTCTAGAATGGGGCCAGATGCCACCCACTTCTGCTCAAAGCTGAACCCGTCTGACCTGACCGTGAACCCAGCAACCCAGGGAAGGGCCAGGGTCTGCTTTATCCCAGCGGATCCGGTCTCAGCCAGAAGTCTGAAAGCAAGGCAAGCAGGCTGAGGCCATAACTAGCCCGCCACAAGCCTGACCTTGGGGCTGAGCGACAACTCATCTTCCAAACCCAATCAGGCAACCTTAGCGTTCTTATGAGTGATCCGGTCCCAGGCCGCCCTTCCCACTCTGTGATCAGCTTTCTGAAACCACCTGCAACTCTGGCTTCGGGTGGGTGTTTCAAGGGGCGGGCTGGCCAATCCAGCCACAGGTGGCCAGTACAAAGGCAACCATCTGAACCTCGGGGCCCCCTCTGACAGTTTGAACAACCGAGAAGGAAGCTCTGAGAGCCCTAGTCTACGGGGTCCTAGGAGGCCGGGTCTAATTTGGTCCACACTTCCAAACTTGGGGCCCAGACCCCAGGATATAACCCACAGGGAGCTAGTTCCTCCCCACCTCCACAGAGAAGTCTTAAGCACCGCTTGGCGCCTCCCTCTGGCTCTGACCTAGAAACCACTCCTAAATCTTGTTCCATAAAGAACAGATGGGCAGATTGGCCGTGCGGGAGGCTATTATTAGCTGGGATCCCATTCACGCAAGTTCCTCCCTGGGGACCCCATGGCCACACTGATCCTTCAAACTGTCTTCCCCAAGGACAGGCTGCCAGGGCTAGCTAGGGGCGGGCTGCAGCGCCTGGAACACTGCACAGTGCTTTAGCAGCCCCAAGGGGAGGTAGGGGAAGGGGTGAGGCAGGAGAAGAGAAGTTGAATGAGGGCTCTTTTAAGTCCTATTTTTGGCTTAGCCCCGAGAGGCTACAGGGCTCACCACTTACCCATAGGAGGAGATGGAGAAGGGGAACGGGAAAAGGAGGAGGAGAGGAGAGGGATGAAGGAAGGTTCAAGAGGAAGGAAGGGGTCAGCCGCCCAGTCACCTGGAGCAAAGTGCCTACTGTGTTCTGGGCCTGTCAATCTGCCAACCACACATTAGCAGGAGGAACTAACTGGCAAAATCCTCTAGCCTAAACCCTGTCCCGAGACACCAATCCTCTCAGAACTCAAAAGCCCTATAAATACCGTTTAGGCTTCCACAGCAAGGTGAGGGGAGGTGGGGGTGTCCGGGGATAATCAAGTTCAGCAGGTTTAAGAGCTAATCCTAGAGTCACCCGCCCCATCGGTGTTTTTAAAAGCTCCGTCCCAGGGGCTTCTGCTCCTTTCATGGGTCCCGTCTGGGCCCTGCCCTGAGGCAGCTTGGGTGTCTATATAGAATATCTATTCTATTTATTTTATTTTGTTAGTATGTTTGGTTTTGTTCTCTGTCTCCCCCTTTTAGACTGTGAGCCCACTGTTGGGTAGGGACTGTCTCTATATGTTGCCAACTTGTACTTCCCAAGCGCTTAGTACAGTGCTCTGCACACAGTAAGCGCTCAATAAATACGATTGATTGATTGATTGATTGTCTTGGATGGTTCCAGGGGGGTGAGGGATCTGCTACCTGCAGCGGGCTTACAGGCTACAGAACAGGTCGTGCAGGCATGCCCTTTCCTCCCCTGCTGGCCTGGGCAGAATGTGGGAATTCAGGAACTCGGCCGACGAGTCTTTCCCAAGATCCCCCACACGGGTCCAGCACCAGAAGGGGCGGCAACACAGGGATAAAGTCAGAGGCACAGGTGTGGCAAGAGTTCAAAATCCGAGAGCTCCCAGCCCGGGTCGGAACTGGTGCTTTGTGGACGGGGAACGTGGGAAGGGATGTGAGGGCTCTAGAGCAAGGGGCAAGAGGGCTCACAGAAACCCTCTAAGGGGTCAAACCAACAATGCTACCTTCACGTGCACCACAGTGTAATGATGGAGCATGGAACGGGAAGGAGTGACAGATTTTTCTCCATCTCGGGGTGATCAAATGCCTGAAAGCAGCCCTAATAATGAAAAACTGAATAAACATGGAATTGGAGGGAACGTACTATCATGGAAAATAACGGTATTCATTTATTTTTGTATGGTATTTGTTAAATACTTTGTGTCAAACACAGCTCTAAGCATTGTAGTAGATACAAGTTAATTAGGTGGGACACAGTCCCTGTCCCACATGGGGCTCACAGTAGGGGGGGGAGAACAGGAAAACTGAGGCACAGAGAAGTTAAGTGACTTGCCCAAGGTCACACAGCAAGCAATTGGCAGAGCCGGGATTAGAACCCAGGTTCTCTGACTTCCAAGTCCATGCTCTTTCCACTAAGCCATGTTGCTTCTCAGTGCACTGTACTAGGTGCTTGGGAATTTCAGGATAATGAACAAGTGTTCTGTCCAAGGGGGAACTTTCACTCTTAACAGGGAAGTCAAATATAAAGCATTTACAACTTGAGTGGTAGAAATAAATAATTGAGCCCACATATAGTCATGAGCGCTGTGGAAGGTGTAAATCAGTTCCTAAGTGGTAGAGCTGGCTGAAAGGATGATAAAGCTGGGGGTGATGGGAAGTAAATTGGGGAAAGCTTGTTGGGGGAGGTGGGATTTTAGGAGGGCTCTGAGTGTGGGGACAGTTGGGGCAGGGTGGTGGGAGGGGGGCCCGATGTCTGTCTGCTGTGGGGAGATCCAAGCCGGGAGAACAGAGTGAGAGAGGGGACGGAGGTGGGAGAGTTGAGAGTGAGGGTCGCCTTGGAATGAGAGAAGAAAGCAGGTTGGGGAATAGTGGGTGAAGAGAGCAGATGGGTAAAGTGGGGCCAGATGGTGGAGAGCCTTGAAGCCGACTGTTTTTGTTTAATGTGAAGGGACACAGGAAGCCACTGGAGGGTTTTGAGGAGAGGAGAGGGGTGGGCTGAGCGACACTTCAGGGTCACTTTATGATCTGCGCAGCAGCAGGGTGGAGTACAAAATAGAGCAGGGAGAGGCTGGAGGCTGGGAGACTGGTGAGGAAACTGATGTAAAGATCAGAAACACAGGGGTAGGGAGGGGGACGATAAACGGCTACTTTTCGGTGGGGGGGGGGGGGGGGGGGAGGCTGTGAAGTGTGAAGGCCTGCCTGCCTCTCCTGTGGGACCCATTTGGCTCACACCTTCATAACCGATGAGGCAGGGGAGTGTGCAGTGCAATCTCCCCAGGGGCAGAGACACTTGGCCCTTCAGGCACAGTGAAAAGCAGGGCCGTTGGGACAAACTGCAGGCGCTGCTCACGGAGCTGAGCGAGGTGCCAAATGGGGCCAGTGCCCAATGATGCAGCCAGAGAAGAGCAACACAAGCTACAACCGCCAGATGCTGGACTCAGAGCGACCAGTTGTGACTCTGGAGGGAGATCTCAGAGCCGTTGCTGATGGCCAGTTTGGCAGCGACCACAGAGGCCAACCAGGTGCTGGGCATCACCGGAAAGCAGGGAAGAAGCTAAGCCAAGGGGCACGGTTCTGCCCCTGGATAAAACCATTCCCCACCCCCACCCCAACCTGGAACACCACCGGCAGTTCTGGCCTCAGTCTTGTGGGAAGGACAGAAGAAAGCCGGAGCAGGAACAGGGGAGGCCAACCAAGACGGCCGGGTGATGGAGCAACTTCCACGGAAGGAGAGACTGAAAACATTAGGCCTCTATTCTGGAAAGATGCAGACTGACAGAGAGGTTGAAACTGAACCTTACAAAATCATGAAGGGGGTGGACATGGGTGTACACAATTTTCGTTCATCAATCCCACAGCATCATTCATTCAATCACATTTATTGAGCACTTACTGTGTGCAGAGCACTGTACTAAGCGCTTGGAAGTACAAGTTGGCAACATATAGAGACGGTCTCTACCCATCAGCGGGCTCACAATCTAGAAGGGGGAGACAGACAATAAAACAAAACATATTAACAAAATAAAATAAATAGAATAGTAAATATGTACAAGTAAAATAGAGTAATAAATCTGTACAAACATATATACAGGTGCTGTGGGGAGGGGAAGGAGGTAGGGTGGGGGGAGGGGGGGAAGGTGAGGAGGGGAAGAGGAAGGAGGGTTTCATGAGGGTTTCAGATTCACTACACACACAAAAAAAATCCTCCAATAAGGTTTGCAGAGGGATTAGCTGTGGGAGGGAAAAGGCAACCTCTGATGGGTAAACTCTTTGTGAGTTTATTTCTGTGTGCTTTATTACCACCCTCAAACATCTGCGCTGCTTCTTGCTTCTATAAGAACTATAAAAGTGGTACTAAACCAAAAAGGAAAGGAAATAATGCTAAAAATATACACTTCAAATTTTGATCTCTGGCAAGCCGCAAGTTCACAGAGTAATTTAAATTAGTCTGGATCGCAAATTGAGGTTGACTAAGTCTAGGGTGAAGGGGTACACCTATTGAAGCCAAAAGGTGGCGGGTTCAAAATAAACACACCCAGCTTACCACCCATCAGACCGTAAGGCTATGGAATTTATTATTATTATTATTATTGGCATTTATTAAGCGCTTACTATGTGAAAAGTACTGTTCTTAGCGCTGGGGAGGTTACAAGGTGATCAGGTTGTCCCACGGAGGAGTTCACAGTCTTAATCCCCATTCTACAGATGAGGGAACTGAGGCCCAGAGAAATTAAGTGACTCGCCCAAAATCACACAGCTGACAATTGGCGGAGCCGGGATTTGAACCCCTGAAATCTGACTCCAAAGCCCGGGCTCTTTCCACTGAACCACACTGCTTCTCTACCACAGGAAGTTGCACAGTGGAAAGTATCGGCAGATTCGAGAGGAATTTGGACAGATCCATGGAAGAGAGAGCCCTGATAGGGGAGAAAGAGAGGGGAAAGTCAGGATAGATGGCCCATCTTTAAATCCAGAAGATGGGGGTCTGGGAAGGCAATCAGTACACAGTTCTTCCAAGCATCCTGTTGCCACGGAAATGGAACTCTGGGCTAAAGGAACCCTGGTCAAAACCAGGAATGGCTGAATGCCCAAGCTTATGGGAAGGTAATGTGTCCATCAGCTCTGTTGTAGTCCCCCAAGTGCTTAGTACAGTGTTCTGCACACAGTAAGCGCTTAGTAAATACCATTGGTACCATTAAGCACCATAACATTTTGCAAAAATAGCACACTATGGAAATTCAAAGTCTTTCCATCTCCTTGAGTCCTGATTTTCCTTTCACCTGCTTCTCGGGGTAAGCAACTCTGAATTCCTAGATTTGTGAGGAGTATGTGGGGGGTTTTTTGCTTTTTTTTTAGGATAACCCGGCCACTCCCAACTACCAATCTAATTGGGTCAGCCCTTCCTTCAGGAATCAGGGTGCAAAGCCTTTCTATTCTAGCTTCCAGTGGCCTGCCTCTCTCCCAGATCTCCCATTTCCTTCCCTCTGAGGAAAATTACCTTGCCACCAGCAGGCACCCAGTGCCAGCGGCTCAGGGAGGTGCCCAGCCTCCCGAGGGGCAGGTACAATTTGTCTTGCAGGAGGCACCAGCTTTGCCCAGGTAGAAAGCACGCATGTTCCCAGCCTTCCAGAATGGCAGGAAGTAGAGGTGCTGTTAAGCACATCTGACCCCTAGAAATCACCACCCACTCCCCCCCACCTCCAGCCCAGGCTCCCTGCCTCACCCTGCCACAGCTCTACAGTACAACAGTTAGACACGTTCCCTGCCCACAAGAAGCTTATGACCTAGACAGTCTTTGAGGGTCTGGGCATTCATCAGCCCAGAGGTAAGAGGCTGCATCAGATCACATCTTGAGACCCCCTTCCTGGGACATAACCTTCTCCCTCGACTATGCTGGGCCTCTTTCAGGGCAATCTTGGTGAAGAGAGGGACCCCTGAGGGACCCCTTCAGGAAAGAACACAGCTCTCCAAACTTCATACCTGAAAACCCTTCTCACCAGTCCCACCTGACCAAAAGAAATAGATGCAAACACCATAGGCTCAGACCCCGTCTAAAATCATCTTCAATCGATCAATCTACCAATCAGTGGTTCTTACTGAGGACTTAACGTGTGCAGAACACTGAACTAAGGGCTTGGGTGAGTACGAAAGAGCTAGCAGACTTCAAAACCAGGTCCTATTAGATTGTAAGCCCCTGGGAGAGTAGAGATTGCAAATGATATTTCTGGTGCTCCCCAGGCAACCAGTATAGTGCTCAACGCACAGCTGGTGCTCCGTGCAGTGCTTGGCCCACAGCAGGCACTCGGACAAAACTGTGATGACAATGATGGCGGAAGTCACTGACACTCCAGGCCATGCTCCCATTGGGGATGTGAGTCCCAATCCATGGGGAAATGAGAGGCCTGGAATTCCCTCCCTCTTCATATCCAACAGACTATCGCTCTCCCCACCTTCAAAGCCTTATTAAAAGCACATCTCCTCCAAGAGGCCTTCCCCGACTAAGCCTTTATTTCCTCTCCTCTTTCGCATCACCCTCGCACTTGGATTTGAACACTTTATTCATCCCACGGCATTTATGTCCATATCCGTAATATATTTATTTATATCAATGTCTGTCTCCCCCTCTAGACTGTAAGCTCACTGTGGGCAGGGAACATATCGACCAACTAACTCTGTATTCTCTCAAGTACTTAGTACAGTGCTCTGAAGACAGTAAGCACTCAATAAATACCATTGATTGATTGACTGAGAGGATTTCCTAGGAGTTCTTGAAGCAGGCCAGAGAAAAAACAAATGGGCTTAATCACTCCTTCACCCTTTGTCCTAAAATCAGTGGAGGTATTAAATGTATCCGGCGGAGAAGTGTGGGTGGGCATCAAAGAGAGGAGCAGGAACGAAGGTCAATCATCTCGCTAGACAGTCCTGCAGTGGAGGGGGAGGAAGTGGGAAGCAGTGGGGCTGGCTGAAAAGGAAAAAAAGGACCTTGCAGCAGCTGCCACCACTAGATTTTCAGTCCTGGAGATTCCCTTGACTGTTCTGCAAACTTCTCCCCAGTCCTCAAAAACCTCCAATGGTTGCCCATCCACCTCTGCATCAAACAGAAACACCTCACCACTGGCTTTAAGGCACTCAATCAGCTCTCTACCCCCGCTGCTAATCCGCTCTCTTTTCCCACTACACCCCAGCTCGCACTCTTCATTCCTCTCAAGCCAATATACTCACAGTGCCTCCTTTTCATTTCTCCTGCCACCAACCCCTTGCTCATGCCCTCCCTTCAGGTTGGAGCTCCCTCCCCCTTCATATGAGACAGACCACAGCTCTCCCCACCAGCCAGGCCCTTTTGAGATCATATCTCCTCCAAGAGCCTTTCCTGATTGATTTCCAATCTCCCCATCTTTAATCCCCCAAATGCCATTTCAGCACTTCTAGGCCACCACCTAAGCACTTAAATACTCATACACTCCTCCAGAGCACTTATGTGCATATCTTACAAACTCTATTACTTCCTCCTACCTATAATTTATTTATATGTCCATCTCCCCTATTAGATGGCAACCTGTTCGGGGATAGGGATCATGTCTACTACCTCTGTTGTATGAGCCTACATGCTTAGTACAGTGCTGTGCCTCCAGTGGGTGTTCAACAAATCGTACTGATTGAGAAGCAAGATGGCCTAGTGGAAAGAGCGTGGGCCTGGGAGTCCTCTGACTCCTAATCCCACCTCTGCCACCTGCCTGCTGTGTGGCCTTGGACAAGTTACTTCACTGCTCTGGGCCTCAGTTTCCTCATCTGTAAAATGGGGGTTCAATGCCTGTTCTCCCTTTTTGTCTGTGAGCACCATGTGGAGCAGGGTCTGTGTCTATCCTGGTTATTACAGTGTATCTACCCCAGAATTTAGCATGCTGCTTGGCCCATAGAAACCACTTGACAAATATTATTATTACTATTATTACTATCACCATCATCATCACTGTCTTGGCTTTCCAGCCCTATCAAGGCAATACTCTTGCGAGGGTCTGTTGGGTGAATGCCAATGCAAATTCTGCATTTTTGCTTTTCCAAACTGGGCAGACATGTGCTCAGCCTGGGCCACCCACACCAACTCTTCCTCACAACCACCCAAGCCACGGCGGGAGGGGAGCGAGAGGAGGTAGGTGCTGCTGGTTCACCCCTCTACCAATGCACACCCCAGTACCTCCCTTGGAGGTGGGTACACACTCCCCTCCCCTCGCTGATGGGAACACTGGGACATCAATCCCTCTTGCCCCCACCCAAGTGGGCATCATCATCATCATCATCATCATCGTCATCAATGATATTTATTGAGTACTTACTGTGTGCAGAATACTGTACTAAGTTCTTGGGAGAGTACAATACAACAGAGGTAACATACACACTCCCTGCCCAAAATGAGCTTACAATCTAGAGGAGACAGACATTAATATAGATAAACAATTTATAATATAATTTATATACATGAATATAAGTACTGTGGGGCATTTAGGACAAGCACTGTAATGGCCACCCTGTGGGCTTGTTTCATGTTACATCTAGGCTCCGTATTTCAACTCTTGTCCATGTCTTCCTGGAAATTTTCCCTAAGCCTCCAATGGTTCCCTGGCTTTTCCTTCAGATCCTATTTCCCAGTTGCCCCCTCCCAACCTCATCTCTCTTCCTGCTTCCCCAAATCACTGCAGCAAACACACTTGAAGGCTCCCACGTCCCTCCCCATCCCTCCCCATCCAATAAACCCCAGATTGCTCTCAGAACCAAACCCAGAAGGGGAGGGGGAGGAAGAGTTTAAACAGTGTTTGGGGTAGGCAGGGGAGAAGGCTGATTTGTAGTGGATCTAAGACAAGAGCTGCTAATTTGCATGGTGGCTCTTTCAGACAAGCACCAAATACCCTGTTCCCTCCCCTGACCCATGGGCCTCCCTGGGTATTGTTGGCTGCCAGGCAATCACTTCTGGCAATCAACTGGTTTGGAGGGGAGGGAGGCAGAGTTCCCTGAGGGATCATGTCTACAAACTCCACTTCCTCTCCCAAGTGGTTAGTAAGGGGCTGTGCACACCATGGATGTTCAGAACTACTACCGGCTGAATGATCGATCGATTGGACGTGGCCTAGCAGATAGAGCAGGGGCCTGGGAACCAGAAGGATGTGGCTTCTAATCCTGGCCCTGTAGCTTGTCTGTTGTGTGACCTTGGGCAAGTCACTTCACTTGTCTGTGCCTCAGTTCCCTCATTTGTAAAATGACGATTAACACATTAGTCCAATCCCTGTCTCCTGTCTCTCCCCACACCAGTCCAGATTTCACTCTGCTGCCTGTATCATTTTTCCTACAAAAACGCTCAAGGCATGTTTCCCCACTCCTCAAGAACCTCCAGTGGTTGTCCATCCACTTCCACAAACAGGAACTCCTCACCATTGGCTTTAAAGCACTCAATCACCTTTCCACCTCCTACCTCACCTTGCTACTCTCCTACTACAACCCAGCCCACACACTTTGCTCCTCTAAAGCTAACCTTCTCACTGTGCCTCGATCATTGTCTATCTCACCGCAGACCTCTGGCTCACATCCTGCCTCTAGCCTGGAACGCCCTCTCTCCTCATATCAGACAATTACTCTTCCCCCCTTCAAAGCCTTATTAAAGGCACATCTCCAGAAAGCCTTCCCTAAGCCCTCCTTTCCTATTCTCCAACTTCCTTTTGCATCACCCTGACTTGCTCCCTTTACTCATTCCCACTCCCAGCCCCACAGCACTTATGTACATATTTGTAATTTATTTATTTACATTAATGTCTGTTTCCTCCTCTAGACTGGAAGCTAGCTGTGGGTAGGGAATGCATCTGTTTATTATTGTATTGTACTCTCCCAAGCACTTAGTACAGTACTCTGCATACAGTAAGTGCTCAATAAATTCATTCATTCATTCAATCGAATTTATTGAGTGCTTACTGTGCAGAGCACTGTACTAAGCACTTGATATGATTGACTGACGGACATTGACTGACAAGTTGGACTATGTCCAACTTGTATCTACCCCAGCACTTAGTACATTGCCTGACTCATAGTGAGTGCTTAACAAATACCATAAATAAAAAAGAAACTGAAGAGGCCTTGGTCACAAGCATATGACCTCTAAACTGTAAGCACGTTGTGGGAAGGAGATGTGTCCACTAATTTTGTTGTACTGTACTCTCCCAAGCGCTAGTACAGTGCTCTGCACAGAGTAAGTGCTCAATAAATACCATTGATTGATTGACTGATTGATTGACTGGAGGCGGGGCAGATTCCCCAGCAGCTTTTGCCCAGTTGCAGAACCCACATCCTCAGCCCGGGGTTGCAGCGGGGCCAGACGCCTAGTCCAGGGCTCTGCACAACAGAGTGAGTGCTCAATAAGCACTACTGGCTTTAAGCAGAGTGGCTTAGTGGAAAGAGCACGGGCTTAGGAGTCAGAGGTCGTGGGTTCTAATCCCGGCTCTGCCACTTATCAGCTGTGACTTTGGGCAAGTCACTTAACTCCTCTGTGCCTCAGTTACCTCATCTGTAAAAAGGGGATTAAGTCTGTGAGCCCCACGTGGCACAACCTGATTATCTTGTATCTAACCCAGTGCTTAGAACAGTGCTTGGCACATAGTAAGCACTTAACAAATACCATTATTATTATTATTAAGACACATAGGGTCCCAGGCTACTGCTATACAGTGAAGGACCCTGGGCATTTCCCACAGGAAGGGGGGGGGACACAAGCTACTGAAGTATGCCCAGGGCTTGAGTTGAGGTGATTTGTCAGAGCTGGAATTTGTTGCCTGCCCTGACAGCACCAGGCTTTCTGCCCTTCCAGATGCCTGGCAGCTCTGCTTACCTAAGTCTCTGGGGGGATTCAGGGAGAAGACCCCTGGGGGTATCCTAAGGGGCCAAACTCCTGGAGGGGTGGGACGGGGAGTTAGACCAAAGAGGCTCTGAATTGGATGGATCCCTTGTGGCGTGACTTCCACTGCGGGTTGTTTTACATTAACCTGCAGACCACATTAGGCACACCACAGTAGGCAAACTCTTGAGAAGGGCAGGGGGAAAGAAGGGGAGGCAGAGGAGAAAAGGAAATTGGGGGAGAGAGGGGAAGGGGGGAAGGGAGTGGAAGCAAGGTGGGATGGAGAAAGGGAGAGACAAAGCAATTATCTTCAAAGAAAATAAACACCCTCCCTCTCTTCCCTTCACTGTGGGAGGGTAGGCAGGCGGGGCAGTGTGGGAATGGCAAGTGGGGTTACTGGGAGTCAGAGAGAGGCAGGGCAGCACGGCTCACGAGTTGCTGAGTAAGGGGGTTGAGGTCAAAGTTGCTGGCTGGTCTCAATGCCGGTGGGAGGGGATGCCAGTCAGGGAAGAGCCAGCCTGGTGTTAGTACGGGGAGGGGGAGGGGGACCTCAGGGAACAGAGGTGGACAGGGCCTGGGGGATAATCTCCTGGAGAGCTGCCCCAGGAATTCCAGCCTTAAATTGGGCTCCCCACCTCCCTGGTCCTAGAGAGGGGACAGGAAGAGAGGGGGAAGCAGTGTGGTCGAGTGACTAGAACACAGGTCTCTGAGTCAGAGGACCTGGGTTCTGATCCTAAAGTCTGCCAATTGGGGATTAAGACTGTGAACCCCATGTCGTGGCTTAGTGGAAAGAGTCCGGGCTTGGGAGTCAGAGATCGTGGGTTCTAATCCCGGCTCTGCCACTGACCAGCCGTGTGACTTTGGGCAAGTCACTTGACTTCTCTGGGCTTCAGTTACCTCATCTGTAAAATGGGGATTAAGACTGTGAGCCCCACGTGGGACAACCTGATTACCTTGTATCTACCCCAGCACATAGAACAGTGCTTGACACATAGTAAGCGCTTAACAAATGCCATTAGTAGTAGTAGTAGTATTACTGTGTCCAACCTGATTAGCTTATATCTATCCCACCACTTAGTACAGTGCCTGGCACATAATAAGCACTTAAAGGGAGAGGAGAATGGAGAGGGAGAAGGGGACAAGGGGGAGGAAGGGTGAAAGGAGAATGGGGCTGCAAAGGAGGGATTCAATACCTGTTCTCCCTCCCCCTTAGCCTGTGAGCCCTATCAGTCAATCAATGGTAGTTATCAAGCACTTACTGTGTGCACAGCATTGTACTAAGCACTTGGGAGAGTACAATATAACAAGAGTTGGTAGACACATTTCCTGCCCACGACAAGCTTGCAGTCTAGAGGGGGAGACAGACATTAATATAAATAAAATTATGGATATATACATAAGTGCTGTGGGACTGAGGGAGGGGTGAATAAAGGGTGCAAATCCAAGTGCATGGGTGACAGAAGGGAGTGGGAGAAGAAGAAATGAGGGCTTAGTTGGGAAAGGTCTCTTGGAGGAGTTGTGCTTTTAATAAGGCTTTGAAGGGTGGGGGGGAGAGTGATCATCTGTCCGAGATGAAGAGGGAGGGCATTTCAGGCCAGAGGCAGGACATGGGTGAGAGTCGGCATGGTCAGCAGGGGGATGGACAAAATCAAGGTACAGTGAGTAGGTTCCCACTCCTTACCAATGGCTTTAAAGCACTCAATCAGTTCACCCCCTCCTACCTCACCTCACAGATTTCCTACTGCAGCCCAGCCCACACACTCCACTCCTCTAGCGCCAGCTTACTCACTGGCTTACTCACTTACTCACTCAAAAATGACTGAATGAATGGGCCCTGATCTATCTCACTGCTTACTGAGTGTCTCACTGTCTCCCTGTCAACTCCTTTCCCATGTCCTCCCCCTCCATATACACAAGACCACCACTCTCTCCACCTTCAAAACATTAATAAAGTCACAGCTTCTAACAGGCCTTCCCCGATTAAGCCCTCTTTTCCCAGGCTTGCTCTCCCTTCTGCATCATCTATGCACTTCGATCTGTGACCTTTGGACACTTGATATTCACCCCATCCCCAATCCCTCAGCACCTATGTACCTATCTTTAAATTATATAATTATAAAGTACTTATTTATTCATATTAATGACTAATTAATAGACTGTGAGTTCATTGTGGACAGGGAATGACACTGTTTATTGTTGTACTGTACTTTCCCAAATGCTTAGTACAGTGCTCTGCACACAATAAGCGCCTAATACGATTGAATGGCACATAGTAAGTGCGCAACAAGTACCATTAAAAAGAAGTCAAGGCTGGAGAAGTAGATTTGGGAGTCATCTGCACAGAAATGGCAGTTGAAGTCATGGGAGAAAGTTTGTTCTCCAAGGGAGTGGGTGTAGATGGAGAATAGAAAGGGACCCAGAACTGAACCTTGAAGGGATCCCACAGTTAGGGGTTAGGAGGCAGAGGAGGAGCCTGAGAAAGAGACTGAGAGTGAGTGATCACTAATTCATTCATTCAGTCGTATTTATTGAGCACTTACTGTGCACAAAGCACTGTACTAAGCACTTGGAAAGTACAATTCGGCAACAGAGACAGTCCCTACCCAACAATAGGCTCACAGTCTAGAAGGGGGAGACAGACAACAAAACAAGTAGACAGGTGTCAATATCATCAAAATAGATAAATAGAAGTATAGCTATATACACATCATTAATAAAATAGAGTAATAAATACATACAAATATACACAAGTGCTGTGGGGAGGGGAAGGGGGTAGGGCAGAGGGAGTAGGAGCGGAGGAAAAGTCGTCGGGGGGCTAGTCTGGGTAGGTCTCCTGAAGGAGGTGAGCTCTCAGTAGGGCTTTGAAGGGAGGAAGAGAGCTAATTTGGCAGATGTGTGGAGGGAGGGCCACACACCCCAGGCCAGAGGTAGGATGTGGGCTGGGGGTCGACGGTGGGACAGGTGAGAATGAGGCACAGTGAGGAGGTTAGCGGCAGAGGAGCAGAGTGTGCAGGCTGGGGTGTAGAAGGAGAGAAGGGGGGTGAGGTAGGAGGGGGCGAGGTGATGGTGAGCCAAGAGTGGGGAGTTTTTGCTTGATTCGTAGGTTGACAGGCAACCACTGGAGATCTGGAGATTTTTGAGGAGGGGAGTGACATGCCCAGAGCATTGCTGTAGAAAGATAATCCAGGCAGCAGAGACAGAAGTGAGTAACTGAAGTGAGAGACAGGAGGATCAGAGAGATAGGAGAACCAGCCCTGTGTGGAACAGGAATTGTGTCTAACGTGATTAACCTGTATCTACCCCAGTAATTATTACAATCCTTGGCACAGAAGTGATTGCTTAACAAATACTACAATTATTAATATTAATAAGATCAATAGCAATAATGGTAATTGGGGCATTTAAGTGCTTACTGTGTGACAAGCACTATAATTAAATCATCATCATCATCATCACCAATCGTATTTATTGAGCGCTTACTGTGTGCAGAGCACTGTACTAAGCGCTTGGGAAGTACAAGTTGGCAACATATAGAGACAGTCCCTACCCAACAGTGGGCTCACAGTCTAAAAGGGGGAGACAGAGAACAAAACCAAACACACTAACAAAATAAAATAGAATAGATATGTACAAGTAAAATAGAGTAATAAATAGAGTAATAAATATGTACAAACATATATATATATACATATATACAGGTGCTGTGGGGAAGGGAAGGAGGTAAGATGGGGGGATGGAGAGGGGGACGAGGGGGAGAGGAAGGAAGGGGCTCAGTCTGGGAAGGCCTCCTGGAGGAGGTGAGCTCTCAGTAGGGCCTTGAAGGGAGGAAGAGAGCTAGCTTGGCGGATGGGCAGAGGGAGGGCATTCCAGACCCGGGGGATGACGTGGGCCAGGGGTCGATGGCGGGATAGATGAGACACAGTCTATCCCACCTAATAATAATAATAATTGATAATAATAATTATGGTATTTGTTAAGCGCTTACTATGTGCCAAGCACTGTTCTAAGAGTTGGGATAGATACAAGGTAATCAGGTTGTCCCACACAGGGCTCACAGTCTTAACTCCCCATTTTACAGATGAGGTAACTGAGGCCCAGAGAAGTGAAGTGACGCCCAAAGTCACAGAGCTGACAAGTGGCAGAGCTGGGATTAGAACCCAAGACCTCTGACTCCCAATCCCATGCTCTTTCCACTAAGCCATGCTGCTCCTCTATATGGGGTTCATAGTCTACATAGAGGAAGAACAGGTCATACCTTCCAGATGAGAAAACCAAGACTCAAAGAAGTTAAATGCCTTGCTCAAGTAGTGGGGCCTGGATGAGAACCCAGGGCTCCTGATGCCCAGTCCCAAGCTCTTTTCATGAGCCCCCGGCCCAATGGTATTTATTGATAGATAAAGAGATAGATCGATAGTGGACACACCACAGGCTTGGGAACCAGAAGGTCACGGGCTGAGATGGCATAAGGTGGGAGGATTTTCAGTCCATCAGTCGTCTTGATTGAGCGCTAACCACGTGCAGAGCACTGTCCTAAGTGCTTCGGAGAGTACAATCTAACAGAATCGATTGACACATTCCCTACCCACAGTGAGCTTACAGTCTAGAGTTGGGGTTGGGGGGACTGACGTTATTAATGTTAATAAATAAATTACAGATACGTACGTAAATGCTGTGGGACTGAGGCAGGTTGGGTGAAGGGTGCACATTGAGTACTCCCCCAGGCGCTTAGTACAGTGCTCTGAACACAGTAATCCTGGCTCTGCCACTTGTCTGCTCTGTGACCCTGGGCAAGTCACTTCATTCATTCATTCAATCATATATATTGAGCACTTACTGTGTGCACAGCACTGTACTGAGCGTTTGGAAAGTACAATTCAGCAACCAATAGAGATCAGCCCCACCCAACAACAGGCTCACAGTCTAGAAGGGGAGAGACAGACAACAAAGTCACTTCACTTCTCTGTGCCTCAGTTACCTCATCTGTAAAATGGGGATCGAGACTGGGAACCCCATGTGGGCCAGGGGCTATGTCCAACCCGATTGGCGTGTATCCATCCCAGCGCTTAGTACAGTGCCTGACACCCAGTAAGCACTTAACAAGTACAGTGCTCTGCACACAGTAAGCCCTCAATAAGTACGATTGAATGAATGAAATACCACAATTACAGTTATTATTACTGAGGCCCTACTGAGTATGGAGCGCTGTGCACTTGGGAAGAGCACAGTAGAGTTGAGAGACACGATCCCTGAGCACAGATAACAAAGAGAAAAACAAAAGTAGACAATTAAATCAATATACACACACATCTTCTCCCCCCCCCCCCCCCACCCACCACCACCACCACCACCACCACCGTAACGGGAACCCTAGGAATGGCCTCAGGGATGGCACGATAGGGGGAGAGCGAGGGGGATTAATGGGGGGCTTAATGGGGGGGATCCGGTCGTGAGGAGAAGGGCGTGGGGAAACGAGGAGAAGGGCAGGGAGGATTGGGAAATGGGTGGGTCGACTCACCTCCCGAGGAGGGGCCAGGGAGGCGCCCGCGAGCACTGATCCGTCTACCCGCCCTCTCCTCGAGAGCAGCGCGCGCGGCGGCACCGTCACGTGTGGATGAGGGGGGGGGGGGGAAGGGGGGGGAAGGGGGGGGGGCACCTCACCGCGCCCGCCCGCGCGCTCCGCCCTCCGCCTGCTCTCCAGGGCCGGGTGGGGCCGGGGGCAAGAGAGCGGGCTCCTTCACTCGCTTAGGCCCCCGGCCGCCCCCGTCTAAATTACTTAAAAATTCACCTAGGTGAAGTCGGGGGGCGGGTTGTAAAACTGAATCTAAAGCCACAGCGGCTGGGGGAATTCTGGGGGTTCGATCAGTCAGTCAGTGGTATTTACCGGGCGCTTACTGTGGGTGTACAGGGCCCTGGACTGAAGGCTTGGAAAAGCAGAGTTGGTGGACACGTTCCCTGCCCACAAAAAAAGCGAACTTTTTATGACTATGCAAATTAGCCCTCTGATTCCGGGGAGAATTGGGGCGCTTTGGACGGCAGCATGGTTCCCCTCCACCCCCTTCTCCCCATCCCTGCAGGGCTTCATGACCAACCTGCCTCTCTGCCCCTCCCGCGATATACCCACTTCCTAGGGCTACACTCGGGGTCTACAAGGAAGAATTAAAGTTCCCGGAAAATACCCTAGCACCACCACTGCTAAGTCCCCAAAGAGGAAGTCAAGAGATCGATCAATCAATCAATCAATCGTATTTATTGAGCGCTTACTGTGTGCAGAGCACTGTACTAAGCGCTTGGGAAGTACAAGTTGGCAACATACAGAGACAGTCCCTACCCAACAGTGGGCTCACGGTCTAAAAGGGGGAGACAGAGAACAAAACCAAACATACTAACAAAATAAAATAAATAGAATAGATATGTACAAGTAAAATAAATAGAGAAATATGTACAAACATATATACAGGTGCTGTGGGGAAGGGAAGGAGGTAAGATGGGGGGTGGAGAGGGGGACGAGGGGGAGAGGAAGGAAGGGGCTCAGTCTGGGAAGGCCTCCTGGAGGAGGTGAGCTCTCAGTAAAAATATGGAACACTTCACGAATTTGCGTGAAGGTAAAGATGCTCCCATCTGACCCCCTGTGTTCCCCCCAAAACCCCTCTGGGGGGGTGAGGGTGACCCTGATTCATCCCAGACATGTAGAACCCTGCTCAGCTGAGGGAACTTGGGTGCTTTCTGAGGCAGCAGAATCTCAACCGGGGCTAGTTGGATAGGCATCCCTGCCACAGCTCGTTGCTACTTCCTCCCTCACCAGTCTCAGCAGGGTCAGCTGTGTGCCTGGGGGGAGACGGGGGTGCTTGCGAAACAGTGCTTTGCGACCAAGTCTGGTGCGGGAACTCACCCAGGTCGCAAGGGTCTATATGGCACAGGGGCACGGTGACTGCACCCCATAGGGAAGGGGTGAGCCTGTGGTTCGGACATCACTGCCACACCCTCAATGTGGTGGCAGCAAGGGGCCTTAGGCCCTGTGGGTGAGGGTTGGGCCCTGTGGTCTCTGGGGAGGGTAACTGGAATGACTTGCAGTTTATGCTGACCACCGTGGGCTGGACGGAGTGCAGCCTGCCCAGAGCCCTAGAAAAACAGATATTAACATGCTCATTCTGACAAGCTCTCCCTAAAACTGTACCATGTCTGGCATGGTAAGATGGGACCCTACCTCCCTATAACAATAATAATAATAATATTTTAGCACTTACTATGTGCCAAGCAATCTACTAAACACTGGGTTAATACAAAATAATCAGGATGGACACAGTCCCTGTACCATGTGGGGCTCACAGTCTAGAAGGAGGGGGGGAACAGGTATTTAATCCCCATTTTACAGATGATGAAACTGAGACCCAGAGAAATGAAGTAACTTACCCAAGGTCACACAGAAGGCAAATGACAGAGCCAGGATTAGGACCCAGGCTCTCTGATTTGGAGGCCCATGTTCTCCCCCCCTGCCCCACCACATAAACACACAGTTCTCAATCCTGGAAGCTCCTGTTCCTGTCCACCATCCCTCCTCCCTCTCCTGTACATCACAGCTCAACAGTACCTCCTCCAGGAAGTCTTCCCTGATTCACCCCACCCACTCTCCAACTCAGCTCCACCCTTGATCAACTCCTCCCCTCACAGCTCATCCCTGCCCCCATTATGATGGCATTCCTCTATCTGCTAACATAAATTGTGTGTTGTATATCTCCTGTCAGTCTGGGATTGTATCTGCCCTCTAATGGAGGCTCCCACTGAAAACACTGGCAGAGCTTCAGTCTCAAGGTCAACCACCGACTGTGTACGGAAGGTGCTTGAAATGGCCTTTGGCCTGGCACTTTTCTCCAATGATGCAGTGACGTGTTTTGTTCCACAAGGCTTGGACAACTGAATGGCAAGTCTGACTCCAAGAGGATCTGCCCCAGGCCATGAGCTCCTGAGCGCCAGTGTCCGGGGAGCAGTGTAGTCTAGTTCATTCATTCATTCATTCATTCAATCGTATTTATTGAGTGCTTACTGTGTGCACAGCACTTTACTATGCTCTTGGGAGAACACAATGCAACAATAAACAGACACATTCCCTGGCCTCAATGAGCTTGCAGTCTAGAGAAGCAGCGTGGCTTAGTGGAAAGAGCACGAGCTTGGGAGTCAGAGTTCGTGGGTTCTAATCTCAGCTCCACTTCTTGCCAGCTTTGTGACCTTGGACAAGTCGCTTAACTTCTCTGTGCCCCAGTTACCTCATCTGTAAAATGGAGATTAAGATTGTGAGCCCCACCTGAGACAACCTGATAACCTTGTATCTCTCCCAGCACTTAGAACAGTGCTTGGCACATAGTAAGCACTTAACAAATACCATCATTATTATTATTGTGGGGGGGACAGACATCAATACAAATAAATAAAATTACAGATATGTACATAAGTGCTGCGGGGCTGGGAAGGGGGAAGAGCAAAGGGAGCAAGTCAGGGCGACACAAAAGGGAGTGGGAGATGAGGAAAGGTGGGCCTTGGCATGGGAAGGCCTCTTGGAGGAGATGTGCCTTCAATTAGGCTTTCAAGGAGAGGGTAGTAATTGTTTGGTGGATTTGAGGAGGGAGGGCATTCCAGGCCAGAGGCAGGACGTGGGCTAGGGGTCAGCAGCAAGTCAGGTGAGATTGAGACACAGTGAGAAGGTTAGAACTAGAGGAGCAAAGTGTACAGGCTGGGTTGTAGAAGGAGAGAAGCGAGGTGAGGTAATATAATAATGATAGCATTTAGTGGGGGCAAGGTGGTGGGGTGCTTTAAAGCCAATGGTGAGGAGTTTTTGTTTGATATGGAGATGGATGGGCAAGCACTGGAGTTTTTTGAGGAGCAGGGTTATATGTCCTGAAGGTAAAATGATCCAGGCAGCAGAGTGAAGTATGGAATGGAGTGGGGAGAGACAGGAGGTTGGGAGGTCAGCAAGGAGGCTGATGATGTAATCCAAGCAGGATAGGATAAGTGATTGTATTAACGTGGTAGCAGTTTGGATGGAGAGGAGGGGCAGATTTTAGCTATGTTGTGAAGGTGGGAATAACAGGTTTTAGTGATGGACTGAACATGTGGGTTGAATGACAGAGGAGTCAAGGATAACGCCAAGGTTACTGACTTGTCAGACAGGAAGGATGGTGCTGCCATCTACAGTGATGGGAAAGCCAGGGGGAGGAAAGGGTTTGGGTGGGAAGATAAGGAGCTCTGTTTTGGACATGTTAAGTTTGAGGAGACGGGAGGACATTCAAGTAGAGATACCTTGAAGACAGGAGGAGTTGAGAGACTGGAGAGAGGGAGAGAGATCAGGGCTGGAGATGTAGATTTGTGTATCATCCACATAGAGGTGATAGTTCAAGCCATGGGAGCAAATGAGTTCTCCAAGGGAGTGGATATAGATGGAGAATAGAAGGGGACCCAGAACTGAACCTCGAAGGACACCCACAGTTAGGGGAGGAGGAGCCCACAAAGAATGGCCGGAGAGATGAGGAGAACCAGAAGGGGACAGAGTTGGTGAAGCAAAAGTTAGATAACACTTCCAGGAGAAGGGGGTAGTCCACAGAGTCGAAGGCAGCTGAGAGGTTGAGGAGGATTAGGATGGAGTAAGAGATGACCTTTAAGAGGGCAGTTTTCGCGGAGTGAAAGGGATGGAAGCCAGATTGGAGGGGGTCAAGGAGAGAATTGGAGGAGAGGAATTTGAGAAAACGAGTGTACACAACTTGCTCAAGGAGTTTGGTAGAAGGGAGATAGAGAGAGCCATTTAGCCAAAGGAGGGTTTATTTGGGGCAGGGGAGACATGGACATGTTTGAAAGCAGTGGGGAAAAAGCCACTGGAGAACAAACGGTTGAAGATGGTTGTTAGGGAAGGAAGAAGGGAGGGGGTGAGAGTTTTGATAAGGTGCAAAGGAATGGGGTTGGATGCGCAGGTGGAGGGGGTGACTTTTGAGGAGGCAGGAGATCTCATCTAAAAATACTAGTGAATATAGCCCAAGACTGTGGAGTAGTACAGTGCTCTGCACACAGTAAACGCACAATAAATACGGCTGAATTGAATGTATGAAAGAGACCTGGGTTCTAATCCCAGCTATGTCACTTGTCTGCTGTGCTACCTTGAGAAAGTCAAGATGTGGGGCTGGCATTGTCTGTGGCACTCTGAGTCCCATTATACGCATTGCACGAAACACTGGGGTAGATAAAACCATCAGGTCAGACAGTCCCTGTCCAAATGGACTGCAATCTAAAGTGGGGTGGAGAACAGGTACTTAATCCCCATTTTACAGATGAGGAAACTGAGGCAAAGAGAAATTAAATGACTTGCCCAAGGTCATACCTTGTTTCCATAATGGTAAAATGGGGATTCAATACCTGTTCTCCCTCCCCCTTCAATCATATTTATTGAGTGCTTACTGTGTGCAGAGCACTGTATATTAAGTGCTTGGGCAAGTACAGTATAACAATAAACAGACACATTCCCTGACCACAACGAGCTTCCAATCTAGAGAGGGAGACAGACATTAATATAAATAAATAAATTACACATATGTACATAAGTGCTGTGGGGCTCGGTGGGGGGATGAATAAAGGGAGCAAGTCAGGGCAACGCAGAAGGGAGTGGGAGAAGAGGAAAGGAGGGCTTAGTCAGAGAAGGCTTCCTGGAGGAGATGTGCCTTCAATAAGGCTTTGGAGTGGGAAGAGTAATTGTCTGTCGGGCTCTGAGTCCCATGTGGGACTGGCACTGTGTCTGATCTGATCATCTTGCATCTACCAATCAATCAGTCATATTTAATGAGCACTTAGTGTGTGCAGAGCACTGTACTAAGCTCTTGAGAGAGTACAACAACACTATGAGAGACACTTTCCCTGCCCACAACGAGTTTACGGTCTACCCCTGTGCTCAGCACAGTGCATGGCACGTAAGCACCTAACAAATATCACAATGATTATTATTAGGTCCTCTAACATTAGCCTGGCTATATTACTGTTGGTAAAGCTAGGGGCCCTACTCCTTGATAACTAGGAGAGTAGAGGGCGTGGAAGAGTGCTGTGGGATTAAGCGCTTAGTACAGTGCTCTGCACAAAGTGCTCAATAAGTACGACTGAATGAATTAAAATCCCCAACGGTCTGGAGTGATCATACTACAAGTCCCAGAACGCTAGACTGTTGTGAGCAAGGAATGTGTCTATCAACTCTGTTATCTTGAACAAGCGCTTAGTATGTGGGCAGGGAATGTGTCTGTTATATTGTTATACTGTACTCTCCAAAGTGCTTAGTACAGTGCCCTGCACACAGTAAGTGCGCAGAAAGTATGATTGACTGGCTGACTGCCCTGCACACAGTGAGCACTGACTAAGCCCCCCTTCCTTCTTCTCCCACTTCCTTCTGCATCGCCTGTCTTGTTCCCTCTATTCATTCCCCCTCCCAGCCCCACAGCACTTACCTACATATATGTAATTTATTTATTTATATTGTCTGTCTCCCCGCCTCATTGTGGGCAGGGAATATGTCTGCTTATCGTTGTATTGTATTCTTCCAAGTGCTTAGTACAGTGCTCTGCACATAGTAGGTGCTCAATAAATACAATTGAATGAATGAATAAATATGATTGATTCATTGTTCAACATATGCCCCTGCCTGGATGTAGAAATCTTGTCATTTAATTTGAGAGATGACCCAAAACTAGGACCCTAAGCATTGGAGCATGTCCATCATTTTGGAGGTGAGGGTGCACCATCATATTTTGGGCCTGGGAGTCAGAAGGACCTGGGTTCTAATCCCAGCTCCACCACTTGTCTGCTTTTGTGCCTTTGGGCAAGTCACTTCACTTCTCTGTGCCTCAGTTACCTCATATGTAAAATGGGGATTAAGACTGTGAGCCCCATATGGGACAGAGACTGTGTCCAACCCAATTTGCTTGTAACCACCCTGGCTCTTAGTATAGTGCTCAGCACACAATTTGCATTTAACAAATAACATAAATTATTATTATTATTATTATTACTACTACTACTAAAGATATGTACATAAGTGCTTAGGGAGATGAAGCTGAAAGTAATTGGTAATTGGGGGGGGGGGGGGGTCCTTTCCTCACCTCTGCTGGCTTTGCCCCTCTCAGCTCTTGTTTCTTCTTGCCTATCCCTTCCCCCAGGAGTGGCCAAATGCTGCACAGCCCTGGTGGCCAAATCCTCAGCAGGGCCCTGCTCCCCAGTTATGACCACTCCAATCATCTTGACTATCCAATCAATACTTGAACTGCTGATGCATTCTTGGCCTGTGGCCCATGGCCACTCTGGGCCAGCACTAAATGCTCTCCTGCTCTGAGGAGGGTCATTATTTAAGCCACATGGGAAGAAGCTAACCTGAGGAGACAGAAAGCCTAGAGAACAATTAAGCAGCTTAAGGGGAAATTGGTCCTGAATCTTTCCCACAGGGCTCTCTCACAGAATGAAAAACTCCTAGAGGAAACCTCTCTTGTCTGCAAATGAGCCTTGGGCTCAACTGCTTTCATCCTACCAGGCAGGAACAATGGGTTGTTGCATTCCGCTAATAAGTAACACTAGCTCTCTGTCACCTCTTGGCAAAACAATCAATTAATCAATCAATCAATCAATCGTATTTATTGAGCCCTTACTGTGTGCAGAGCACTGTACTAAGCGCTTGGGAAGTACAAGTTGGCAACAATGAAGTGTCCAGGGGACTAAGGACTTGGTGGGGGGGGGGGGGGGGGGGGGGCAAATTTGGACTTCTTCAGTGAGTATGACAGAAACTTGGGGGATAATAAGCCCCGCTCTGGTTTTACAGGGTTTTCAGCTGGCCCATCTGTCGGGGTACCAGATGAGGTACCAAAAATCCTTTTATGTCCGGTACACTAACATTCATTCATTCATTCAATCGTATTTATTGAGCACTTACTGTGTGCAGAGCACTGTACTAAGCACTTGGGAACTACAAGTTGGTAAAATATAGAGACGGTCCCTACCCAATAGTGGGCTCACAGTCTAGAAGGGGGAGACAGACAACAAAATAACAAATATTAACAAAGTAAAATAAATAGAATAGTAAATATGTACAAGTAAAATAAATAGAGTAATAAATCTGTACAAACATATATACAGGTGCTGTGGGGAGGGGAAGGAGGTAGGGTGGGGGGATGGGGAGGGGAAGGAGGGGGAGAGGAATCAATCAATCAATCGCATTTATTGAGCGCTTACTGTGTGCAGAGCACTGTACTAAGCGCTTGGGAAGTACAAGTTGGCAACATATAGAGACAGTCCCTACCCAACAGTGGGCTCACAGTCTAAAAGGGGGAGACAGAGAACAAAACCAAACATACTAACAAAATAAAATAGAATAGATATGTACAAGTAAAATAAATAAATAAATAAATAAATAAATAAATAGAGTATTAAATATGTACAAACATATATACATATATACAGGTGCTGTGGGGAAGGGAAGGAGGTAAGATGGGGGGGATGGAGGGGGGATGAGGAAGGAGGGGGCTCAGGCTGGGAAGGCCTCCTGGAGGAGGTGAGCTTTCAGTAGGGCTTTGAAGGGAAGAGGAGAGCTAGCTTGGCAGATGTGTGGAGGGAGGGCATTCCAGGCCAGGGGGAGGACGTGGGCCGGGGGTCGACGGCGGGACAGGCGAGAACGAGGCACAGTGAGGAGGTTAGTGGCAGAGGAGCGGAGGGTTCGGGCTGGGCTGTAGAAGGAAAGAAGGGAGGTGAGGTAGGAGGGGGCGAGGTGATGGAGAGCCTTGAAGCCGAGAGTGAGGAATTTTTGCCCGATGCGTAGGTTGATTGTTAGCCACTGGAGAATTTTGAGGAGGGGAGTAACATACCCAGAGCGTTTCTGCACAAAGATGATCTGGGCAGCAGCGTGAAGTATAGACTGAAGTGGGGAGAGACAGGAGGATGGGAGACCAGAGAGGAGGCTGATGCAGTAATCCAGTCGGGATAGGATGAGAGATTGAACCAGCAGGGTAGCGGTTTGGATGGAGAGAAAAGGGCGAATCTTGGCAATGTTGCGGAGGTGAGACCGGCAGGTTTTGGTGACGGATTGGATGTGAGTGGTGAATGAGAGAGCAGAGTCGAGGATGACACCAAGGTTGCGGGCTTGTGAGACGGGAAGGATGGTAGTGCCATCAACAGTGATGGGAAAGTCAGGGAGAGGGCAGGGTTTGGGAGGGAAGATTAGGAGTTCAGTCTTGGGCATATTGAGTTTTAGATGGCGGGCAGACATCCAGATGGAGATCTCTTGAAGGCAGGAGGAGACACAAGCCTGAAGGGAGGGAGAGAGAGCAAGGGCAGAGATGTAGATTTGGGTGTCATCAGCGTAGAGATGACAGTTGAAGCCATGGGAGCGAAAGAGGTCACCAAGGGAGTGAGTGTAGATAGAGAACAGAAGGGGACCAAGAACTGACCCTTGAGGAAGCCCTATAGTAAGGGGATGGGAGGGGAAGGAGGAGCCCACCAAAGAGACTGAGAATGAACGGCCGGAGAGATAAGAGGAGAACCAGGAGAGGACAGAGTCTGTGAAGCCAAGGTTGGATAGCGTGTTGAGGAGAAGGGGGTGGTCCACAGTGTCAAAGGCAGCTGAGAGGTTGAGGAGGATTAGGATAGAGTAGGAGTCATTGGATTTGGCAAGCAGGAGGTCATTGGTGACCTTTGAGAGGGCAGTTTTGGTGGAATGTAGGGGACGGAAGCCAGACTGGAGGAGGTCGAGGAGAGAGTTGGCGTTGAGGCAGTCGAAACAGCGGGTGTAGACGACTCATTCAAGGAGTTTGGAAAGGAATGGTAGGAGGGAGATAGGGTGATAACTAGAAGGAGAGGTGGGGTCAAGAAAGGGGTTTATTAGGATGGGGGAGACGTGGGCATGTTTGAAGGCAGAGGGGAAGGAGCCAGTGGCGAGTGAGCAGTTGAAGATGGAAGTTAAAGAGGGGAGGAGGGACAGAGCGAGAGATTTGATAAGTGAGAGGGAATGGGGTCCGAAGCACAGGTGGCCGGAGTAGCACTTGAGAGGAGGGAGGAGATCTCATCTGAGGATACTGCTGGGAAGGATGGGAGAGTAGCAGAGAGTGTTGAGAGCCGGGGGGTTGGAGAAGGGGGAGGAGTGACTTTGGGGAGCTCAGACCTGATGGAGTTAATTTTGCTAATGAAGTTGGAGGCCAGATCGTTGGGGGTGAGGGATGGAGGATGGGGAGGAACAGGGGGCCTAAGAAGGGAGTTAAATGTACGGAAGAGCTGACGGGGATGATGGGCATGGATGTCAATAAGGGAGGAGAAATAGTTTTGTCTGGCAGAGGAGAGGGCAGAGTTAAGGCAGGAAAGGACAAACTTGAAGTGAACGAGGTTGACTTGGTGTTTACACTTTCGCCAGCAGCGTTCAGCAGCTCGAGCATAAGAGCGAAGGAGGCGGACAGTGGCAGTGATCCAGGGCTGTGAGTTAGTGGTACAGGAGCGGCAAAGGGAAAGGGGAGCGAGGGAGTCGAGCTGAGTAGAGAGGGTAGAGTTGAGAGCAGTAATCTGATCATCAAGTTGGGTAGAGAGGAAAGTGAGGCAAGGTGGGGTGTGAGGCGCTCAGAAAGATGGATGGGGTCGAGAGGGCGGAGGTCTCTGTGAGGAAGTAATATAGATTTACAGGGGAGAGGAGTGTGAGTGAGGAGGCAGGTGAGAAGGTTATGATCAGAGCGAGGGATTTCAGAGTTGGTGAGGGTGGAGATAGTTCATTCATTCATTCATTCCATCGTATTTATTGGGCACTTACTGTGTGCAGAGCACTGTACTAAGCACTTGGGAAGTACAAGTTGGCAACATATAGAGACGGTCCCTACCCAACAGCGGGCTCACAGTCTAGAAGGGGGAGACAGACAACAAAACAAAACATATTAACAAAATAAAATAAACAGAATAAATATGTACAAGTAAAATAAATAGAGTAATAAATACGTACAAACATATATACACATATACAGGTGCTGTGGGGAGGGGAAGGAGGTAAGGCGGGGGAGATGGGGAGGGGGAGAGGAAGGAGGGGGCTCGGTTTGGGAAGGCCTCTTGGAGGTGAGCTCTCAGTAGTGCAGCGGTAGGAGATGATGAGGTCGAGGGTGTGACCAAGTTGGTGAGTGGGCAAGGTGGGGTGGAGCAGGAGGTTGGCAGCGTCAAAGAGAGATAGAAGGGGGGGCGGCAGAGGAGTCACCAGGGATATCCATGTGGATGTTGAAGTCTCCGCGGATCAGAGTGGGCATGGAAAAGGAGAGAAGGAAGGTGAGGAAGGGGTCAAAATCGTTAAAGAAGTTGGAGGTGGGGCGGGGGCGGTAGATGACAACTACAAGAATCTGGAGGGGGTGGCAGAGGCGAATAATGTGGGCTTCAAAGGAAGGGAAGGAAAGGGAAGGGGGAGGAGGGATACAACCGGGGCCAGTAGAGGGCACCCGAGGCCTGAGTTCACAGGGACCTGGGAGCATTCGGAGGTATCTAGGCCCCCAGGAGAAACACTTTAATTTCAGGTTGGTTCTGACCAAATTGGGAAAACTTCCACAAGTCGTGACCATATGGCGCCATCACATTACACATTGGCACATGAAGCAGCATGGCCTAGTGGACAGAGCACGGGCCTGGGAGTCAGAAGGACCTGGGTTCTAATGCCGGCTTTGCCACTTGTCTGCTGTGTGACCTCGGGAAAGTCACTTAACTTCTCTGTGCCTCAGTTACCTCATCTGTAAAATGGGGATTAAGACTGTGAGCCCCACATGGGTCAGCCTGATTACCTTGTATCTACCCCAGTGCTTAGAACAGTGCTTGGCACATAGTAAGCATCATCATCATCAATCGTATTTATTGAGCGCTTACTGTGTGCAGAGCACTGTACTAAGCGCTTGGGAAGTACAAGTTGGTAACATATAGAGACAGTCCCTACCCAGCAGTGGGCTCACAGTCTAAAAGGGGGAGACAGAGAACAAAACCAAACATACTAACAAAATAAATAGAATAGATATGTACAAGTAAAATAAATAGAGTAATAAATATGTACAAACATATATACATATATTAAGCACTTAACAAATACCATCATTATACCCTGTCCCGTCCCCCCTCCCACCCCCGCCAGCTAAGGTCACCTGTGACCACTGCTACAACTGTTACACACATCATTCATTCATTCATTCAATAGTATTTATTGAGCACTTACTGTGTGCAGAGCACTGTACTAAGCACTTAGGAAGTACAAGTCGGCAACATATAGAGATAGTCCCTACCCAACAACAGGCTCACAGTCTAGAAGGGGGAGACAGACAACAAAACAAAACATGTAGATAGGTGTCAAAATCGTCAGAACAAATAGAATTAAAGCTACATGCACATCCTACATGGCCCTGTCCAAGGGAAAAGCCACTCAAGACCCCAATCTGAAAACTTCAGTTCCTAAAACCCTCCTGCCTGCCTTCCTGCCTGGAGAAATCCAAGCTCAGGAAACACTCAACTTCACCTACCAACGGCCCCCCTCCCATGATGACAGCCCCACCCAATGGGGTGAGGAGAGAGAAACTGGACAGTCCCAAATCCCTTGAGCAGACAGGGGCAGCACCAGCAGCTGAACACTTCCTGGATCTCCAGAGAGTGACAGAGATGGCTCATGCTGCCATAATGGGCCTGTCTAGAGGCCGGAGCCCGCAGAGGGGCTCTGCAGCACCTCTCTGGGCAGGAAGCATACTCCAAGGTTGGATTTGGACTTAACAGGTCCAAAACAGAACTCCTCATCTTCCCACCCAAACCCTGTCCCTCCCCCTGACTTTCCTATCTCTGTAGACTGCACCACCATTCTCCCTGTTTCACAAGCCCATAACCTGGGCATTATCCTCGACTTATCTCTCTCATTCCACCCACATATTCAATCTGTCACCAAATCCTGATGGTTCAACCTTCATAACCATTAAAATCTGCCCTTTTCTCTCCACCCAAATGGCTACTATGCTGATCCAAGCACTTATTTTATCCCACTTGACTATTGCCTCAGCCTCCTTGCTGACATCCCTGCCTCTCCCCACTCCAATCCATACTTCACTCTGCTGCCGGGATGGTTTTTCTTCAAAACTGTTCAGTCCCTGTTTCCCCATGCCTCAAGAACCTCCAGCGGTTGCCCGCACACTCCACTCTAGTTCTAATGCCAACCTCCTCACTATACTTTGACCTTGTCTATCTTGTCCCGGTTCTGCCTTGGGCCTGGAAAGCCCTCCCTCTTCTTATCCGAGGGAAGATCACTCTCCCCTTCATTATTAAATGCACAGCTCTGCCAAGAGGCCTTTCCTGATTAAGCCCTCCTTTCCTCTTCTCCCACTCCTAGCACTAGCATCTGCCCTCTTTATTCATCCCTCCCTCACTCAGCCCCATAGGTATGTACATATCTGTAATTTATTTATATACATAAATGTCTGTCACCCCTTCTAGACTGCAAGCTCTTTGTGGACAGGAAATGTGTCTACCAACTCTGTTATAGCGTACTCTCCTAAGAGTTCAGTCTTGGACATATGGGTTGGGGAAGGCCTTTTGGAGATACAATTTGAGTAGGGCTTTGAAGATGGAGAGAGTGGTAGATAAAGGGATTCACTCCTTCCCCAACAGGCCTGCTTATGTGCTAGACTGGCGCTCTCTGGGCAAGCTGTACTTTCTGCTGTCTTCCTGGAAGCTCCCCACAACCCACATCAGCCCTATAGTCATAGCTGCAACCTCTCTGCCTATTTTGTTATTTATGCTCTTGGACTTTTCTAAGTTTAGGTTCCCAGAGAAGCAGTGTGGCTTAATGGAAAGAGCACAGGCTTGGGAGTCAGAGGATGTGAGTTCTAATCCCGACTCTGCCACTTGTCTGCTGTGTGACCTTGGGCAAGCCACTTAACTTCTCTGAGCCTCAGTTACCTCATCTGTAAAATCGGGATTAAGACTGTGAGCCCCAGGTGGCACAACCTAATTATCTTGTATCTACCCCAGTGCTTAGAACAGTGCTTGGCACACAGTAAGTGCTTAACAAATACCATCATTATTATTAATTATTATTATTCTGAAATGTGCTGGTATTCCAATTAGTCTATATGATCTGTGTGGGGAGGGATTTATGTCTTAACCTTCTCCTGTCCTTCCCCTCAAGACCTAGGACAATGTTCCCAAAAGATGCTCAAAAAGCCCTTTGTCAAAGATGACAATGATGATGACTTCTCAGAGCTAAGGTACAGCTCAAAAGAGCAAGTGACCCCAGAGACAAGCCAATGCCTGTCATGGGGATAAGTCCCCCAGGCTCTGTACCCCTGACATTCTTCCTGCTTAGGTGCAGTATTGTTCCCCCGACCCCACTCCCCCAACCTCACCACCACACACACACACACACACACACTTGGTGGTTCTGGGGCCTGAAACATCTTGATTTCTGGGAATTGTCTCAGTCCCAAGTGGAATCGCCTACAGAGGCCTTCCTAGACTAAGCCCCCCTTTTCCACAGCTCCCTTTCCCCTCCCCATCTCCCCGACTCACTCCCTTTCCTCCACCCCCCTCCCACCCCCACAGCTCTTGTGTATACACGTACATATCTATAATTCTATCTATTTATATTAATGCCTATTTACTTGTTATGATCAATCAATCAATCGTATTTATTGAGTGCTTACTATGTGCAGAGCACTGTACTAAGCACTTGGGAAGTACAAATTGGCAACATATAGAGACAGTCCCTACCCAACAGTGGGCTCACAGTCTGAAAGGGGGAGACAGAGAACAAAACCAAACATACTAACAAAATAAAATAAATAGAATAGATATGTACAAGTAAAATAAATAGAGTAATAAATATGTACAAACATATACACATATATACAAGTGCTGTGGGGAAGGGAAGGAGGTAAGATGGGGATGGAGGGGGGACGAGGGGGAGAGGAGGGAAGGGGCTCAGTCTGGGAAGGCCTCTTGGAGGAGGTGAGCTCTCAGCAGGGCCTTGAAGGGAGGAAGAGAGCTAGCTTGGTGGATGGGCAGAGGGAGGGCATTCCAGGCCCGGGGGATGACGTGGGCCGGGGGCCGATGCCGGGACAGGCGAGAGCGAGGTACGGTGAGGAGATTAGCGGTGGAGGAGCGGAGGGTGCGGGCTGGGCAGTAGAAGGAGAGAAGGGAGGTGAGGTAGGAGGGGGCGAGGTGATGGAGAGCCTTGAAGCCCAGGGTGAGGAGTTTCTGCCTGATGCGCAGATTGATTGGTAGCCACTGGAGATTTTTGAGGAGGGGAGTAATATGCCCAGAGCGTTTCTGGACAAAGATAATCCGGGCAGCAGCATGAAGTATGGATTGAAGTGGAGAGAGACACGAGGATGGGAGATCAGAGAGAAGGCTGATGCAGTAGTCCAGACGGGATGGGATGAGAGCTTGAATGAGCAGGGTAGCGGTATGGATGGAGAGGAAAGGGCGGATCTTGGCAATGTTGCGCAGCTGAGACCGGCAGGTTTTGGTGACGGCTTGGATGTGAGGGGTGAACGAGAGAGCGGAGTCGAGGATGACACCAAGGTTGCGGGCTTGTGAGACGGGAAGGATGGTAGTGCCGTCAACAGAGATGGGAAAGTCAGGGAGAGGGCAAGGTTTGGGAGGGAAGACAAGGAGTTCAGTCTTCGACATGTTGAGCTTTAGGTGGCGGGCAGACATCCAGATGGAGATGTCCTGAAGGCAGGAGGAGATGCGAGCCTGGAGAGACGGGGAGAGAGCAGGGGCAGAGATGTAGATCTGGGTGTCATCAGCGTAGAGATGATAGTTGAAGCTGTGGGAGTGAATGAGGTCACCAAGGGAGTGCGTGTAGATTGAGAACAGAAGGGGACCAAGCACTGAACCTTGGGGAACCCCCACAGTAAGAGGATGGGAGGGGGAGGAGGAGCCTGCAAAAGAGACTGAGAAAGAACGACTGGAGAGATAAGAGGTGAACCAGGAGAGGACGGAGTCTGTGAAGCCAAGGTCAGATAGCGTGTTGAGGAGAAGGGGGTGGTCCACAGTGTCAAAGGCAGCTGAGAGGTCAAGGAGGATTAGGACAGAGTATGAGCCGTTGGATTTGGCAAGCAGGAGGTCATTGGTGACCTTTGAGAAGGCAGTTTCCGTGGAATGTAGGGGACGGAAGCCAGACTGGAGGGGGTCGAGGAGAGAGTTGTTGTCGAGGAATTCTAGGCAGCGCGTGTAGACAACTCGTTCTATGATGTGTATACATATCTATAATTCTATTCATTTATATTGATGCTATCGATGCCTGTTTACTTGTTTTGATGTCTGCTTCCCCCCTTCAAGACCGTGAGCAGGGACTGTCTCTCTGTTGCTGAACTGTATTTTCCAAGCACAAAGTACAGTGCTCTGCACACAATAAGTGCTCAGTAAATACAATTGAATGAATGAATGAATGACTTTCCTCATCTGTAAAACCTGTTATCCCTCCCCTTTAGACTGTGAGCCTCATGAGGGACAGGGGCTGTATCTGATCTACTGTGGGACTGTGGACAAGTCACCTTATTTCTCTGGGCCTCAGTTTCCTCTTCTGTGAGTCCCATGTGGAATTGAGTCTATTAGTAAAGTAAAAAATAGTGTGAAACTGAAGTTCTCTTAAGAGTCTCAGGACGTTGGATATAAAAGAATGACCATCACCTAGCAGAAAATGCTTTCGTGAAAATGTCCCATATGTCCCATATGAACAGAAGACAAGATAATTAGGATAAACTGATTTTAGGGTCTTGCTGCATTGCTTTAAACTTGCAAAAGATGTATATATATATATATAAACAATTAATAACTGAGAAGCAGCATGGTGTAGTGGATAGAGCATGGGCCTGCGAGTCAAAAGGTCATGAGTTCTAATCCCAGCTCTGCCACTTGTCTGCTGTGTAACTTTGGGCAAGTCGCTTCACTTCTCTGTGCCTCAGTTACTTCATCTGTAAAATGGGGATTGAGACCATGAGCCCCATGTGAGATAGGGACTGTGTCCAACCCGATTTGCTTATATAATAGTAATAATAATAATGATGGTATTTGTTAAGCGCTTACTATGTGCCAAGCACTGTTCTAAGCGCTGGGGTAGATACAAGATTATCAGGTTATCCCACGTGGGGCTCACAGTCTTAATCCCCATTTTACAGATGAGGCACAGATAAGTTAAGTGACTTGCCCAAAGTCACACAGCTAAGTGGCGGAGCCAGGATTAGAACCCATGACCTCTGAGTTCCAAGCCCATGCTCTTTCCAATCAATCAATCCAATCGTATTTATTGAGCACTTACTGCGTGCAGAGCACTGTACTAAGCGCTTGGGAAGTACAAGTTGGCAACATATAGAGACAGTCCCTACCCAACAGTGGGCTCACAGTCTAAAAGGGGGAGACAGAGAACAAAACCAAACATACTAACAAAATAAAATAGAATAGATATGTACAAGTAAAATAAATAAATAAATAAAGAGTAATAAATATGTACAAACATATATACATATATACAGGTGCTGTGGGGAAGGGAAGGAGGTAAGATGGGGGGATGGAGAGGGGGACGAGGGGGAGAGGAAGGAAGGGGCTCAGTCTGGGAAGGCCTCTTGGAGGAGGTGAGCTCTCAGTAGGGCCCTGAAGGGAGGAAGAGAGCTAGGGTGGCAGATGGGCAGAGGGAGGGCATTCCAGGCCCGGGGGATGACGTGGGCCGGGGGTCGATGGCGGGACAGGCGAGAACGAGGCACGGTGAGGAGATTAGCGGCAGAGGAGCGGAGGGTGCGGGGTGGGCTGTAGAAGGAGAGAAGGGAGGTGAGGTAGGAGGGGGCGAGGTGATGGAGAGCCTTGAAGCCGAGGGTGAGGAGTTTCTGCCTGATACGCAGATTGATTGGTAGCCACTGGAGATTTTCCACTAAGCCACGCTGCTTCTCTGCAAATAATTGTGGTATTTGTTAAGCACTTACTATGTGCCAAGCACTGTTCTAAGCACTGAGATAGATACAAGGTATTCAGGTTGTCGCACATGGGGCTCACAGTCTTAATCCCCATTTTGAAGATGAGGTAACTGAGGCACAGGGAAGTTAAGTGGCTTGGCCAAGGTCACAGAGCAGACAAGTGGCAGAGCCAGGATTAGAACCCATGTCCTCTGCCTCCCAAGCCTGTGCTCTTTCCACTATAATAATAATAATAATAATAATAATGGCATTTATTAAGCGCTTACTATGTGCAAAGCACTGTTCTAAGCACTGGGGGGATACAAGGTGATCAGGTTGTCCCACGGGGGGCTCACAATCTTAATCCCCATTTTACAGATGAGGTAACTGGGGCACAAAGAAGTTAAGTGACTTGCCCAAAGTCACACAGCCGATAAGTGGTGGAGCCGGGATTCAAACCCATGACCTCTGACTCCCAAGCCCGTGCTCTTTCCACTGAGCCACGCTGCTTCTCCAAGCACTATCCACACTAATGCTTTAGAACAGTGCCTCACACATAGTAAGTGCTTAACAAATACTATAATTATTAGTAGTATCTACTTTCCTACCACTGTAGACAGCACCACCATCCTCCCTGTCTCACAAGCCCATAACCTTGGCATTCTCCTGGACTCATCTCTCTCATTCAATCCACATATTCAATCTATCACCAAATCCTGTTGGTTCAACCTTCATGACATAACAAAAATCCACCCTTTCCTCTCCATCCAAACTGTTACCCCCGCACCCCTCCAGACAGCTCTCAGTTCAGGTGGACCCAGATGTACTTCCACAAAATGACATCCTCACATTATGCTGTGTGCCGTGTGTGATGTCATCAATCAATCAATCGAAATGATTGTGTGCAAAGCACTGTACTTACTTTTTGGGAGAGTACATTACAACAGAGTTGGCAGACACATTCCCTGCCCACAACAAGCTCACAGCCTGGTATCTACAGTGGGCAGGGAATAAGTCTGTTTATTGTTGCATTGTACTCTCCCAAGCACTTAGTACAGTGCTCTGCACACAGTAAGTGCTCAATAAATACGACTGAATGAATGAAAGGGCAGTCAGAGACCACCAACCTGGGGACCTTTAGAACAGACACCTATCTGTCCTGGGTCGGGGAGCTTAGGCTCAGAGGCAGTGAGCTAGACCAGATAACTGCCTAGATTTCTCTGCTAATAATAACTATGATCATTATTATATGATAATAACTATGATCCAGTGGCTACCAATCAATCTGCGCATCAGGCAGAAACTCCTCACCCTGGGCTTCAAGGCTCTCCATCACCTCGCCCCCTCCTACCTCACCTCCCTTCTCTCCTTCTACTGCCCAGCCCACACCCTCCGCTCCTCCTCAGCTAATCTCCTCACCGTACCTCGTTCTCGCCTGTCCCGCCATCGACCCCCAGCCCACGTCATCCCCCGGGCCTGGAATGCCCTCCCTCTGCCCATCCGCCAAGCTAGCTCTCTTCCTCCCTTCAAAGCCCTGCTGAGAGCTCACCTCCTCCAGGAGGCCTTCCCAGACTGAGCCCCTTCCTTCCTCTCCCCCTCGTCCCCCTCTCCATCCCCCCATCTTACCTCCTTCCCTTCCCCACAGCACCTGTATATATGTATATATGGTTGTACATATTTATTGCTCTATTTATTTATTTATTTATTTTGCTTGTACATATCTATCCTATTTATTTTATTTTGTTAGTATGTTTGGTTTTGTTCTGTCTCCCCCTTTTAGACTGTGAGCCCACTGTTGGGTAGGGACTGTCTCTATATGTTGCCAATTTGTACTTCCCAAGCGCTTAGTACAGTGCTCTGCACATAGTAAGCACTCAATAAATACGATTGATGATGATTATTATTATTATTATTAGGCTATTTAAGCACTTACTGTGTGCCAAGCACTGTATGAAGCACTGGGGCAAATGCAAGATAAGTAAATCAGACACTATCCCTGCCTCACCCGACTCACAGTCTAAGGAGAGGGAGAAGGGTGTTTTATCCCCATTTGACAAAACAGACTCAGAACAGTTAAGTGACTTGCCCATGGGCACACAACAGGTAAGGAGCAGAGCCAGAATTAGAAGCCAGGTATACTGACAACCAGTCTTGGGCTCTTCCCACTAGACAAGTCTTTGGGCAAATCACTTAACTTCTCTGGAACCTCATCTGTGAAATGGGGATGAAGACTGTGAGCCCCCCGGGGGACAACCTGATCACCTTGTAACCTCCCCAGTGCTTAGAACAGTGCTTTGGACATAGTAAGCACTTAATAAATGCCATTATTATTATAGACCATGCCACTTTTCTTTGACCTTTATCTTTCACCCACTGTCATTGGTTTCTACAGCATCAGAGCGCTTGGGCAGGGCAAAATTCTCAGTTCTTTTCTACTCACATCGTCTCCTCACACCGCATGCCCCTGGTGAGGAACACAGTATCAATAATAGACATGGCTATAACAGGGGCAGGATCCTACCCTGACCCAAACTCTCTAAGGCCACCAGCTTCCTGTGGGTGGGGAAGTGGGGGAGGAGAGGAATGGAAAACCAGTTGAAGTAGGAAAGAGGGCTGGCAACCCCAGCTGGATTTCTGCCATGCTTTGGAAACTGGCAAGAGAATCCTGCCCATTGGACTTCCTTGTTGCAATGGCACAAGAGGCCTGCACAAAAGATCCTTCATCGATTTCATGACTCAAGCCAAGGCAGTTGGATCAGGGGTGCTGGAGAATAAGAGGAATCTGATCCTGTCAGCTTCCCCCTCCCGTGCTCCCAGCCTCAAGGTCACCCCCTTCGGGAAGCCTTCCCGGATTAGGTCCACCCAACTTACTAAACCCTTAGCAAAGTACCCCTCAACTCATTCCTGTCGTGAATGTGTCTGCTCATCCATACTATTGGGGACTGACTGTGTGTCTGTCCTGTCTCCCCTATCGGTCAAGGGGCCATGTCTGTTCCCTACCATGGACCCTCTGTGGACTAATGGTCAGAGTCCCAGGACAGAGCGAACATTGGACCCAGCTAGCAAGAAGCTTGGACCCTCACGTCAAAAATCCCGGCTCAAATTTATCCGGGACACCTGGCTATTTTCAAAGAGGTGGGGCATTTTACTAGCCAATTGAAACTGCCTGACCCTCCCGTCTTCCCTGTCCTTCTGCACCCACCCTGACCACCAGGCTCAGAACAACTGAATTCCTATCCTCAGCACTTCTGTCCCTACATAGCTTTACTTGGATAGTTAATAATTGATTCAGCTATTTCACCCTGATAGTGTGGCCTAGTGGCAAGATCATGGGCTTGGGAGGCAGAAGGTGTGGGTTCTAATCCTGGCTCTGCCACCTGTCTGCTGTGTGACCTTGGGTGAGCTGCTTAACTTCTCTAGGCCTCAGTTACTTCCTCTGTAAAATGGGGATTAAGATGTGAGCCCATGTGGGACAACCTACTTACCTTGTATCTACCCCAGTGTGTAGAGCAGTGATTGGCACATAGTAAGCACTTTAACGAATACCATTATTATTATATACCATTCATTGACTGACGGATTGATTTTAAGAGTTCCTTGGAAATCTCACTTAGAGGGGGATAGAGAGGAAGACGAGAGAAGCAGTGTGGTTTAGTGGATAGAGCACGGGCCTGGGAGTCAGAAGGACCTGGGTTGTAAACCCAGCTCTGCCACTTGTCTGCTGTGTGACCTTGGGTAAGTCACTTCACTTCTCTGTGCCTCAGTTACCTCATCTGTAAAAAGAGGATTAAGAGTGTGAGCTCCATGTAGGACGGGGACTGATTACCTTGTATCTACCCCATAACCCCATAACAAATACCATAAAAAAAGTTTATTCAATTTCTGTCAGAGTGGGCCTGCTGCCCCCATTCTTTCGAACTGTGGCCTGGTATCCTTCAGGCAGGAGGGCATGTGTTCATTTGAGTGGTTGCCCAACACTCAAGGGAGAGGCTGATCCCTGGGTTGCTCTGGGCACCCTTTTTCTGATTATCCTGAGTAAGGATACTCAGAAGTATCCTGAGAAGCCTTGGCCAATCTAATCCTCATTTTCTTGGTATTGTGTCAGCTCAGAGCCAATATGATGCTCCCAGGGGCTGCACAAAATCTGTCACAGAGCAGCCAGCAAATTAGCCCAGTCCCCATTCCAGCCACAGCCCTTAAACGGCAGGGATAGGGAAGCCCGTGGTGACTCAATAAATACTATTGATTGATTGGTGAGGAGGGCTGACAGGGAGAGTGGGGTGGGGGGGGGGGGCGGTAGGGAGAAGCTTGGTACCCTATATAGATCAGAAATCTGCAACCTGACCCCTCTCAGCTCTGAGCCTGGGGTGGTGGCACCTCAGAGAAGCTTGGACCTCATTTCTGTGGGGGGGGGGGCGCTGCTGCCCATGCTCAGGGGATGATGAGACTTGAGGCTCCATTGGCCCACTGGAATAACTGAGCGTGTGCACTGGAGAGCCCCAGCTGCCACAATGGGGCTCCCTCTTCCCACCTCACCCCTAACCCAAATGGCCTACAGGTGGGGGGTGGGAGGAGAAGAGGTGAAGAGAGGGGTCTTGCCTGAGTCCAACCTAATTCGGCTGAGTGTTTGGGGCTTGACCTGAGGTGACAAAACTTCAGCTTAATCTCTGTCTGTTTATTTATTTAGGCTGCTAGTTGTTTGTTTTCTCTGTGTACTGAATGGATAGGTCTCTGTCAGCAGAGGGTTGGACAGAGCTCTAAACCCTTTCTAATCACTCTTGGGCCTTTCTCTCCCCACCTTAATAATGTTCTTTGTTAATGATTGAGCCAGGCCTCAATCAAATTGCAGCAGAGATTCAAATAGGTGAAGGGAAGCCAGATATAAGCTAGCTCCACCAGAAAGTGTTCATTTGTTAACTTGAGGAGATGAGCAGGTAGCCTGGAGGCTAGGTAAAGTGGGGTCATGAGACAAGGTGGATGCCACCCATGCTTTCCTGGGGCCAGGCTTCCTGGAATCTAAGTTCCTCCTGGGTCTTAATAGCACAACAGCCAGCCAATGTTTAGGAGATTCACACTTTCGGTTTGATAAACATTAGGTTAGGGCCATACAGACAGATAATTTTTGCTGGGACACTGCCATCCTTGTTCATGCTTCTCAGATTAGCTCCAGAATCTGTTCATTCATTCAATCGTATGTACTGAGTACTTACTGTGTACTAAGTGCTTGGGAAAGTACAATGCAACAATAAACAGTGACGGTCCCTGCCCACAACAGCTCACAGTTTAAAGGAGGGGAGACAGACATCAATATAAATAAATAAAATTACAGATATGTACATAAGTGCTGTGGGGCTGGGAGGGGGGAAGAGCAAAGGGAGCAAGTCAGGGCGCCGCAGAAGGGAGTGGGAGATGAGGAAAAGTAGGGCTTGGTCTGGTTAGGCCTTTTTGGAGGAGCTATGCCTTCAATACGGCTTTGAGGGGGGGAGAGTAATTGTTGGCTGACAACTGCTGCCTGGGGTCCCCACCACCCAGCCCGTCTCCGAGCTATGCCTTCAATATGGCTTTGAGGGGGGGAGAGTAATTGTTGGCTGACAACTGCTGCCTGGGGTCCCCACCACCCAGCCGTCTCCCGACATCTTGATATCTGGGAGAAAAGCCCCAGGTGCTCTACCCCAGCACTTAGAACAGTGCCTAACCCATAGTATGCGCTTAACAAATGCTATTATCATTATTATTATTATGTGGAGGACAGGCTCTGATCAAATCAATCCATCAATCAGTGACACTGACTGAGCATGCAGAGCACTGTACTAAGCACTTGGGAGAATACAGTAGAATTGGTAGACATCATCCCTGCCCTCAGGGAGCAATGGTATTTGGTAACTGCTTACTATATGTCAAGCACTGTTCTAAGTGCTGGGGTAGATCCAAGCTAATCAGGTTGGACACAGTCCCTGTCCCACATGGGGCTCACAGTCTTAATCCCCATTTTACAGATGAGGTAACTGAGGCACCGAAGAGAAGTGATATATCCAAAGTCACATGGCAGACAAGTGGCAGATCAGGATTAGAACCCAGATCCTTCTGACTACCAGGCCCGTGCCCTACCCACTAGGCCATGCTGCTTATTACTACATATCTGTAATTTATTTATTTATATTAATGTCTGTCTCCCACTCTAGACTGTAAACTTGTTGTGGGCAGGGAATGTGTCTACCAACTGTTATGCTGTACTCTCCCAACACTTAGTACAGTGCTCTGCCTCAGTAAGCACTCAATAAATATGATCGATTGATTGGTAGATATAAGATAATCAGGTGGAACAGAGTCCCTGTCCCACAGGGACGTCACAGTCACAGGCTGGTCACTCAATCAACAGGATTAACTGAATGTCTACTCTATGCCGAGCACTGAGCTAAGGATTTGGGAGACTACAAAAGAGTTAGAGCCTTTACATAGCTTACCCTCTAGTGGGGGTAACAGATACTGAAATAAATTACATTTGGGAAGAAGAGAAGAATGGAAAGGGATTTGTGAATAAGTGGAATAATGCACATATGTGGATGAGTAAGAGAAGGTAGGTCAAAATGTACCAGAGAATGTTAAGGGCTGTTTGGAGTGACTAAGTGCTGAGGTGGTAGTTGAGAGGACATGACCTGAGGAGAAAAAAACAAAACAAAACAAAACAAAAAAAAAAACGAACTGCTGCAGGAGGTGGGATTTCAGAAAGGCTTTGAAGATGCTCTTTGCCCTGTCAGAAAGAGCCTTGGGCCCCTAGGCCCAGAGGGGCAGAGAAGCCAATCTACTGTTCAAGGTTTGCTCCGGGCAGATTCAGGCTCCAAACAAGATTCCAGATCCAAAAACTCACTTCAAAATGCATGCCCGGTCCCATTCGGAATCACCTGACCTGGCCACAGACTCACATTCTGGGGTTACTTGCCAATAGAGTCAATAAAGCCCTGGCTCCCGAATGGGTTCCACGTAACTTGGGGCTTTGCCAAGGTCCAGAGTCCCACGGACACTCGCGCTGCGTCTCTTGGACCCTTTGCAGAGCCAACGTATGGGATAATCTGACCCAGGACACAGAGCTTTCCCCCAGTTCCAAAGGGAGGAGGGAAGGATTAGGGAGCAAACTGTGGGCTCCTGGCCAAGGAGGGAAGAACTCTCTCGGGCAGAAAGGGACAGGTGGGGGCAGAGACAGAGACAGGCAGACTCTCACTGGCACCTGAAACTCAAGCTGTGGGTCCCAGGGCAGCCAGACAGGACGTGGGTATGGATGAGGCCACAGTAGGTGAGGAGAAGGAGTGCCTCACGACCTATCAGGTGCCAATCCTGTCTTGGGGGGGGTGCTTTACTGGGCAGATGATGCCCTTGTGAAGCAACTGGAGAAAATGGAAAGGGACAGATTGCTTTGTCTTGACAAGCAGAGGATTTTCCCTGGGGGCCAACAGGAGGGAAAGCAGCTTTCAGGGTCCAGAAGAGGTGAGGACAGGAAAGCCTCTGGGCTTCTAGGCTCCCTGAGGCTAGTGGTCTGCAGCCAGCACCTGTCCGCTCACCCTCTTTCTGAGCAGGCTTTAACAGGATTCACAACTTCCATCCTGTATCATCTCCTGAAAATCAAGGGGGCCGCAACCCAACAAACTTTAGCAGTCTTTTAGAGACCCAAAGGTCATCCAACTGGACGTCCAGGAGGGTAACCATTAGACCATTCCTCCATGCATCCTGACCCTCTAGACTATAAGCTCACTGTAGGCAGGAAATGTGTCTGTTTATTGTTATATTGTACTCTCCCAAGCACTTAGTACAGTGTTCTGCACACAGTAAATGCTCAATAAGTATGACTGAATGAATGAACGAATCCACAGATCGGCGACAGAATCCTGGGCTGGTTGGACCCTCGGTCTGATCAGGGATTGACTTTGCCCCTTGCTCATCAGGTTTTAATAACACAAACAGATCTGCCTCATCCTCCTTTGGTAAGACAGTGCCGCTCAGGGACCAGAGCCTAAGATCACTGGGGTGCATGGGGAAAGAGGTGGGGGATGAGTAGAATTAATCATTAAAGTGCTTGTTAAGCGCTTATCATGTGTGTGACAACCTGGATTATCTGGGCAATTTCCTTAAATCTTTGCTTTGCTTTGGCTGGGGGAATGTTTCTCGACTGGCCACATCAGGTCTTGACCCTGCCTTTGTCCTCCAGGAAGCCTCCCTGACCTAGGTAAACAAACCATTGTCATGCCAGGTGTGTGGGAAGGACAGGCTTGGCAGGGAGAACCCTAGATCAAGACTGACAAAGGAGCCATGGGTACCAAGGCTGTCCTGCTTATGTGACAAGTGACCTTGTCAGGGGTAGTCCCCGAGCTTCTCTGGGCCTCAGTTTCCCAAATTGCCAACTGTAGATGACCTGCGTCAGGGATAACCGGTGGGAAGGGTTTTGTGATCCTTGGGCAAGACGTGCTCTAGAGATTCGGCTGGGGAAGATTGCTGTGGGCTTGTAAATTAAAGGATGCCACCAGGTAGGAAAATATTTAGGCAGCAGGAATGAATCAATGCATGTATTTATTGAGTCCTTACTGTGTGCCCAGCACTCTTGGCAGTTGGTAGAGAACAGAACTGACAGACAAGTTCTTTGTTCACGAGAAGCTTACAATCTAGAGGGCAAGAACAATACAAGCTCTCACCAGCTTCCCGGATGTACAGATTTATTACTCTATTTATTTTACTTGTACATATTTACTATTCTATTTATTTTGTTAATGATGCGCATCTAGCTTTATTTCTATTTATTCTGATGACTTGACACCTCTCCACATGTTTTGTTTCGTTGTCTGTCTCCCCCTTCTAGACTGTGAGCCCGTTGTTGGGGAGGGACCATCTCTATATGTTGCCAACTTGTACTTCCCAAGCGCTTAGTACAGTGCTCTGCACACAGTAAGCGCTCAATAAATACGATTGAATGAATGAATGAATGAATGAATGAATGAATAAATGAAGTTGTTGAATTCGCTGTTGAATATGACTCGCCAGCCAAAAGAAACAGAATGATGAGTCTGGGCACTCTCATTCCTCAGCTGCCTTGCCCTCACCCCGACAAGTCGGGGCTGGCTGCCTGTGTCTCAGCCCATCTCATCCCTCTGGCCCTTTCGCACCCAGCTCAGAATACACCTCCTCCAGGGAGTCTTACTAGATTAACCCAGATCAACAAATCAATCAGTCAATGGTACTGATAGTGACTGAACGCTTACTGAACCCTAGGTATTACACTAAAGGCTGGAGGGAGTACAACAGAAGCTAGAGACCCACATTCCCTGCCTATGAAGAGATCACAGTTAAATGAGGGATTCGTTCATACTGTGTTGATTAAAGAGGATGAGGCAGCTTGTTGATGGAAAGGTGGGGTGGGGTAGCATAGCACTGGGAGTTGAGTGGCTAGGTTGCCACACCAGGGGGGTCTACCCTCTAGCTCTGCTACTGATGGCACCTGTGTGACCTTGGGTGAGTTACTTAACCTCTCTGGGCCTACATTTTCTCAGTTGTAAAACAGGAAGGGGCCAGCCTGACTTTAAGAACTGTATGAGGTTATGTGAGATGGCAGTGGTAGTAGAAGTAGTAGCATTTATTGAGCCCTCACTTGGTGCGGTGTACTGTACTAGGCACTTGGGAAGTAGAGAATAAAGAAGTGCTATGTTCCCCACCATGAGGAGCTCCCATGGTAGATGGGAAAGGGTCATGGGGACTAAAAGGAAGAGAGCTTTTATTATTTGTATGGTTTCCTTTATGGAATAAGGAAGGTAACCTCAGCACTTATGTACACATGGATCCTTTTATTTATTGGCCTATTCAATTATTTAGCTATTTCATCCTGACAATTCGGGGCCACTTCCTGCTATATCCTTGTTCCTCTTCCTTCTCCTCCTCCTCCAATTTGTAAACAATATTTGTTAGTCTCCCCTGCGCGGTTGTAAGGGCCTCGAGGGCAGGAAAGGGGTGTTCTGCTTTGGCTGCACACTCTCAAGCACTCAGTACAGTCTTTGCGCACAGCAGGTGCTCAATAAATACCAATGGAGGATCAACTGGGCTGGTTCATCTCCGGTACAGCTCGGCTCAGGGCGGAGCGCAGAGTGGGGTGCACTACACCATGCCGCTTCTGGGAGATGGGAGACCACCACCATCCGGGAAGGGGAGGGGGAGAGACAATACCCCAGGAGTCCAGAAGTTGATTTCTTGTTTCCTTGCTGATTCCTGGGTCCACCTTCACCTGGTACTTCTCCCCGCACCCTGGCCTTATTTGTTTCTTTTTTTTAAATGGTAGTTGTTAAAGTGTTTATTATGTGCCAGACACTGTACTAAGCACTAGGATAGATACAAGACAGTCAGGTTATCCCACATGAAGCTCACACAATCTAAACCGAGGGAAGGGGAGTCAATCCCCATTTTACAGATGATGTATATGAGGTACAGAAAAGTTAAATGACAACTTCCCATCCCCCCTCCCTCATTAACACCCCAGCCTCACAGGGAGCCAAATATTGCCCTCTCCATGGTCCCAGAAAATTTGGAATCCCCAAGTGGGAAGGGGCACTAAGGGGTCATTGGTCCAGAACCCAGCCTCTGGGCAAGCAAACACCCGAACACTCCAGGTAGATAAGGGAGGGGCAGTGGTGGAATATGTTCTTTTCTTTCAAATCTCAAATTTCAAATAGTAGCAGCATGGCACTGGCCTGGGAGTCAAAGGACCTGAGTTCTAATCCCAGCTCTGCCACCCATCTGCTGTGTGACCTTGGGCAAATCACTTCACTTCTCTGTGCCTCAGTTACCTCTTCTGTTAAATGGGGATTAAGACTGTGAGCCCTATGTGGTACAAGGACTGCATCCAACCTGATTACCTTGCATCTTGTCTTGTCTTATGCCGTCAAGTCGTTTCCGACCCATAGCGACACCATGGACACATCTCTCCCAGAACGCCCTGCTCTCCATCTGCAATCGTTTTGGTAATGTATCCTTACAGTTTTCTTGGTAAAAATACAGAAGTGGTTACCATTGCCTCCTTCCAAACAGTAAACTTGAGTCTCCGCCCTCGGCTCTCTCCCCTGCCGCTGCTGCCCAGCACGGGTGAGTTTTGATTTGTAGCAGATTGCTTTCCACACGCTAGCCACTGGCCAAGCTAGGAATGGAATGGGTAGGCCTCTGCTTGATTCTCCCTCCCATAGCAGAGACTGGTACAGTACTGGAAACTCTCCAGGTGTGACCGTCAGAGGGGCATCTTGCATCTACCCCAGTGATTAGTACAGTGCCTGGCACATAGTAAGAGCTCCACAAATACCATTAAAAAAAAAAATCTTCTGGGGCTTGGGTTGCTGTTCTGAGGGTTGGAGGATTATCTATGGGGAGATAGGGGTGTCTCTGAATGAACCAAGCAGCGTGGCCTAGTGAAGACAGCAAGGGCCTGGGGGTCAGGGGACCTGGGTTCTAATCTGGGCTCTGCCACTTGTCTGCTGTGAGGCCCTGGACTAAGTCACTTAGCTTCTCTGGGCCTCAGCTACCTTATCTGTAAACTGGGGATTAAATCCTACTCCCTCCTATTTAGACTGTGAGCCCCATGTGGAACAGGGCCCTTGTCCAACCTGATTATCTTGTACCTACCACAGTCTTAGTGCAGGGCCTGGCACAGAGTAAGCACCTAGGAAGTTCCATTTTTTAAAAAAAAGGACCAGATCCTGGGCCTGGCTTCTCCCACCCAAAAATATCAGCAGGGCTTAGAGGGGTTTGGGCTGATACATTGAAGGGTGGTCCACTCTGGGTCACTAGAGGGAGAGTTGGGGTGTTGGATGGGGCATGCCTAACCACAAAGATGGGCACCTAGAAGGGGAGCCAGTACCCGGCTCCTCCAAGCACCCCTTTGCTACGGAGACAGAACCCTGGGCCTGAAGGACCGTGGGCCTCCCCTAGCAGTGGCAGTGCCTGATGGCCAGAGCTCATTTACCCACCCAGGGCCACATCAATCCCAACCCACAGCTCCAAGGGGGCAGCACGAAAGACGTACCACATTCCACCGGGAGGAAGGTAGCTGCAGCGTTCCTCCAGGCCTACCTGTTAGGCCTATGGAATTTGTGGAAATATTGAAAAGAGGTTGAAATACTCCAAGCAGAAACTCCTGACCATCGGCTTTAAGGCACCCAATCAGCCCTCCCCTACCACCACTTAGCTTGGCTCATCTCTCCCATTCCAACTCAGCCAGCACACTTGCTTCCTCTAATGCCAACCTACTCACTGTGCCTCATTCTCATCCCTCACCATTAACCCCTTGCTCACGTGCTCCCTTCTGCAGGGAACTCCCTCCCCGCTTCACATCCGGCTGGCCACTGCTCTTCCCTTAATCTTCAAAGCCCCTACTAAAATCACATCGCTTCCAGGAAGTCTTCTCTGATTAACCTCTCATCTCCCCACCTTATTTCCCTGCCGTCTGCATCATCCATACATCTAAGTCAGAACCCTCTAAGCACATGGGTACTCAGTCCATCCCGTCTTCTCTCACCACTTACAAACATATCTTTTTACTTGGTTGCTTCCCCTACCTGGAATTTATTTTAGTGTCAATCTCCCATGCTAGATTGAAAGCTTCTTGAGGGCAGGGATCATGCCTACTAACTCTCCTAAGCACTTAGTATAGTGCTCTACATAGAGTAAGAAATCAGTAAATACTATTGATCAATTGACTGAGACTGGTTTCTGGGTAGTATTTGTTAAGCACTTACTACGTGCCAAGCACTGTGCTAAGTGCTGGGCTGGATACAAGCCAGTCAGGTCACACACAGCCCTGCCCCAAATGAGGCTCAAAGTCTAAGTAGGACGAAGAACAGGCACATGGCTTAGTGGAAAGAGAACGGGTTTGGGATTAAGAAAGACGTGGGTTCTAATCCCGATTTCGCCACTCTTCTGCTGTGTGACCTTGGGCAAGCCATTTAACTTCCCTGGGCCTCAGTTACCTCATCTGTAAAATGGGGATTAAGACTGTGAGCCCCACATGGGACAACCTGATTACCTTGTTCTCACCCTAGTGCTTAGAACAGTGCTTGGTGCATAGAGAAGCAGCGTGGTTCAGTGGAAAGAGCACGGGCTTTGGAGTCAGAGGTCAGGGGTTCAAATCCCAGCTCTGCCAATTGTCAGCTGTGTGACGTTGGGCAAGTCACTTAACTTCTCTGTGCTTCAGTTACCTCACCTGTAAAATGGGGATTAAGACTGTGAGCCTGACGTGGGACAACCTGATCACCTTGTATCCCCCCAGTGCTTAGAACAGTGCTTTGCACATAGTAAGTGTTTAACAAATACCATCATTATTATTATTATTATTATTATTATTATTATTATTATTATAGTAAGCACTTAACGAATAACATTATAATCAGCGCTTAGAACAGTGCTTGGCACATAGTAAGCACTTCACAAATACCATTATTATTATTATTATTATCATTATTATTATTCATTGAATTCCCATTTTACAGGTGAGGAAATTGAGGTGCAAAGAGGTAAAGTGACTTGCCCAAGGTCACAGAGCTGGCAAGTGGCAGAGCTGGAATTAGAATAATAATAAGAATAAGAATAAGAATATTTGTTAAGCGCTTACTATGTGCCAGGCACTGTTCTAAGTGCTGGGGTAGAACAAGATAATAATAATAATAATAATGCTATTTGTTAAGCGCTTACTATGTACCAAGCACTTTTCTAAGCACTGGGGTAGATACAAGGTAATCAGGTTGTCCCAGGTGGGGCTCACAGTCTTAATCCCCATTTTACAGATGAGGGAACTGAGGCACAGTGAAGTGACTTGCCCAAAGTCATTCAGCAGACAAGTGGCAGAGCCAGGATTAGAACCCAGGTCCTCTGACTCCCGGGCCCACCAGAGTTTCTCCCTTCTGGGATCTCCCAGCCTTTGATGTTCTAGCAGAGGGAGATGGGCAGCCCCTTCCCTCATCCTCCCCCCTGACTGCACTGCAGGCTTCCAGAGGGCCCAGCAGCATTCCAGAGTCTTTCTGGAGTGGCATCTTCCCAGAGGAGAAAGGGCCCCGGGTTGGTCCTTGTTGACAAGCCTGGGCAGCTCTGTTATATTGTTATATTGTACTCACCCAAGTGCTTAAATAAATACAATTGACTGACTTGGTGCAGTGCTCTGCACACAGTAAGCGCTCAATAAATACAATTAACTGACTGACTGACTGGCTGGCTGGCAGGGCATTTTCCCAAACCACCAGGCTGAGATACAGGCAGGCAGTGGGGCAGTTGGGACGGCTCTTGGGGGTGTGTGAAGGAGAAGGTGCCTAGTACCGGATCTCATCAGGTCCAGTGCTGTCGGAAGCTGTGGAGACAGAGCTCTGAGCAATAGGCCGTCGAATAGGGAGGGCAGTCATAGCTCCATTTTGCAAAGGGGGGGGGGGAGGGAAGGGAAGGGGCTGGAAGACCCAGTGGGCAACCTCTTCTGACTGCCCAATCTCAGTTAAGTCCAAAGGCACAACCACAGTGATTGAGAAAAGTCCCTGGGAGGATGGGCGGGGAGCAGTGATGCAAACATCTGGCTTAGAAAATCCAGTCATGCCAGACCTGCTCTGCCAACGCACCACAGCCGCGTTGCAACAAGCAGGTGCTCTAACCGCCGGACTTTCCTTCCCCCTTCCGCTCCTCCCTTGCCAGGACATCAGGATGGGGAATCAAAACAGGTGGCGCCGGATGGTGGGAAGCCAAGCCCCGATCTGCACAGGGACACCACTCGGGCAACTGTTCATTCACTGGGCTTTCGTCACAGGCACGTGATTGTGGACCTGCCCAGGGCAGGGGGAAGGTGGGGAGGGGAGGAAATCTGGGGCAATTAGGAGTTCAAATTTGGGCTCCAATTTTCATTAGAGCCAGTGGGGAGAAGTTGCCCCAAAGGAACACTGGATGGACTGGGGGCTCCTTGAGAATGAGATGCGGGGAGCCAGGGAGGTGGGAGAGCACCTGTCCTCTCCTCCCCAGAAGCCCTCCATCCCCTTCCAGAGACACCCGGCCCTGGGATTCCAAATCACTCCTGGCTTTATAGTAATAACAATAATAGTATTTGTTAAGCACTTACTATGTGTCAAGCACTGTTCTAAAAGCTGGGGTAGACACAATTTAATCCAGGTTGGACACAATCCCTGTCCCACATGGGGCTCACAGTCTTAATCCCCATTTTACAGATGAGGGAACTGAAGCCCAGAAGTGACTTGCCTGAGGTCGCACAGCAGACAAGTGGAGGAGCCGGAATTAGAACCCAGGTCCTTCTGACTCCCAGGCCCGTGCTCTATCCACTAGGACATGCTACTTCCCCAAACTGTTTGTCGAGGGAACGGGCAATGATGACTTCTCAACTATCCTGCCTCCACCGGCAGCCTGGAAACAGATTCCCCGAAGGCTGGGCTGATAACTGAAAATTACAGCTGAACCCCATCCCTGAACCGAATCCTAAACCTGAGCCAGGACCCGGCTGCTGTGGCTCCCAGGGCCAGCGAGGATGATCCTGCAAACTGGAGATTGGGAAATCCACCGAAATGCTCCTCCCCCCAGCCCCTCGTCCGGCCCTCTCCCAGCTGTAAGCTGGAGCCCAGGGGCACAGGGCCCTGGTACTCAAGCCCCGGGGTGGTTTTTGCCCCACTCGAAGCTGCCACTTTACCAGGAGACAGAGCCCTAGGCGGTCAAGTCCTGTTTGGCCTCGACACCCTGGGCTTCGGAATCCCGAGACTGAGCCTGCTGGTCTCGCCCCAAAGCCCCTCCCTGGGCTGGGGGTAGGGGGCCCCGGAGGCCGGATGCTCTTGCCTTAGGGATGGAAAACAATTCTTGCTTGGGTTTCACGGGCAACAGAAGGTCCATCACCCCCTTCCTGGGGAACTTTGCCTCTCCCTGCCTTTCCTTTTTCCTCCCTAGTTGAATCATAAAGCCCTGGAGCAGCCATTGAGCCCACCCCCCCTGCTTCCAAGCAGAACAGCCCCTTCCCACCGTGAGATTGGTGGCCGGACCCTGTGCCCTCTTTGGGTCTTTCCCCTCGGAAAACCTCCGCTCGACGGCGCAGACCCGGACCCACCAAGAAAACAAACAACTTTCATTTGTTTGGTGCTCACTCGGCCCCTGCCTGCAGTCAGGAGGCGGTCAGCAGCTCCCCAGTGGTCAGCCCTGTCCATGAAGTCACCATTCCCAGCAAGAATGTCCCTGGGTCATCCTGAGCCGGGAGGAGGACTAAACGTTTTAGCCTTCCCCCACCCTACCCTGCCTACCACCTCCCAGAATCCCCTGATTTTGAAAGATTCTCCTACCCGCACCTCACTCCTTCCCTCCTCCCGCCCAGGCCATGAGCCCCGAGCAGGACTGCGACCGTATCCGACCTGATGATCACGTATCCGTCCCAGCGCTTAGTACAGCGCTTCCATTATTATTGTCATTGTGGGGGACTGCCCCCTCTGCCACCAGCTCTGCATGGCGCGGGCTTGGAACATTTCCATGCCGAGGGAGGGGTACAAGCCCTCGGCCTGTGACCTAAGCATCTGGAGACGGTAACCAAGGGTCCCCTCTTCGACTGGGGGAGATGAGTGCATCCAAGCAGCCCCTCCCCCTGACGCGGGGGCAGAAAGGAAGTCCACCCGAGAGAGGAAGTCCAGAGCCTCCGCGGTCCCCAGAAGCCAACAGGAGCTGAACCCACCGTTCTGGCCCCAGGATCGGTTTGGGGGGGGATGGGGGGATCAGCGTTAACGCCGGATGCTCTGCCCCGCTTTCCCTCCCATAGCATCCATTTTAGGGGTCCCAGCAGGAGACGTGTGACAAGCTGGCATCTGGCAGGAAATGCCAGCTTGGTGCCCCCTCCTCCCTCCCTGCCAAAGCCCCCTCCTGGCCCCCGAAAAGAAACCCTAACAGTTCCCTATCCCCGCGCCCCCCCGCCCCCCTTCCTCCCCGGGTGCTGAGTCCGGGGACCGTCACCATATGGGAACCACAGTGGGGCTTTTTTGGTCCGTCCTGCCGCCGAGCAGGTGGTTAGGGCTTGATTTTTAGACTGTGAGCCCACTGTTGGGTAGGGACTGTCTCTATATGTTGCCAATTTGTACTTCCCAAGCGCTTAGTACAGTGCTCTGCACATAGTAAGCTCTCAATAAATACGATTGATGATGATGATGATGATCCCAAACCGCCCCCACCCTGCCCCGGGTGGGGATGGGGGCGAGGAGACCCTTCTTCCCCACCAGCTGGGAGGTGGAGCTGAGTAAATCCCTCCCTAGAAGATGTTCCCCCAACTCCTCTGCCCACGCCCGGAGCCGAGGGTTCCGGCATCCCGGGTGCCGCACCTCTGCCCCCACGGGCCGCTCTGCCCAGCCCGAGGCCTCCGCCCGCGGCAAAGCGGGGAGCCCCGCGCGGTCGCTGCCCAGCGCTGCGCTTACCTGCTTGGTCCGGCGGCAGATGGCCGAGCCTGTGCCCTTCCCACGAGCTCGTCTGGGTGCCGACTGCGGACGTGGATGCCCTTGGACCCTGGAGCCGCTGGCGGGGGGTGAAGTTCCCGGGTAGGAGGTCACCCTCACCCCGGAGTCCGGGGCCGGCCCTCCGATCGCCGCAGAGGAGGAGGAGCAGCGGGGCGTGATCCGAGGCAGGACCGCCGGATGAAGCAAGACGAGGCGGATGACTCAGACTGGCCTCCCCGAGCCGGGAGTCCGCGTTCCTCAACGCCCGTTCCGGCCGGCCGACGAGCGCGGCGGAGCAGACGGGGCGGTCAACAGAGCACGGAGGTCCCCGGGGGAGAAGAGGACCCCGTTGCCATGGAGGAGGGAGGCGACGAGCACCGGATCCGGGAGCAGCAGCAACTTTCCAGTAGCTGGGGGCTGCCCGCACGCACACGCGCGCATACATACACCACCGCCACCACCACCACTCCCCACACACACACTTGGAGTTTAGGCCCCACCTCGCCCGGGTCACGTGCCGGGGCCGGGGCCGGCCCCGCCCCGCCCCCGCCTCGGTTTCCTCTGGCAAATCGCTCGTTGGCTCCGGACGCCCGAGGGGCGAGGGGCGGTGGGGGCTGCTAACGCGAACTCGGCCCCTCTAGCACTCTTCCGATAACCCACTTATCTTCCCCCCGGTTTCTGGGAACTGTGGAGACGGTCTGGAGGCCGGGTGAAACCCGCCGTGGCAGCGTCCGGGGAGAGGAAAACAGCAAAAGCCGCTCTCCCGGCCGCCTCCCTCCCACTCCCAACCCATCTTGATAGCCCGGCACAGGCCCAGAAAAGTCATTGACCTTCTCCGCGGGGAAATGCCCTCGGGACGCTCGGCATCCAGAATCGGTTGGGGACTGAGGCAGAGAGTAACAGTCCAAGGCTGGGCAGGGCAGCTGAGTTAACAAGTGTCTGACACTTTAAACTGTACTGACCCAGGGAACGGGGGTTGAGAGAGAGGCCTGGGAGAAGAGAGCCCACACATCCACCTCCGGAGCCGAGGGAGTCATCCCAGACCCGGCCCCGGAATCCTAGTGCCCTCTGGAGCACTCGAACAAGAGACTGAGCTGGTTTCCGACGTGTCCGGCTGAGGTGCCCACCTGTGCCCCCCCCCCCCCCAAACCCAGGCTCCCTGAACCCCTCCCTCTGCCCTTTTCCTAGGAGCAGAGGTCCTTGACAGGTCTATCCAGTCCATCCCCTTGCATCCAGGCTGGAGAGTCCCTAGCCCAGTTTGGCAAATATCTCACAGATATCTTTAGGTCTGCAAAAATTGGATTCAATTCTCTCCCGGTTCTCCTATCTCTTGGGATAGTCCTTCTCAGTCTCTTTGGCCAACTCCTCCTCTGCCTCCCACCCCCTGACTGTGGGGGTCCCTCAAGGCTCTGTTCTGGGTCCCCTTCTATTCTCACTGTACACTCAGGGAACTCATCCACTTCCACAGCTTTGACTGCCACCTCTAAGCAGATGACTTCCAAATTTATGTCATTAGCCCCAACCTCTCTCCCTCTCTGCTATCTAGCATCTTCTGCCTCCAGGATATCTCTACTTGGATGTCCCACTCAAGCTCAATATGTCCAAAATTGAACTCTTCTCACCTCTCAGATCCTCTCTGCCACCTAACTTTCCTATTTTGGTTGGCAACACATCCTCCCCATCGCTGAAGTCCACAGCTTTTGACACCTCCCTTTCTTTCAACCCCTACATTCACTCTCTCACCAAATCCCTTCAGCCTTTTTCCTACACATTTCCAGAACTCCTCCCCCACCCATTTAAACAGTCACCTCGCTGGTCCAGGCACTCACCCTGCCCCAGATTGACCAATGGGTTGGCCTCCTTGCTGACCTCCCTGCCTCCAGTCTCTCCCTTCAAGTCTATATTGCTGCCTGGATCATTTTTCTAAAATGTCATACTGCAATACATCTCCCAGTCCTCTCTGCAGAAGCGCCTGACTGTTGTCTTTAAGGTGTTCCTTCAGGGTGCTCTCCCTCCTAAACAATAATAATATGTGTTAATCACTTACTAGGTGCCAAGCTCTGTACTAAAGACTGAGGGAGATACGAAGTTAATCAGGTGGGGCACAGTCACTATCCCAGTGGGGCTCACAGTCTTAGGGGAAGGGAGAACAGAAATTGAGTCCTCATTTTACAGATGAGGAACCTGAGGCACAGAGAAGTTAGGTGACTTGCCCAAGCCATATAGCAGACAAGTGGCAGGACTGGAATCAGAGCTCAGATCTCTCCCATCCCCACATTATTTATTTATTTATTTATTTATTTATATTAATATCTGTCTCCCCCTCTAAACTGTGAGCTCATTGTGGGCAGGAATGTGTCTGTTGTTATACTCTCCCAAGTGCCTAGTACAGTGCTTTGCACACAGTAAGTGCTCGATAAATATGATTGAATGAATGAATCAATTAATGGTATTTATTGAGCACTTAATGTGTGCAGAGCACTATACTAAGCACTTGGAAGATTAAAACACAACAGAGTTAGAAAACAGGATCCCTGATCACAAGAAGCTTACAGTTTAAAGGGGGGGTAGACATTAAAATAAACTACAGATACAGAAAATGGCAGAGTATAAGAATATGGACACAGAGCTGAAGGGCTGGGGTGAATATCAAGTGCTTAAAAGGTACAGATCCAAGGTACAGATCCAAATGCATAGGTGATGCAGAAGGGAGAGGGAATAGGGGAAATGAGGGCCTAGCCAAGTCAGCTGACTCCTAGGCTCATGCTCTTTCCACTAGGACATGTTGTTTCTGCTAATCCAAGATCAATCAATCACTAAACCAATGATATTGATTGAGCACTCACTGGGAGAGTACAATACAATAGAGTAGGTAGACTCGAACCCTGCTCACAAGGAACTTTAGAGACTAAGAGGGGAAACAGATGATGTTAAAACTAATTACAGATGGGAAGCAGCATGGCCTAGTGGAACAAGGACGGGCCTGGGAATCAGGGAACCTGGGTTCTAATGTGGCTGTACTAGTTGTCTGCTGTGTGACTTTGGGCAAGTCATTTCACTTCTCTGGGCCTCAGTTTTTTCAACTGTAAAATTGGGATTCAAGCAGCGTGGCTCAGAGGCTTTGGAGTCAGAGGTCATGGGTTCAAATACCAGCTCCGCCACTTGTCAGCCGTGTCACTTCAGGCAAGTCACTTAACTTCTCTGCGCCTCAGTTACCTCATCAGCAAAATGGGGACTAAGACTGTGAGCCTGACGTGGGACAACCTGATTACCTTGTATCCTCCCCAGTGCTTAGAACAGTGCTTTGCACATAGTAAGCACTTAACAAATACCATCATTATTATTATTCCTATTTAGACTGTGAGCTCTATAGGGGACAGGGGCTGTGTCCAATAATAATAATAATAATGGCATTTGTTAAGCGCTTACTATGTGCAAAGCACTGTTCTAAGTGCTGGGGAGGTTACAAGGTGATCAGGTTGTTCCACGGGGGGCTCACAGTCTTAATCCCCATTTTACAGATGAGGTAACTGAGGCCCAGAGAAGTTAAGTGACTTTCAATCAATCAATCAATCAATCGTATTTATTGAGCACTTACTGTGTGCACAGCACTGTACTAAGCGCTTGGGAAGTACAAGTTGGCAACATATAGAGACAGTCCCTACCCAACAGTGGGCTCACAGTCTAAAAGGGGGAGACAGAGAACAAAACCAAACATATTAACAAAATAAAATAAATAGAATAGATATGTACAAGTAAAATAAATAAATAAATAAATAGAGTAATAAATATGTACAAACATATCCATATAACAGGTGCTGTGGGGAAGGGAAGGAGGTAAGGCGGGGGGGATGGACAGAGTGAGGAGGGGGAGAGGAAGGAGGGGGCTCAGTCTGGGAAGGCCTCCTGGAGGAGGTGAGCTCTTAGTAGGGCCTTGAAAGGAGGAAGAGAGCTAGCTTGGCGGATTTTGGGAGGGAGGGCATTCCAGGCCAGGGGGATGACGTGGGCTGGGGGTCGACAGCGGGACAGGCGAGAACGAGGCACGGTGAGGAGATTAGCGGCAGAGGAGCGGAGGGTGCAGGGTGGGCTGGAGAAGGAGAGAAGGGAGGTGAGGTAGGAGGGGGCGAGGTAATGGAGAGCCTTGAAGCCGAGGGTGAGGAGTTTCTGCCTGATGTGCAGGTTGATTGGTAGCCACTGGAGATTTTTGAGAAGGGGAGTAACATGCCCAGAGCGTTTCTGGACAAAGACAATCCGGGCAGCGGTGTGAAGTATGGATTGAAGTGGGGAGAGACACGAGGATGGGAGATCGGAGAGGAGGCTGATACAGACTTGCCCAAAATCACACAGCTGACAATTGGTGGAGCTGGGATTTTAACCCATGACCTCTGACTCCAAAGCCCGTGCTGTTTTCCACTGAGCCTCACTGCTTCTCCCTGATTAATTGTTTCTACTCCAGTGCTTAGAAAAGTGCCTAGTACGTAGAAAGAGCTTAACAAACGCCATAATAATAATTATTATCATATGTATCTAAGTACTGTGGAGGTGGGGTGAAAATCAAAGTGCTCAAGGGCTATAGACGCAAGTGCATAGAAGGCACCCTCCAACCTCACCTCCCTTCTCTCCTTCTACAGCCCAGCCCACACACTCTGCTCCTCTGGTGCTAACCTCCTCACTGTGCCTTGTTCTTGCTTGTCCCTCCTGTCCCACCACATCGAACCCTGGCCAACGTCCTACCTCTGGCCTGGAATGCCCTCCCTCCTCAAATCCGCCAAACTAGCACACTTCCCCACTTCAAAGCCCTACTGAAAGCTCACTTCCTCCAGGAGGCCTTCCTGGACTGAGCCCCCCTTTTCCTCTGCTCCCCCTCCCCTCTCCATCGCCCCCATTCCCTCCCTCTGCTCTACCCTCCTCCCCGCCCCACAGCACTTGTGTGTATATATATACATATTTATAATTTTATTTTTTTCATTAAAAATGGTCATGGGTTCGAATCCCAGCTCTGCCACATGTCTGCTGTGTGACCTTGGGCAAGTCACTTAACTTCTCTGATCCTCAGTTACCTCATCTGTAAAATGGGGATGAAGACTGTGAGCCCCACGTGGGACAACCTGATCACCTTGTATCCTCCCCAGTGCTTAGAACAGTGCTTTGCACATAGTAAGTGCTTAATCAATCAATCAATCATATTTATTGAGCACTTACTGTGTGCAGAGCACTGTACTAAGCACTTGGGAAATACAAGTTGGCAACATATAGAGACGGTCCCTACCCAACAGTGGGCTCACAGTCTAGAAGGGGGAGACAGAGAACAAAACCAAACATATTAACAAAATAAAATAAATAGAATAGATATGTACAAGTAAAATGAATAAATAGAGTAATAAATATGTACAAACATATATACATATATACAGGTGCTGTGGGGAAGGGAAGGAGGTAAGATGGGGGGATGGGGGGGCGAGGGAGAGAGGAAGGAGGGGGCTCAGTCTGGGAAGGCCTCCTGGAGGAGGTGAGCTCTCAATAGGGCCTTGAAGGGAGGAAGAGAGCTAGCTTGGCGGATGTGCGGAGGGAGGGCATTCCAGGCCAGGGGGATGACGTGGGCCAGGGGTCGACGGCGGGACAGGCGAGAACGAGGCACAGTGAGGAGATTAGCAGCAGAGGAGCGGAGGGTGCGGGCTGGGCTGTAGAAGGAGAGAAGGGAGGTGAGGTAGGAGGGGGCGAGGTGATAGAGAGCCTTGAAGCCCAGGGTGAGGAGTTTCTGCCTGATGCGCAGATTGATTGGTAGCCACTGGAGATTTTTGAGGAGGGGAGTAACATGCCCAGAGCGTTTCTGCACAAAGACAATCCGGGCAGCGGCATGAAGTATGGATTGAAGTGGGGAGAGACACGAGGATGGGAGATCAGAGAGAAGGCTGATGTAGTAGTCCAGACGGGATAGGATGAGAGATTGAATGAGCAGGGAAGCGGTTTGGATGGAGAGGAAAGGGCGGATCTTGGCAATGTTGTGGAGCTGAGACCAGCAGGTTTTGGTGATGGCTTGGATGTGAGGGGTGAATGAGAGAGCGGAGTCGAGGATGACACCAAGGTTGTGGGCTTGTGAGACGGGAAGAATGGTAGTGCCGTCAACAGTGATGGGAAAGTCAGGGAGAGGGCAGGGTTTGGGAGGGAAGACAAGGAGTTCAGTCTTGGACATGTTGAGTTTTAGGTGGCGGGCAGACATCCAGATGGAGATGTCCTGAAGGCAGGAGGAGATGCGAGCCTGGAGGGAGGGGGAGAGAGCAGGGACAGAGATGTAGATCTGGGTGTCATCAGCGTAGAGAAGATAGTTGAAGCCGTGGGAGTGAATGAGTTCACCAAGGGAGTGAGTGTAGATCAAGAACAGAAGGGGACCAAGAACTGAACCTTGGGGAACCCCCACCGTAAGGGGATGGGAGGGGGAGGAGGAGCCTGCAAAAGAGATTGATGCCAACAGTATTATTATTATTATTATTATTATTATTATCAATGATGTGTATATATGTATAATCCTATTTATTTATATTGATGCTATTGATGCCTGTTTACTTGTTTTGGTGTCTGTCTCCCCCGCCACCTTCTAGACTGTGAGCTCATTGTGGGCAGGGATTGTCTCTGTTGCTGAATTGTACTTCCCAAGCACTTAGTATAGTGCTGTGCACACAGTAAGCACTCAGTACATACAGTTGAATGAATGAATGAATTGCTGACAGTGCGCTCCCATCAAGAAGGGAATGACTTTCTTAGAGCAAAAATTTCTGGAGAGACAAGCAGGCAAAGGAGAAAAGGGCGTCAAGTGCTGCAAACATTGAGTACAATACAAGGAGGAACCTGATCAGCTTGTTTCTACCCCATGCTTAGTACCCTGCCTGGCCCACAGTAAGTATTTAACAAATGCCATTTAAAAAAATAAACCCTTTTGTGTGCCTAATAATAATAATGTTTTTTGTTAAGCACTTACTCTCTGCCAGGCACTGTACTAAGAGCTGGGCTGGCTACAAGCAAATCAGGTTGGACACAGTTCCTGTCCCACATTGGGCTTACAGTCTTAATTCCCATTTTCTGTTCTTGGGTAGGGATTGTCTCTATCTGCTGCAAATTGTACTTTCCAAGCGCTTAGTACAGTGCTCTGCACACAGTAAGTGCTCAATAAATATTACTGAGTGAATTTTGCAGATGAGGAACTGAGGCACAGAGAAGTGAAGTGACTTGCCCAAGGTCACATAGCAAACAAGTGACAGAGTCCGGATTGGCACCTGGGTCCTTCTGACTCCCAGGCCTGTGCTCTATCCACTAGGCCATGCTGGGACTGTGGCTCTCACAGTGGCCTTTTCAGACACACATCATCATCATCATCAATCGTATTTATTGAGAGCTTACTGTGTGCAGAGCACTGTATTAAGCGCTCGGGAAGTGCAACTCATAGGTGACTTCACCATTAGTAGTGCCTTCTTCAAATACAAAGGACAACTCCACCTATGAAGTATTCTTATCCTCCCTTAGCAATTAATAGTTATGGTTATTTAAGTGCTTACTATGTGCCAGACACTAATAATTGTGGTATTAAGCACTGGGGTAGATACTAGATAATAATAATAATATTGGTATTTGTTAAACACTTACTATGTGCTTAGTACAGTGCTCTACACACAGTAAGCGCTCAATAAAGATGATTGAATGAATGTGCAAAGCACTGTTCTAAGCGCTGGGGGGATACAAGGTGATCAGGTTGTCCCACGTGGGGCTCACAGTCTTCATCCCCATTTTACAGATGAGGTAACTGAGGCCCAGAGAAGTTAAGTGACTTGCCCAAGTCACACAGCTGACAAGCAGAGGAGCCGGAATTAGAACCCATGACCTCAGATTCCCAAGCCTGGGCTCATTCCACTGAGCCATGCTGCTTATATAATATATGAGAATTATATGAATTATATGAATTCTCATATAATTCATTTGCTCAATAAATACAAATGAATGAATGAATGAATATAATGATGGCATTTGTTAAGTGCTTACTATGTGCAAAGCACTGTTTTAAGCACTGGGGAGGATATAAGGTGATCAGGTTGTCCCACGTGGGGCTCACAGTCTTCATCCCCATTTTACAGATGAGGTAACTGAGGCCCAGAGAAGTTAAGTGTCATACAGCAGACATGTGGCAGAGCCAGGATTAGAATGGGGTTGGACATAGTCCCTGTCCCACAGAAGCAGCGTGGCTTAGTGGAAAGAGCACAGGCTTGGGAGTCAGAGGTCGTGAGTTCTAATCCTGACTCCGCCATTTGTCAGCTGGGTGACTTGGGACAAATCACTTAACTTCTCTGACCCTCAGTTACCTCATCTGTAAAATGGGGATTAAGGCCCTGAGCCCCATGTGGGACAACCTGATTACCTTGTATCTACCCCAGCACTTAGAACAGTGCTTGGCACATAGTAAGTGCTTAACAAATACCATCGTTATTATTATTGTTATTACATGGGGCTCACAGTGTTAATTCTCATTTTACTGATGAGGTAATTGAGACACAGAGAAGTGAAGTGACTTGCCCAAGCTCACACAGCAGACAAGTGGCAGAACCAGGGTTAGAACCCAGATCCACTGACTCCCAATACAGTGCTTTATCCACTAGGCCATTTATGTTCAGATCTTGAACACTCCACTACTTAAGCAGAACTCATGTTATTTTACACTTTTTCTCCTTCCTCCTATTTGGAAATTACCTGTATTTTAATGTCTGTCTCCCCTACTAGGTGGTTAGTTCTTTGAGGACAGGGATCATGCCTACTAGAAGAGAAGCAGTGTGGCTTATTGGAAAGAGCACGGGCTTGGGAGTCAGTGGTCATGGTTTCTAATCCTGGCTCTGCCACTTGTCAGCTGTGTGACTTTGGGTAAGTCATTTAACTTCTCCGTGCCTCAGTTACCTCATCTGTAACTGAGGATTAAGACTGTGAGCCCCACCTGGGACAACCTGATAACCTCATATCTCCCCCAGCACTTAGAACTTGTCAGCTGTGTGACTTTGGGCAAGTCACTTAACTTCTCTGTACCTCAGTTACCTTATCTGTAAAATGGGTATTAAGACTGTGAGCCCCACCGAGGACAACCTGATAACCTTGTATCTACCCCAGCGTTTAGAACAGTGCTTGGCACATAGTAAGTGCTTAACAAATGTCATCATTATTACTATTATTATTACTATTTCTACTATACTTTCCAAAGTGCTTAGTACAGTGCTCTGCCTACAGTAAGCCTCGAAAAAGACTATTGCTTGATTAATCGATTGAGTCAATCCAAAAAGGGACTATTAAAGTGCAGTAAAGTATATTTCATTTCTTTGCCTTTTCCCTTTAACCCATTACCTGATGTCCTTTGAACTTGCTGCCCGATTTCCTTTAGTCCCACTGTTAGATTTCCTATAGATATATCCCGAGTTTTTCAGGTCAGATTTTTATGGCAGATCTAAGCCCTAGGACATCTCTGTTGTCGAAAAATCTCTCCAGAGGACATTCCTCATGCTTCCATTCTCATGGACAAGAGTGCTGAGTCCTAAACTCTCCCATCTGTGATCCTGAAGGCAATCTAAGGTGTGGACTTCAAAAGAATGGGGGTTCAGGAGGGCAAGTAACTCACCCTTGTAACTCCTCCCTTGCCTCTATCAACAGCCGTTCATATACTAAAGACCTTAATGGCTTTTTTTATAGTATTTGTTCAGTCTATACTTCACTCTGCTGCCCGGATCATCTTTGTGCAGAAACGCTCTGGGCATGTTACTCCCCTCCTCAAAAATCTCCAGTGGCTGCCAGTCAACCTACGCATCAAGCAAAAACTCCTCACTCTTGGCTTCAAGGCTCTCCATCACCTCGCCCCCTCCTACCTCACCTCCCTTCTCTCTTTCTCCAGCCCAGCCCGCACCCTCTGCTCCTCTGCCGTCGTTAACCTCCTCACTGTACCTCGTTCTTGCCTGTCCTGCCATCGACCCCCGGCCCACATCCTCCCACTGGCCTGGAATGCCTTCCCTCCACACAGCCGCCAAGCTAGCTCTCTTCCTCCCTTCAAAGCCCTACTCCAGGAGCCCTACTCCAGGAGGCCTTCCCAGACTGAGCCCCCTTTTTCCTCTCCTCTTCCCCATCTCCCCCGCCCTACCTCCTTCCCCTCCCCACAGCACCTATATATATGTTTGTTCAGATTTACTACTCTATTTTACTTGTACATATTTACTATTCTATTTATTTTGTTCATGATGTGCATTTAGCTTTAATTCTGTTTGTTCTGACGAGTTGACACCTGTCTACATGTTCTGTTTTGTTGTCTGTCTCCCCATTCTAGACTGTGAGCCCATTGTTGGGTAGGGACTGTCTCTATATGTTGCCGACTTGTACTTCTCAAGCACTTAGTACAGTGCTCTGCACACAGTAAGCACTCAATAAATACGATTGAATGAATGAATGAATAATAATAATGATGGTATTTGTTAAGTGCTTACTATGTGCCAAGCACTGTTCTAAGCACTGGATTTGTATGGTATTTGTTATGGTATGGTGTTTTTTATGGTATTTGTTAAGCGCTTACTATGTCCCAAGCACTGTACTAAAGACTGGGGTAAATTCATTCATTCATTCAATCGTATTTGCTGAGCCCTTACTGTGTGCAGAACACTGTCCTAAACGCTTGGGAGAGTACAATACAAAAATAAACACATTCCCTGCCCACCATGAGTTTACAGTGTAGATACAAAGTAATTGGGTTGGACACTATTGGACACTGCCGCTAATCTCCTCACCGTACCTCGTTCTTGCCTGTCCCGCCATCGACCCCCGGCCCACGTCATCCCCCTGGCCTGGAATGCCCTCCCTCTGCCAATCCGCCTAGCTAGCTCTCTTCCTCCCTTCAAGGCCCTACTGAGAGCTCACCTCCTCCAGGAGGCCTTCCCAGACTGAGCCCCTTCCTTCCTCTCCCCCTCGTCCCCCTCTCCATCCCCCTCATCTTACCTCCTTCCCTTCCCCACAGCACCTGTATATATGTATATATGTTTGTACATATTTATTACTCTGTTTATTTATTTATTTATTTTGCCTGTACATATCTATTCTATTTATTTTATTTTACTAGTATGTTTGGTTTTGTTCTCTGTCTCCCCCTTTTAGACTGTGAGCCCACTGTTGGGTAGGGACTGTCTCTATATGTTGCCAACTTGTACTTCCCAAGCGCTTAGTACAGTGCTCTGCACACAGTAAGCGCTCAATAAATACGATTGATTGATTGATTGATTGATTGACACCGTCCCTGTCCCACATAGGTATCACAGTTTCATTCCCCATTTTACAGATGAGGAAACTGAGGCACAGAGAAGTGAAACGACTTGCCCAAGGTCACACAGCAGACAAGTGGTAGAGTCAGGATTAGAACCTAGGTCCTTCTGACTCATTCATTCATTCAATCGTATTTATTGAGCGCTTACTGTGTGCAGAGCACTGTACTAAGTGCTTGAGAAGTACAAGTCGGCAACATATAGAGACAGAGACGGTCCCTACCCAACAACGGGCTCACAGTCTAGAAGGGGGAGACAGACAACAAAACAAAAAATGTGGACAAGTGTCAAGTCGTCAGAACAAATAAAATTAAAGCTAAATGCACATCATTAACAAAATAAATAGAATAGTAAATATGTACAAGTAAAATAGAGTAGTAAATCTGTACAAATATATACAAGTGCTGTGGGGAGGGGAAGGAGGTAGGGCAGGGGGGATGGGGAGGAGGAGTGGAAAAAGGGGTCTCAGTCTGGGAAGGCCTGGGGAGTTGCGCTCTCAATAGGGCTTTGAAGGGAGGAAGAGAGCTAGCCATCTAGCTGCTGGTCTGCCTCTTCCACATTTTCCCTGGACTTTTCCTAGCGTTAGTGTCTTCTCCAGAGAATTAGTCCTCCTGATTATATGTCCAAATTATGCTAATCTACATAGAGTTATTTTGCCTTCCAAAGATCACTTTGGCTTAATTTGCTCTAATATCCCCTTTTTTCCCCCGTGGTCCATGGTATTCGCAAAAGCCTTCTTCAACACCACATTTCAAGAGAATCGATGTTCTTTCTATCCTGTTTTTTCACTGTCCAGCTTTCAGATCCATACATTGTCACTGGAAACACCATAGAATTGACAGTTTGTATTTTTGTGCCAATTGTTACATCAGCACATTTCGTGACTTTGTCCAGGCTCTTCATAGCACGTCTTCCTAACACTAATCTTCGGTCTACACCCAGTACACCCTCGGTCCACTGCTTCTCCTAATCCGAGATCAGTCCTAATCTAAATTTCTACTCATCCACTCTCTTCTCACGGTACATTCCGACTCACGTGCTGCCCCTGGCAGTTCCAACACGGACAGACATGAATGATGAGGAGGGGTCAACAAAGATCCTGTGACCAGGCTGCAGTCTCCTGGAGGACAAGAACTGTGCCTCTGCTGCCCTGGTCTCCATGGCTCCCCTCCCCACCCGCCGCCCCGATGTCACTGCAGTTCTCAGCGGAGGGAAGTGGAACCTGTTGTGACCTGTTTGGCCAAGCATTCCTGCCCTAGTTTTTCCATCACCCTGTCTCTCCCTCCATCTCCCCTGACCCCACTTCCATCCAATCCCTTTAATAATAATGATTATTATTTTGATTCTGGCATTTATTCAGTACTTACTATCCGCTAAGTGCAGCTGTTTAAGTGCAAGGTTATCAGATTGGACACAGAGAAGCAGCATGGCCTAGTGGAAAGAGCACAGGCCTGGGAGTGCAGGGAATACAGGGAGTAAGTGCTCAATAAATACAATTGAATGAATGAATGAGTCAAAGGAGCTGAGTTCTAATCCTGGCTCCACTACTCGTTTGCTGTGTGACCTTGAGGAAGTCACTTCACTTCTCTGGGCCTCAGTTCCCCTAATCTGAAAAATGTTCTCCCACATAGACTGTGAGCCCCGTGTGGGACCTGATTATCTTGTACCTACCCTAGCACTTAGTACAGTGCTTGACCCATAGTAAATGTTAATAAATATCACAACTCGTTTACTTTATTTTTTTATTTTATTTGTCCCCCATGGGGCTCACAATCTATCTTCTCCACATTTTTCAGATTGGGAAACAGGGCCCAGAGGGATGAAGTGGCTTGCCTAACAAGGTGATGATGATGGTATTTGTTAAGTGCTTACTATATGCCAAGCACTGTTCTAAGCAGTGGGGTAGATACAAGTTTATCAGGTTGTCCCACATGAGGCTCAGTCTTAATCCCCCATTTTACAGATGAGGTAACTGAGGCACAGAGAAGTTAAGTGACTTGCCCAGAGTCACACAGCTGACAAGTGGCGGAGCCGGGATTAGAACCCATGACCTCTGACTCCCAAGCACATGCTCTTTCCACTAAGCCATGCTGCTTCTCAAGGTCACATAGAAAGCAAAGTTGGGACTGGAACCTGGGTCTCCTGACTCCTTGTTCAGTGCCCTTTCCACTCCATCTCACTGCCTCCCATTCCACTTCTAAATGACAGGATCATGACACCAACACAAGGTGCTGCTCGTTGCCTTAGGGGAGGCGCTGCCCCTTTCTGGGCCTTATAGGAATAGGGAATGTGACTCCCTCAGCTGGAGAAGGCCGGTGACCGCTTAGACCATCCCACAGGGGTGTTCCACCTACCCAGAATTCACTCTGAGGGGAGGAGGGACCATCACATGTTCCCTCCTTGCTCTTGCGCAGTACGTATGTTTTATTGAGCATTCAATATATTTATTCATATACAAGCCATTTATTCATATACAAGCCAACCTTGTTCACTTCAAGTTTATCCTTTCCTGCCTTAACTCTTCTCTCCTCTGCCAGGCAAAACTATTTCTCCTCCCTCATTGACACCCATGCCCATCATCCCCGTCAGCTCTTCCATACATTTAATTCCCTTCTCAGGCCCCCTGTTCCTCCCCCTCCTCTGTCCCTCACCCCCAACGATCTGGCCTCCTACTTCATTAGTAAAATTAACTCCATCAGGTCTGAGCTCCCCAAAGTCACTCCTCCCCCTTCTCCAACCCCCCTGCCCTCAACCCTCTCTGCTACTCTCCCATCCTTCCCAGCAGCATCCCCAGATGAGATCTCCTCCCTCCTCTCAAGTGCTACTCCGGCCACCTGTGTTTCTGACCCCATTCCCTCTCATCTTATGAAATCTCTCGCTCCGTCCCTCCTCCCCTCCTTAACTTCCACCTTCAACCGCTCACTCGCCACTGGTTCCTTCCCCTCTGCCTTCAAACATGCCCATGTCTCTCTCATCCTAAAAAAACCCTCTCTTGACCCCACCTCCCCTTCTAGTTATCGCCCTATCTCCCTCCTACCATTCCTTTCCAAACTCCTTGAACGAGTCATCCACACACGCTGCCTCGAATTCCTCATGCCAACTCTCTCCTCGACCCCCTCCAATCTGGCTTCCGTCCCCTACATTCCACCAAAACTGCCCTCTCAAAGGTCACCAATGATCTCCTTCTTGCCAAATCCAATGGTTTCTACTCTATCCTAATCCTCCTCAACCTCTCAGCTGCCTTCGACACTATGGACCACCCCCTTCTCCTCAACACGCTATCCAACCTTGACTTCACAGACTCTGTCCTCTCCTGGTTCTCCTCTTATCTCTCCAGCCATTCATTCTCAGTCTCTTTGGTGGGCTCCTCCTCCCCCTCCCATCCCCTTACTGTAGGGCTTCCTCAAGGGTCAGTTCTTGGTCCCCTTCTGTTCTCTATCTACACTCACTCCCTTGGTGAACTCATTTGCTCCCACGGCTTCAGCTATCATCTCTATGCTGATGACACCCAAATCTACATCTCTGCCCCTGCTCTCTCTCCCTCCCTTCAGGCTCGGGTCTCCTCCTGCCTTCAAGACATCTCCATCTGGATGTCTGCTCGCCATCTAAAACTCAACATGTCCAAGACTGAACTCCTTATCTTCCCTCCCAAACCCTGCCCTCTCCCTGACTTTCCCATCACTGTTGATGGCACTACCATCCTTACCATCTCACAAGACAGAGGGGGCTCAGTCTGAGAAGGCCTCCTGGAGCAGGTGAGCTCTCAGTAGGGCCTTGAAGAGAGGAAGAGAGCTAGCTTGGAGGATGTGCAGAGGGAGGGCATTCCAGGCCAGGGGGATGACGTGGGCGATGGGTCGACGGCAGGACAGGCGAGAACGAGGCACAGTGAGGAGGTTAGCGGCAGAGGAGTAGAGGGTGCAGGCTGGGCTGTAGAAGGAGAGAAGCGAGGTGAGGTAGGAGGGGGCGAGGTGATGGAGAGCCTTGAAGCCCAGGGTGAGGAGTTTCTGCCTGATGCGCAGATTGATTGGTAGCCACTGGAGATTTTTGAGGAGGGGAGTAACATGCCCAGAGCGTTTCTGGACAAAGACAATCCGGGCAGCAGCGTGAAGTATGGATTGAAGTGGGGAGAGACAGGAGGATGGGAGATCAGAGAGGAGCCTGATGCAGTAGTCCAGATGGGATAGGATGAGAGCTTGAACGAGCAGGGTAGCAGTTTGGATGGAGAGGAAAAGGCACATCTTGGCGATGTTGCAGAGGTGAGACCGGCAGGTTTTGGTGACGGCTTGGATGTGAGGGGTGAATGAGAGAGCAGAGTCGAGGATGACACCAAGGTTGTGGGCTTGTGAGATGGGAAGGATGGTAGTGCTGTCAACAGTGACGGGAAAGTCAGGGAAAGGGCAGGCTTTGGGTGGGAAGATAAGGAGTTCAGTCTTGGACATATTGAGTTTTAGATGGCGGGCAGACATCCAGATGGAGATGTCCTGAAGGCAGGAGGAGATACGAACCTGGAGGGAGGGAGAGAGAGCAGGGGCAGAGATGTAGATTTGGGTGCCATCAGCGTAGAGATGATAGTTGAAGCCGTGGGAGCGAATGAGTTCACCAAGGGAGTGAGTGTAGATAGAGAACAGAAGGGGACCAAGAACTGACCCTTGAGGAACCCCTACAGTAAGGGGATAGGAAGGGGAGGAGGAGCCCGCCAAAGAGACTGAGAAAGAACAGTACATAGGGGAGAGGAGTGAATATGCAATTTTCTGTGGGAGCCAGCCCTTTCCATTTCCACAACTCTAGTGGAAAGAGCCTGGGCCTTAAAATCAGAAGACTTGGTTCTAGTTCCAGCTCCTCCGCTTGCCTACTGTGTGACTTTGGGCAAGTCACTTCACTTCTCTGGGCCTCAGGTTCCTCACCTGGAAAATGGGATTCAATACCTGTTCTCCTTCTCTTCCCCTTCGACTATGAGCCCACTGTGGCACAGGAACTGTGTCCAACCTGATTATCTTGTATCTACCTCAGTGCGTACTACAGGGCTTGGCACATAGTAAGTGCTTAATGAATATTATTATTATCATTATTATTATCACCATTCCCCACCAAAGACTGCAAGCAGCCATAAAGCCTGGGCCAGGGAGCTGATTTTCCATGATTTCCTTCCCCAGCTCATCTCGCCTGCAGCCTCCTGAGGGAAACAGAGGCTCAGAGAGGGTAGATGTGGGGCTCCTAGGTCCCACTGGGAAACCTTCGAATAGGAATCTCAAGGCTTAAGACCTGCTGGGAGGAGCTGAATTGGCCACGCAAATGGGACTGGACAGGGCTGAGTTGAATGTGCAGACAAATGACCTGCTGCTTTGGGCAAGAAGAGCCAGCCCTGCCTTCCAGCTAGACCCCCGTGAACAACTTTCCAGGGCCCCGCCATTCCAAGGGCACGATAAACATGTTTCCGGACCCAGGTACATAAGCATCCTTCCAACCTCGCTGTGGTGACGGCGGGGTGGTCGTGCAAGGCAACACACTCGGTACCTTTGCCATCACCAACATCGCCAACCCTATCGCCTCCTCCATCCCCAACTCAATCACCACTGCTTAGCTGGGGGCTCCAGCATGACGAGTTGGGAGGGAGATTGTGTCAGTGTCAGGCCAGGAACCTGCCGGGTGACTCCTTGGCCTGTTTGCCTGCTGAGGGACAAAAACAGGTGTGTCACCAGCAAGCAGGCCTAACTGAGCTGGCACTTCTGGGTTTCAGCAGATGTGTCACCAGAAGGCAATGCTTTAGTTATGGCTCCCATCACAGTTGGGTGCACAGCTGCTTGTGAGTCACTGTCCTAGGTAGTAGTCAATCATATTTATTAAGCACTTACTGTGTGCAGAGCACTGTACTAAGCCTTTGGGAGAGTACAATACAGCAACAATAATAATAACTGTGGTATTTGTTAAGCGCTTACTAAATGTCAGGCACTGTTCTAAGCTCTGGGGGGATGCAAGCAAATCAGGTTGGACACAGTGCCTGTCCTACATGGGGCTCACAGTCTTAATCCCCCTTTTGCAGATGAGGTAACTGAGGCCCAGAAAAGTTAAGTGACTTGTCCATGATCACAACAGACAAGCGGCAGAGCCAGTATTAGATAGCCGGTATTAGGGTCCAAGGAAAAATGTAATTCAATTACTGCAGGATAAGATTTAAGTTAGAAGCTGGGAAGAACTTGAATGATCCTAGGCCAGGTTTCTCACCAAGGTGGCAGGCTATCTTCTGGAAATTTTAAGACAGGAGCCCTGCCCAGAGCTAGAGCAATGAGATGAATTTTAGAGGACTTGGAGGTCTTCTTATCCGGTCCTCTGCCTTCACAAAGGACCACCTCTAACCATCCCAGCCAATCAATGGTCTTTCCTTTTCATTCATTCATTCACTCAATCGTATTTATTGAGCGCTCACTGTGTGCAGAGCACTGTATTAAGCGCTTGGGAAGTACAAGTTGGCAACATATAGAGACAGTCCCTACCCAACAACGGGCTCACAGTCTAGAAGGGGGAGACAGACAACAAAACAAAACATGTAGACAGGTGTCAAGTCGTCAGAACAAATATAATTAAAGCTAAATGCAAATCATTAACAAAATAAATAGAATAGTAAATATGTACAAGTAAAATAGAGTGATAAATCTGTACAAATGTATATACAGGTGCTGTGGGGAGAGGAAGGAGGTAAGGATGGGGAGGAAGAGAGGAAAATGGGGGCTTATCTGGGAAGGCCTCTTGGAGGAGGTGAGCTCTCAGTAGGGCTTTGAAGAGAGGAAGAGAGCTAGCTTGGCAGATGTGTGGAGGGAGAGCATTCCAGGCCAGGGGGAGGACGTGGGCCGGGGGTCGACGGCGGGACAGGAGAGAACGAGGTACAGTGAGGAGGTTAGTGGCAGCAGAGGAGCGGAGGGTGCGGGCTGGGCTGGAGAAGGAGAGAAGGGAGGTGAGGTAGGAGGGGGCAAGGTGATGGAGAGCCTTGAAGCCGAGAGTGAGGAGTTTTTGCTTGATGTGTAGGTTGACAGGCAGCCACTGGAGATTTTTGAGGAGGGGAGTAACATGCCCAGAGCGTTTCTGCACAAAGATGATCCGGGCAGCAGTGTGAAGTATAGACTGAAGTGGGGAGAGACAGGAGGATGGGAGATCAAAGAGGAGGCTGATGCAGTAATCCAGTTGGGATAAGATGACAGATTGAACCAGCAAGGTAGTGGTTTGGATGGAGAGGAAAGGGCAGATCTTGGCGAAGTGGCAGAGGTGAGACTGGCAGGTTTTGGTGATGGATTGGATGTGAGGGATGAACGAGAGAGCAGAGTCGAGGGTGACACCAAGGTTGCAGGCTTGTGAGACAGGGAGGATGGTAGTGTCGTCTACAGTGATGGGAAAGTCAGGGAGAGGGCAGGGTTTGGGAGGGAAGACAAAGAGTTCAGTCTTGGACATATTGAGTTTTAGATGGCGGGCAGACATCCAGATGGAGATGTCCTGAAGGCAAGAGGAGACCTGAGCCTGAAGGGAGGGAGAGAGAGCAGGGGCAGAGATGTAGATTTGGGTGTCATCAGCGTAGAGATGATAGTTGAAGCCAAGGGAGTGAATGAGTTCACCAAGGGAGTGAGTGTAGATAGAGAACAGAAGGGGACTGAGAACTGACCCTTGAGGAACCCCTATAGTAAGAGGATGGGAGGGGGAGGAGGAGCCTAAGACTGAGAATGAACGGCCAGAGAGATAAGATGAGAACTGGGCGAGGACGGAGTCTGTGAAGCCAAGGTTGGATAGCGTGTTGAGGAGAAGGGGGTGGTCCACAATGTCGAAGGCAGCTGAGAGGTCGAGGAGGATTAGGATAGAGTAGGAGCCGTTGGATTTGGCAATAAGGAGGTCATTGGTGACCTTTGAGAGGGCAGTTTCGGTGGAGTGTAGGGGACGGAAGCCAGATTGGAGAGGGTTGAGGAGAGAGTTGGCATTGAGGAATTTGAGGCAGTGGGTGTAGAAAACTTGTTCTAGGACTTTGGAAAGGAATGGTAGGAGGAAGATAGGGTGATAACTAGAAGGGGAGGTGGGGTCAGGAGAGGGTTTTTTTTAGGATGGGGAGACGTGGGCGTGTTTGAAGGAGGAGGGGAAGGAACCAGTGGAGAGTGAGCGGTTGAAGGTGGAAGTTAAGGAGGGGAGGAGGGAAGGGGCAAGAGATTTCATAAGATGAGAGGGAATGGGGTCTCAAGCACAGGTGGATGGAGTAGCACTTTAGAGGAGGGAGGAGATCTCATCTGAAGAACCCGCTGGGAAGGATGGGAGAATAGTGGAGAGGGTTGAGGGCATGGGGGTTGGAGAAGGGGGACTCTCCAGTGATGGAGACTCCGCACCCTTCCTCAGTTATCTGTCCTGGAATCAGATTCCCCGTACATTCAGGAGGTTTTTACTTGAGTCTAACCCAGTTTTCTCTTGCTGCAGTTTCCTCTGGTGCCATCCTTTGTGGAGGTGGGGAAAAATCCATCAGTGTCCTCCTTCTGATAGCCTTTAAAAGTTTATAGATGGTTTTAGGTTTCCTTCCTGGGATTAAATTATTCCAGTTACTTTAAACTTTCCTCTGTGGGGGCCTATTCTCCACTTCTTGAACCAGTTTCTGCTGCTCTTCTCTGGATCTTCTTCAGGTCTGGTTCTCTCCACCCTCCCAACTTCTTTAAATGGGCACAAAATGGTAATCAAGGGCCCAGCTGGCATGGAGGAGAGCAGGAAAGACCATGGCCAGTCTCTTACATGTTGTACCCCTGTTAATACTTCCAGGATTTATGTTGCTTTTTGTGAGCTATTCCCATTAATCCTTGTAGTCCACCCTAACCCCCAGATTTTCTTCTGCTGTACTTGCTCCAATTTAGATTGGTATTTCTGCATGGTTCAATGGAAAGAGCACGGGCTTGGGAGTCAGAGGTCGTGGGTTCTAATCCCTGCTCTGCCACTTGTAAGCTGTGTGACTTTGGGCAAATCACTTCACTTCTCTGTGCCTCAGATACCTCATCTGGAAAATGGGGATTAAGACTGTGAGCCCCACTTGGGACAACCTGATTACCTTGTATCCCCTTCAGTGCTTAAAACAGTGCCTGGCACATAGTAAGCGCTTAACAAATGCCATTATTATTATTACTATCAATTCCTAAGGGATCATTAGCTGTTTCTACCAGTTTATTTTCTCTGAAGGCTAAGGTGACAGGGTGTCTATCGTCTCCTGTTCCTCTTTTAAACTATAAGCTCCCTATGAGCCAGGAACCGAAGCTGCATTGATATCCTAGTTCCTTTCCCCAGCACTGAGTACAGTGCTTGGCAAACAGTAAGTGTGTAACAGATGTCAAAAATTATTATTATCATTAATGATAATAATAATCATAGCAATATCATGGAATTCCATTCCCAGTTTCTGAGGTGCCAGAAACACCACCCACAAACTCGGCGAGCCTGCTCTAAATTTCACTATCCGGGTCATTGACAAAGCTATTAAGCAATATCAGCCCAAGGGATAATAATAATACCACTATTGCTTGTTAAGCACTTACTATGTGCCAACTACTATGCTAAGAACTGAGGTAACTTCAAGATAATCAGGTTGGACATGGGCCCTGTCCCACAGTCTAAGGAAAAACCAGTAGTTTAACTCCATTTACAGCTGAGGAAACTGAGGCGGGGAGAGGTTAAGCAACTTGTCAGAGGTCACACAATGGATAAGTGGCAGAATAGGATTAAAACCTAGGTCTCCTAAGTCCTAGGCCTGTGCTATATCCATTAGGCCACACTGCTTCTTTGGGGAAGTACCCAGAACACCCCCTCCAGTGAACGCCACTCACCATCTGTGTTGAAACAAGCAGCCTCAGTGGCCTGGAGCTCCCCCAAAAATCATGGTGAGCAGGAGAGCACAGGGTCCAAGTTGGGGCTTAAAGTCCTAGGGAATCTTGGGACTTGCAGTAGCAGGCAAGCATGTCCATTGACACTACTTAACCCCATTCAACCATACTCAATTGTATTTATTGAGCGCTTACTGTGTGCAGAGCACTGTACTAAAACCCCAACCCCACCCAGCCATCTACCTGCTCCAATCCCCAAATACAGAGGTTCAGGCATTTTCAGAGCTGCTCTGTGCTTGGAAGGGCTCTGAAAATACCCATCTTCTGCAGGAAGCAGCTGGTCCACGGAACTTCAAAAGGGCCCCCTAATTTCCAGGGGCGGTTCTCCCCCTCTAGATTGCAAGCTCGCTGTGGGCAGGGGATGTGTCTATCATGTTGTTATATTGTACTCTCCCAAGCGTTTAGTACAGTGCCATGCACACAGTAAGCACTCCATAAATACAACTGACTGACTGACCGGCTTTGCTGAGCACAACTCCGTGGGTGTGACTTACCAACCAGCTGTGCACCCACTCGACCACACCACACTTCTGACCCCATCTTCCCAGCCAGTCCTGTGGGATGGAATCAAAAGCCTTACTGACATCCAGTTAGATTGTTTCTGTTGGTTGCTCTTCCTTATCTAAATGACCCATCATTCTGTTAGCGTAGGGCATTAATATGATCCCACACGATTTGCTTTTAACAAAGCCATGCTCCATTCTGACCCACTTCCTTGGGCTAATGTAGGTTGACTGATTGCCTGAGGATTTGGGCCAGTGGTTTCCCAGGTAGCCAAGGTAGAGTAGCTGCAAGGCATAATGGATAGAGCCCTGGCTTGGGAGTCAGAAGGACCAGGGTTCTAATCCTCACTCTGCCACATAATAAATAATAATAATAATAATAATAATGCAGGTATCTGTTTAGCGCTTACTATGTGCCAATCGCTGTACTAAGCACTGGGGTAGACACAAGCAAATTGGGTTGGACACAGTCCCTGGCCCACATAGGGCTCACAGTCTTAATCCCCATTTTACAGATGAGGTGACTAAGGCACAGAGAAGTGAAGCGACTTGCCTAAGGTCATGCAGCAGACAAGTGGTGGAGCTGGAATTAGAACCCAGGTCCTTCTGACTCCCAGGCCTGTGCCCTATCCACTATGCCATGTTACACTTTTCTATGTGACCATGGGCAAGTCACTTCACTTCTCTGGGCCTCAGTTACCTCATCTGTAAAATAGGGTTTAAGACTGTGAGCCCCATGTGGGACATGGACTTTGCATGATAGCTTGTATCTACCCCAGACCTCAATACAATGCCTGGCATACAGTAAGCGCTTAACAAATACCATTAAAAAAAGTTAATCATATCAATTTTAATATCTCGAGCAATTTTCCAGTTCCAGGGTTTGCATTTTCCCTTTCCCCAGTCTTCTATAACTTTTTTTTGTCCTCCAGGAGTTCTCCCAAATGATAGTTGATGGCTTCAAGATGCCCACCAATTCCTTAATGTCCTGAGTTGCCTGGCATCCGACATGGCTGATTTGAACTCTTCCAGCTTTTAAAGTAATCTTCCCCCACTTCCTTCTCTGTTCTAGCTGAACCTTCCGCTCTCACAGCTTAAGCTACCCACCCTGTGGTTATCTGATTGTTGGTGACATTGTTTTTTGGTAAGGGTAGAGGGACAGAGAGAATGAAAAGGACATTTTCTTTGGTAATAATAATAATGGTTTTTATTAAGTGCTTACTATGTGCCAGGCACCATTCTAATTGCTGGTACTGTCCACTATCAAGCTTCCCCCTCCTTAATTGTCAGCAGGGCAAGGTTTGTTTTTTTTTATTATTGTGGTATTTGTTAAATGCCAAGCACTCAATTAAGCTCTTGGGTAGATACCATACAATTGATGGTATTTACTAAACGTTTACTGTGTGCAGATCATTATACTGAGCGCTTGGGAGAATACAATATGGTCCTTGCCCATGAGAAGCTTAGAATCTAGAGTTAGGCTGAGAGGCAGCTTCAGTGGCCCCAAATGGGATGACTCAGCCCCATTAATCCTCTTTCCCCCCTGGAGGTGAAGGCCCCAGGACCCCAAAAGTAAACCTCCTATAGTCTAAATAATTCTGCAGATTCAGGCCAGAGCAGGAAGGAAGAAGGCAGGATGGGGTTGTATCTTGGGGCTGAGGTAGGGGCAGTCGGGGGAGGAGAAGGGATGGATGTTTGCCAAAGATAACTGGCTCATTCCCACGCTCCCTGGGCATTGGGAGAGCAGGCTTGGGTCTGCCGAGCTGCACTGATCTCCAGTTTGGGTATCTGCCTGTCCCCCTGTGTCCCCCGGGTGCCACCTGGTGCGGGCATGGCCAGGACTGGGGCCAGAGAGTCTGCCAGCTTTAGCCAGTCCCAGGGCTTGCAGCCGGGCCCGGGGCCAGGCTGTTCCTTGGCTCACCACGGTGTCTGCGCTGACCCAAATCTGGGCTGGACAGAGTCCACAGCAGTGCAGAGAGTGTGGCTTCTGCCATTGCTGCTGCTGTCCTGCGTGGGCCGGGGGGTGGGGTGGGGGGGCTTCATCTTGGGGTGCCATGAGAATGAGGCCTGGGAGAGGAAGGAAAAGGAGGACACCAGTTAGATGCCAGAAGAGGTGTGGGAGGAAGAGGGGCACAGTGGGGAGGGTTTGAGGGGCTAGGGTGGGATATTTCCTCCAATCTCCAGCCCTCTTCACAATCCTTGCCCCAGCCCATCGGAGCTGAGGCCTCACTGCCCCGCCCTCGCTATCTTCCTACCTGCTGTTCACCTCCTCATGGCCCCCCTCCCAAGCTGCCATCCTGTAAGCAAAACCCCAAAGTCATCTCCTGGTTTCCCCTGTCCCCTGGCTCCCCAGCTTCCCTCCTAGCAGCTCCGCTGCCCCAGCTTCAGTCTTCAGGATCCACTCCCTCCCAGCAGCTGTTCTTCTGGCTCCCTCCCCCTCTGCCTCCCCACCCAACTTTCCTCCTTCCTCCTCTCCAGGCTGTTCCCTCCCTTATCCATGACTACACTACCACACATTTTTCGGCCTCCATTCCCACCCATTCATTCGTTCATTCATGCATTCATTCAATCGTATTTATTGAGCTCTTACTTGTGTGCAGAGCACTGTACTAAGCGCTTGGGAAGTACAAGTCAGTGACATACAGAGATGGTCCCTACCCAACAACGGGCTTACAGTCTAGAAAGGGGAGACAGACAACAAAACAAAACATGTGGACAGGTGTCAAGTCGTCAGAATAAATAGAATTAAAGCTAAATGCACATCATTAACAAAATAAATAGAATAGTAAATATGTACAAGTAAAATAGAGTGATAAATCTGTATAAACATATATACAGGTGCTGTGGGGAGGGAAAGGCGGTAGGATGGGAGGATGGGGAGGAGGAGAGGAAAAAGGGGTGTGAGAGTGTATGTAAGTGACTGTGTGTGTGTGTGTGTGTGTGTACACACGCACACGCACCTGTGAGAAGCTCTCAGCGTGTATACTGTTTTAGGCAGGGAACATGTCTACCAATTCTGTTATATTGTACTCTCCCAAGCACTTAGTTCAGTACTCTGCTCTCAATATCTGTAATTCATTTATTTGTCATCCCCTCTACACCATAAACTCATTGTGGGCAGGGAATAATAATAATAATAATAATGGCATTTGTTAAGCGCTTACTATGTGCAAAGCACTGTTCTAAGCACTGGGGGGATACAAGGTGATCAGGTTGTCCCACGTGGGGCTCACAGTCATCATCCCCATTTTACAGATGAGGTAACTGAGGCTCCAAGAAGTTAAGTGACTTGCCCAAGGTCACACAGAAGACATGTGGGGGAGCCGGGATTCGAACCCATGACCTCTGACTCCAAAGCCCGGGCTCTTTCCACTGAGCCATGCTGCTTCTCTGTAATCTGTCTGTTTATTGTGCTATTGTACTCTCCCAAGCACTTAGCACAGTGCTGGGCACATAGTAAGCACTCAGTACAATTGACTGACAATAAGTATGATTGATTGACTGATTGTTTATGAGATCTGCTCTACATGTGTGCATTTGAGAATATGCACACATGTGACATGATCCACATGCATTCATGTGTGACTGTGTGATATGAAAGTGACTGTGTGTGACATGGCATGGGTGTATGAGTGTGTAGCAATAGTGTATGCTAGTGTGACTTTGAAAGTCCCTAAGAGTACATATGAATGTGGTAATGAATTCTGTATGTGCCATATGAGTGCACTGTGCATGTCAGTCAATCATATTTATTGAGTACTTTCTTTGTGCAGAGCACTGTACGGTTCAAATCCCGGCTCCGCCAACTGTCAGCTGTGTGACTTTGGGCAAGTCACTTCACTTCTCTGTGCCTCAATTACCTCATCTGGAAAATGGGGATTAAGATTGTGAGCCCCACGTGGGACAACCTGATCACCTTGTATCCCCCCAGTGCTCAGAACAGTGCTTTGCACATAGTAAGCGCTTAACAAATACCATCATTATTATTATTATTATTGTTACTAAGCACTTGGAAGAGTACAATATAACAGGCACATTCCCTGCCCACAACGAGCTTACAGTGTAGTGTGTGTGTGTGTGTGTGTCTGTAGACACGACTTGTAGGCAGTGGGATCCAAATGCCCCCAAACTGCAAACCTCTTATTTAGGTACTCACTCCATCCTCCCCCTACAAGCACTTATGCCCATACCTGTAAACCTAGTTGCTTCCAGCTACCTATAATTTATTTTACTGTCTCCCCCTCTCCACTGTAAGCTCCTTGGGGACAGAGATCTTGTCTACCAACTCTATTGTATTATACTCTCCCAAGCACTTAGTACATAACTCTGTGCACAGTAAACACTCATTAAATACCAATGACTGATTGAATGATTAAAAAGCAACCATGGTAGGTTTGGGTTGGGGCTGTGGGGGACATGGATGGAAGGGGGTGACCCTGCCAACTCGGGCTCTGTTCCTGCTATTCTATTCTCCAGCTACACCCACTTCCTTGGAGAACTCACTCGCTCCCATGGCTTCAACTACCACTTCTATGCGGATGACACCCAAATCTACATCTCCAGCTCTGATCTCTCTTCCTCTTTGCATTCTTGCATTTCCTCCTGCCCTAAGACACCTCTGCTTGGATGGTCTGCCATCAACTCAAACTTAACATGACCAAAAAAGAAATTCCTTATCTTCACACCCAAAGCCTGTCCTCCCCTTGGCTTTCCCATCACTGTAGACAGGCACCACGATCCTGCCTGTCTAATAAGCCCGTAACCCTGGCGTTATCCTTGATTCCTCTCTCTCATTCAACCCCCATATTCAATCTATCTCTAAATCCTCTCAGTTCAACCTTCACAACATTGCTAAAATCTGTCCTTTCCTCTCCATCTAAACTGCTACCACATTAATCCAAGCACTTATCCTATCCCACCTCCTTGCTGACCTCCCTGCCTCCTGTCTCTTCCCACTTCAGTCCATACTTCACTCTTTTGCCTGGATCATTTTTCTACAAAAACATTCAGACCATGTTTCCCCACTCCTCAAGATACTCCAGTGGCTGCCCATCCACCTCTGCATCAAACAGAAAGTCCTTACCATCAGCTTTAAAGCACTCAATCACCTTGCCCCCTCTTACTCTGCTTCGCTGCTCTCCTACTACAACCCAGCCCACACACTCTGCTGCTCTAATGCCAACCTACTCACTGTACCTTGAACTCATCTATCTCAACTGCTGACCTCTCATCCACATCCTGCCTCTGGACTGGAGGGCCTTCCCTTTCCCTATCCCACTCTCCCCACCTTCAAAGCCTTATTGAAAGCCCATCTCCTCCAAAAGCCTTCCCCAACTAAGCCCTCATTTCCTCTTTTTCCCACTCCCTTCTGCATCAACCTGACTTCTCCCTTTATTCACCCCCACCCAGCCCCACAGCCTTTATGTACATATCTGTAATTTATTTATTCATATTAATGTATATCTCCCCCACAAGACTGTAAGCTTACTATGGGCAGGGAATGTGTCTGTTATAATGTTGTAATGAACTCTTCCTAGCACTTAGTACAGTGCCCTGCACACATAAATGCTACGTAAATGTGATTGACCGATTGATTTCTGGATCCAGGAGAAGTGCTGGAGCCTTGGAGAATTCTTTACCAGGGCTTTCTTTGCCTTTTGTCTCATGGTTTGAGAGTGTGAAGCAATCCTGGTGATGCAAACCCTGGATGGAAGATGGGAAGGATTCTTCTCAGCTGACTGATTCCTGGGAAGTCATGCCACAGCACTTCCAAATCACCCTCTCCTTTCCCCTCTCCCAGCTTGACATTAGCTCCTGCCCATGTCCAAGCAAGAAGGGGAGGGATGGTCTATGCAGAGAGAGTCACATCTGTGGTTCTTTTTCCCCTGTCTCCTCCTGTCCCCCCCCATCCCCATCCCTTCCACTTGACAGATAGAGAGTAAAGATAGAACTTCCCCCAGGGTACAGCAAGTCACAGATACTGCATCCTCGGGGGTGGGAAAGATATACCTGCAGCTGGCCACTGGGGTGAAAAAGGTACCTGGGAGTTGGAGGGGGCACATTTTCAGGGACCTGCTGAAAACATGGAACTGTCCAGGGTGGGGTTCAGGGCTAGTGGCCCAGCGGCTAGGTGTGAAGGGCCACCAGTGGTATGAATACCCTCCACCCTCGCCACCCGCAACCACCCCACATCACCCATCCTCTCAAAGCATGAGACTGCTTCAGAAAGCCTTGGCTCCTTCTCTCCAGAGGAGACATTCACCAAAATCCCACTCATCTAGCTGGTTGGCTCAGAGTCAGTGGCAGCAGACTCCAGCCAGGCTGGATCCTTGGGTCCCAGAGCCCAAATAGCTCAGTCTGTAGAGCATTAGACTTTTGGAGAAGCAGCATGGCTTAGTGGAAAGAGCACAGGCTTGGGAGTCGGAGGTCATGGGTTCTAATCCTGCCTCTGCCACTTGTCAGCAGTGTGACTTTGGGCAAGTCACTTAACTTCTCTGTGCCTCAGTTACCTCATCTGTAAAATGGGGACAAAGCCTGTGAGCCCCACATGGGACAACCTGATTACCTTGTATCTACCCCAGCTCTTAGAACAGTGCTTGGCACATATTAAGTGCTTAACAAATACCATCATTATTATTCCACATGGGTTACATGTCCATGCTAGAAAATACCCCAAGGGACCTAGGGCTGGTGCGGAAAATTCACCTTAAGGGACTTATCTGGTCAACAGGTTGGGCAATCCCCAAAGTCTTTGAGAGGAGCTGTTCTGGGGCAATGCCTGTAACCTAGAAACACTCCCCACCCCCGCTCCAAGCAGCCTGGGCCAAATATGGAGGAACCGTTGGAAGAAGATTCTGGTCAAGTACCAATCTGTACCTGGGAAACCTTAAATACAAGCCCTCCAGAAACATATTGCTAAAAGTTGTCATCCTTTTCTGTTCTTCTGGCAATTCCTTGATCAACAATGCACCAATAGACAAAGATGTAGAGACTAAATCTAGGAAGCTCACTGGCTGGGTTGAAGCAACCAGGTGGCATCAATTTTTGGTTAAAATGAGTCGCGGTCATAATAATAATAATATTTGATAAGCATTTACTCTGTGCCAAGCACTGTACTAAGCACTGGGGCAGATACAAGATAATCAGGTCAGACAGAGTCTCTGTCCCATATGGGGCTCCCAATCTAAGCAGGAGGGAGGACAGATATTTAATCCTTGTTTTACAGATGAGGAAACTGAGGCTTAGAGGAGTTAAGTATCTTGCCCAAGTTCCCACAGCAGGCAGTGACAGAGCCAGGATTAGAACCAATGACCTCTGATTCCCAAGCCTGTGCTCTTTCCACTAAGCCACGCAGCTTCCCAATCCCGAAAGCATTGGCTGGAAATAGTGAAGCTTCCCCTTCATAACTGGGACTCCTTGAAGTAACCTGTATCTTCCACCTTACTGAATTAGCTCTTCGGCTTCCTTGTCCTGCTCCCTGAGGCTCTAACCATAGGCTGGCTGGCTGCCCCACAGGCCAGCTTCTATTTAGAGTTCACAGAAGCCTCCCCTCACCCCCCCAATGTGTTCCCTGGTAGAGTCCTCTCCACCACCACTATCATTCTCTTCTCTGGCTAATCCAACTACTTAGCATCCAGGCCCACCTGCTGCTGTCAGTTAGTCAGTCACTGGTATTGAGGGAGCACCTACTGTGCGCCAAGCACTGTACTAAGCATTTGAGAGTATAGAATAGAAGCAAAACACACATTTTCTGCCCTCAAGGAATTTACAATCTAATGGGGGAGATCTAAATATTGATACAGTAGGGTAGCGACATAGTGTGATGGAGGAAAATTGGGCCTGGGATTTGGAGGATCTGGGTTCTAATCCTAATATTGCCATTGGCCTGCTGAATGGCCCTGATCAAGTCACTTAAATTCTCCAGCCTCAGCTTCCTCCTCTGTAAAATGGAAACAATAATACCTGTCTTTACCTCACAGGGGTGATGTGAGGACAAAACAGAGCCAAGTAATTTGAAAGTGCTTTGGGAATAAAAACCATCTATAAATCAAGGGATCATGATAGAAGAAAAAAATTATTGCTCAGAGCATTCAAAAATGCATAAGTGTTGAAGGGGTAAGAGTGACTGCTGGATAATCCAGCTGGGAGCAGTGGGATTTGATCAGGAAAGGCCTCTGGGAGGAGGTGGAGGTTTCAGGAGACCTTTAAGGATGGGGACAGCTGTGGTCTATCAGATTTGAAGGAGAAGGGTGTTCTGGTCAGGGATAAGGATATGAGCAAAGGATTAGTAGCAAGAGAGGTGAGAGCAAGGGACTGTGAAAAGGTCAGCTTGGGAGTCGCAGAGATCACAAGCTGGGGAGACATGGGGAAAGAGAATTACTAGACAGCCTTGAAGCCAATGGTCAGGAGTTCCTGCTGGATGTGAAGGGAAACAGGGAGCCATGGGGGGGATTTTTGAACCATAGGGAGACGTGCACTGAGCATCGTTTTCAGAAGATGGATCCAGGCCACGGAAGGTGGTGTGGATTGATGGGGGGGGGGGGGCAGTGTGAGGGGGTGAGAGGCACTACAGCTCGCCTTCACCATGGGTTACCCAGCTCCCATCCCCCTAGGGAGACAAGTTGGCAGCACAAAGCCTGCTTGGTCCAGATTCCCAGGGAGGGCCCCAAATCCAAATCCCACAACGAGTCCCAGTATGAGAGTCGCCACCCACCCCCTCCTTCCCCCAGCGCCCCGCCTCCCCTCGCCCCTTTCAGGCACGGCCTTCCTCACCATGGCGCATCACCCAGGCAACGGATTCCTTCAAGCGGAAAACACCCTGCGGCTTTGCCTCCCTCCCAGGCTCCACAGGACAGCCCGGCTCCCCTGCCTGAGAGAGACACATGCAGGAGCATTTATAGGGTCAGCCTAGAAGATCGCTAGCCCCTGGCAGGATCTCTGGGAACCCACAGCCCTCACCTTGGCCTTGGACCATGCCCCACTCCTCCTCAGCAAAGGGCACATAAGTCTGGGGCTTGCTGTGCTTTGAGCCACATGCAAAGGGGAAATGTTTTTCTCCTGAATGGGACCCCCACTCCCTTCCCCCACTGTATGCCTTCCTCTCATATCAGGGCCCCTGACACATTCACATATGCCCTGCTGCCAATCAATCCAATCAGTGGAAAACAACTCTCACATGACACAGAGACAGCCAACCAGCCAGCCAGTCCTCAAGCTGACCCAAGGATCCACTTTGGGTGAAGGGCCAGACTGTGCGCTGTGGGGAGGGATGGAGGGAGGAGGAGGACAGGGTTTCTGCTCTCGAGAAGACGTGGTTCCTGCCTACGAGGGGATGACAGTCTGATGGGGGAGACAGTACACACACACACACACACACACACACACACACACACACACACACACACACACACACACACACACACACACCCACACACACACACACACACACACACACACACACACACACACACACACACACACACCCCACACACACCACCTTCCGGATGGGGAGGTGGTCCAGAAGGCAAAGACACAGTCACTGCCCCCTAGGAGTTGCCCACTTGATGGAGGAAACCAGACAGACCCAAAGACACCAACAGGCCAGGCTTCTTGGAGGAACTGGACTTTTAATCACTTTGAAGGAGGTTGGGTGGATGAGACTTAGCTAAGGAGAATGAGGAGAGCCAGCCCCTAGGCCTTCTCAGCACACTGACCCCAGGTCCCAGACAGGCTAGCCAGCCCCTCAGCCTGAGCCTCCAGCAGCCTTGTGAGCTTTGTCCCTGGGGAGAAAGCCAAGCCTAATTTCAACATCCAGTTCCTGTGACCCGAGACAGATAATAACCAGTTTCACAATCTCCAGGCAGTTTAACCCATTTGAACCAGAGCAGACTCTTTGGAGTTTGGCTCCCTACCTCTGTCTCTTTATCTGGCAAATCCACCCAATCACTGTCATCACCGCCACCATCACTGCCTCCCCACCTCCCTCCCAGGGGTTTGCCTGCTGGCTTCTTCCTTCCCTGCCTGCCAGGCCTCTGTGAGCCGTTCATTGAGCACCTACTGTGCTCAAAGCACTGGATCAAGTGCTTGGGAGAGTCCGATAGAGTTAGTGTACATAATTCATGCCATCAAGGAGCTTAAGTCTACTGTCTAAAGAGCCCTGGACTAAGGGCTTGGGAGAGTGCAATAGAGTTAGTGGACACAATCCCTGTCCTCAAGGAGCTCACAGTCCAGTGGAGGGCAGACACTAAAATCAATTACAGATTTCTTCTGGCAGCGACAGAGTCAACGTGAGTTTTGGGATGGGATGCTGGGCAGGTCAGTCATTTTTAATTGCACATTGGACATTGTTTCTGGGGGATTCCCCTTGTGTCCACTCGGTAAAAATGGGTGGCTGGAGTTTCCTTAGGGAGCTGACCCCTGGACTCCATTTGTGCCAATCTGTCATCTTTCTTCTGGCTCCAGAGGAGCCATCGCCTGCAAGCCCGGATCCGGGCACTGCTTGGTTTGGGATTAGCACTGGAGCTCCATACCCTGAATGGAGTGAGAAGCCGGAGTGCTGCCCTGGGTGCCACTGGAAGAAACACTTGCCATGCAGTTGTACTTGTTTGGGAGTCACAAAAATTAAAGTTAAAAGAAAGCCCAGAATTTAGAAATTTAAATCCAGTTTTATCCAAATTAAAAATAAAAGAAATCGTTATCCTCAAACAGTATTTTTTTCTTCAAACTGTCTCCCCCAACCCCAAATTTCTACCCTAAAATAGGGTAGAAATAGGGTCAGCCCCATGCTCCTTCCAGCCCAGGATTCTGAACCATTCTTCTCCAAACTCCTTGAGCAAGTTTTCTTTTTACGGTATTTGCTAAGTGCCTTCTATGTGTTAAGCAGTGTGGCCTAGTGGATAGAGCATGGGCCTGGGAGTCAGAAGGAACTGGGTTCTAATTCTGGTACAACCACTTGTCTGCTGTGTGACCTTGGGTAAGTAACTTAACTTCTCTGTGCCTCAATTCCCTCCTGGGTAAAATGTGAGCCCTAAGACTGATTAAGACTGTGAGCCCTATTTGGGACAGGAACTGAATCTAACCTGATTATCTTGTCTGTACCCCCAGTGCTTAGTACAGTGCCTGGCACATAATAAGCCTTAATAAATACCATTAAAAAAAGCACTGTTCAAAGCATTCGGGTAGATACTATTATTATTATACAATTGTTATCAGGTATTGAATTCCCCTTTAACAGATGAGGGAACTGAGACACAGAGAAGGTCAATGACTTACCCAAGGTCACACAACAAGCAAGTGGCAGAGCCAGAATTAGAACCCAGGTCATTTGATTTCCAGGCCCATGCTTTTTCCACTAGGCCCTGCTGCTTCTCCAAGTTGTCTACACTCTCTGTTTCCACTTTCTCTCCTCCATCTCTCTCCTCAATCCCCTGCAATCTAGCTTCTGCCCCCTCCATTCCACAGAAACAACCCTCTTCAAGGTCACCAATGACCTCCTTCTTGTCAAATGCACTGACCTCTACTCCATCCTAAACCTGCTGGACCTCTCTATTGCCTTTGAAACTATGGCCCAATCCCTTCTCCTTGAAACATGATCTATCTTTGGTTTCCCACATGGGTTGCATTGTCCATGTGTCAATTTACTCTACTGAAGTAGAAGTAGTAGTAGTAATAGTATTCATTAAGTGCTTACTGGGTGCAGAGCACTTACTAAGCACTGGGAACAATACAGTTGGAGAGCAGCATGGCCTAGTGGAAAGCTCACAGGCCTGGGGAGTCAGAAGACCTGGGTTCTAAACTCAGCTCTGCCATTTGCCTGCTAGGTGATCTTGGGCAAGTCACTTTGCTTCTCTGGGTCTCAGTTTCCTCATCACTAAAATGGGGATTCGATATACGTTCTTCCTCCACCTGAGGGCTCTCTGTGGGACAGGGACTGTGTCCAACCTGATTATCTTGTATCTACCCCAGCAAATACTATAGAGCTTGGCACAGAGTAAACCCTGAACAAATACCATTATTAGACAAGGTCACTGTTCTATATTCTGCAAAGAATTTAGTACAGTGCTCTGCACACAGTAAGCGCTCAATACATACCACCAATTGATTGGCTGATTGATTCTTGTCCTTATTCTCCTCCTCATCCATAGTTCTTTAAGTTCTCTGGGCAGTCCAATTGGCTACATGTCACTTCATTGTGCTGTAGTTTCCCAAGTGCTTAGTATTTTGCTCTGCACCTAGTGGGTGTTTGATAAAGGCTGTTACTGTTACTGTGCCACTGAAACACATTCCTGAAGGCAGGGATCATTTCGGGCTATTCTATCATATTTTTTCAAGCCCTTAGTCCAGTGCTCTGCATATAGTAAGCGCTTAATACATACCATTGCTTGATTAACTGATGATCTTGGGGAAGACTACAAGAAACTGGACAACAACAGAAGAACCCAGGCAGAAATGAATCATATTTACAATGTGTCCAGAGTGGAACATTGATCCAGGGTGGAAAATTGACCTTGCTGGTGACCAGGGCTGAGAGAACAGATCTCAGGTGGGGGAAATAGTCGGATCCCACTCCACTCCTCTCCTCCCCTCCCATTTCTGAAATCTCTAGGTTTACTCATGCTCTTTCAGTCTCTTTCCCTGTCTCTCTCTCTCTCTGTCTCTCTCTCTAGTCTCAGTCTCTCTTTCACTCACTTGCTGGGGGTGTGGCCTTCCTCCCCTTTTAGTCTGGGACCTGATTAAGGATAGGAAGCTGGGCCTAATTCTTTCTCAGGACCCCACATTCTCCATTGGCACAGCTTCCTGCCCCTGAGCAGCCCTGGCCAAGGAGTTGACAGCTCAAATCCTGGGGGCTCCACCCTCTAGCTGCTCCTTCCACCCTTTCCACTGTTCCTTCAAAAATCTGTAAATACAGCTCCCTTCTCCCTGCTCCTGTTTGATCAATCGATCGTATTTATTGAGCACTTACCATGTGAAGAGCACTGCCCTAAGCACCTGGGAGAAAACAACACAACAGAAGTAGCAGACATGTTAATAATAATAATAATGGCATTTGTTAAGCACTTACTATGTGCAAAGCACTGTTCTAAGTGCTGGGGGGGATACAAGGTGATCAGGTTGTCCCACGTGGGGCTCACAGTCTTAATCCCCATTTTACAGATGAGGTAACTGAGGCACAGAGACATTAAGTGACTTGCCCAAAGTCACACAGCTGACAAGTGGCGGGGCCGGGATTAGAACCCATGACCTCTGGCTCCCAAGCCCATGCTCTTTCCACTGAGCCACGCTGCTTCTCTAAGCATTGTTCCCTGCCCACAGTGAGTTTATAGTCTAGAGGACAAGTTTACAGCCTGATAGCTTTCTCGGGTTTAACACAAATCCCTTTTACTGCTGGAGAAGCAACTTGGCCTAGTGGATAGAGTACGGGCCTGGGAGTCAGAAGGATTTGGTTCTAATCCTGGATCTGCCACTTGTCTGCTGTGTGACCTTGGGCAAGCTGCTTAACTTCTCTGTGCTTCAGTTACCTCATCTGTAAAATGGGGATTAAGACTAAAAGCCTCTGCTGTCTTCAACCCTGTGGACCACCCCCTTCTCATTAATTAATTAATTCATTCATTCATTCATCCAATCGTATTTATAGAGCGCTTACTGTGTGCAGAGCACTGTACTAAGCACTTGGGAAGTACAAGATGGCAACATATAGAGAGGGTTCCTACCCAACAACAGGCTCACAGTCTAGAAGGGGGAGACAGACAGCAAAACAAAATATGTGGACAGGTGTCAAGTCGTCGGAACAGATAGAATTAAAGCTAAATGCACAAAATTAACAAAATTAATAGAATAGTAAATATGTACAAGTAAAATAAATAGAGTAATAAATCTGTACAAACATATATACAGGTGCTGTGGGGAGGGGAAGGAGGTAGGGTCTAAGTAGGAGGGAGAACAGGTATTGAACCACCTTTTTAGGTATGAGAGAACGGAGGCACAGAGAAGTTAGGTGACTTGCCTAAGATCACACAGCAGACAAGTGGTGAAGCCTCTGACTCCCAGGCCCATACTATTTCCACTAAGCCATGTTGCTTCTCTATCATACTCTCCCAAGCAATTAGTACAGTGCTCTGCACACGGTAAGACTCAATAAATACCACTGATTGATGGGAGAATTAGGGGGAGCAGTAGATTGGGAAGGGAAGATGAGGTATTTGGTTTTAGACATATTGAACTTGAGGTTAAGTAGCATTTCCAGGAGAAGGGGCGGTCCACTGAGCCGAGGGTATCCAATAGGTCAAGAAGAAATAGGGCAGAGCCCATTAGATTTGCCAAGGAGGGTTTTATACTCTAATGGGATTAGTCAGAGAAGGCTTCCTGGCTTTTTCAGGAGGTGGTGAAGATGGGGAGTGATGTGGTTTGATGAGGCTGAGTGGGGAGGGAGTTCCAGGAGGCAGAAGAGTCAAAGGACAGTTAGGAGGTTGGCGTGCGCTGATGGTAAAGTGTGAGCTGGCCTGGAGCAGGGGAAGAGAGGAGGTAGGTAGAAGGGAGACAGTGGGTGGCTAGCCTTGAAGCCGATGGTCAAGGTCAATGTATTCTTCCTAGAGTTTAATACAGTCCAGTCCTTTGCCCATGTCGAGCCCCTGATAAAGGTCTTGATGATGAGGACGAATTTGACTGCCATGACCAAGCAGTGCCACCAGAGGGAGGCAAGCAGCGTCATTTCAGGGAAAATCCGAAGCACTTGGCTCTGGGAATCCGGGTTTCAGGGAGACTTTCCGACATTCACTTATGTCTCCTCCCTTTCCTTTCCTCCCCAGCAGTCCTGTGGGAGTTGTCAAAGATGGCTCCCTTGGAAAGTTGCCCCAGAAACACTTGTTTAGCGAGGATGGGCCCATGGGACCTTGGGGATAGTGAGGGGTTTGGGCTCAGGTGTAGCATCTGGAAAGGGAGAGAGACAGAGAGAGAGAGAGACATCATCATCATCATCATCATTATCATCATCATCATTCGCATTTAAACAGTGCTTACTGTGTGCAGAGCACTGTACTAAGCGCTTGGAAGAGTACAATACAACAGAGTTGCCAGATGTGTTTCCTACCCACGATGAGCTTGCAGTGTCATAGTTCTCTTCCTCCTCCTCCTCCAGGAAGTCTTGTCTGAGTCACCCTGCCCACTCTCCTGCCTGCCAGCACCATCTATGACTTACTCCTCCCCCTTTACTAATACCAGCCAAGAGCATTGTTTGCCTGTTCCTAAGGATGGGGACCACCTACACATCTGTCCTGTATCCCCCATTCGACTGGGAGCTCCCTGAGAGTAGGGAGAGAGTGTTTGCTCCAGCTGTTCCAGGAAGTGGTAAGGTGGGTGGTGGGCCTATGGAGGAGGTTGATTGGCTGTGGATCTGTCACCTGTCGACTAGGGATGGGTTCATTCAGTGATCGGCCAGGCGAGAGAGAGAGAGAGAGAGAGAGAGAGAGAGAGAGAGAGAGAGAGACTGGGGACGGAAAGACTGAGTTTTATATAAAATTTATTCCGCAAGGCGAATTGAATTATTTAGTTGTTTAGGCGCAATGGATTGAGCTTCCCTTTCCGGAGGAATGTAATCAATTAGCAATATTCGAGCTTCCCTAACGGGAGGAACTCAATCATATGTTAATCGCGCTTGGGTGAGGCGGCTAGCTCTCACTCATGTGCACTTCCCACTCGGGAAGAATCCACTTACTTTCCCACATGGGAAGAATTCATTCCATTACCCATGCCCATGGTGGGCGGCTAGCTCTCACCATGTGCTCTCCCTACATGGGAGGAATCCACTCATGATTCCCATCAGCAGCGGGGCACTTGGGTCCCACCCACGAGACACTCACCCGTCCCGCGGCCCTTGCCTCAGTGTGTTGGTTCTGGTTGCAGAGCGGCCATATCAGGCAAAAACTCCTCACCCTCAGCTTCAAGGCTCTCCATCACCTCGCCCTCTCCTACCTCACCTCCATTCTCTCCTTCTACAGCCCAGCCTGCACCCTCCACTCCTCTGCCGCTAATCTCCTCACTGTGCCTTGTTCTTGCCTGTCCCACCATCAGCCCCCGGCCCACGTCCTCCCCCTGGCCTGGAATGCCCTCCATCCATACATCCGCCAAGCTAGCTCTCTTCTTCCCTTCAAAGCCCTACTGAGAGCTCACCTCCTCCAGGAGGACTTCCCAGACTTAGCCTCCTCCTTCTTCTCCCCCTACTCCCCCTCTCCATTCCCCCACCTTACCTCCTTCCCCTCCCCACAGCACCTGTATATATGTATATATATTTGTACTCATTTATTACTCTATTTATTTATTTTACTTGTACATATTTATTCTATTCATTTTATTTGGTTTATGTTTTGTTTTGTTGTCTGTCTCCCCCTTCTAGACTGTGAGCCCGCTGTCGGGTAGGGACCATCTCTATATGTTGCAAGCTTGTACTTCCCAAGCGCTTAGTACAGTGCTCTGCACACAGTAAGCGCTCAATAAATATGATTGAATGAATGAATGAATGAATCTGGCCTTCTGGGCAGAGAAAGACACGTGGGCTGCCGCTGCTGCTGCTGCAGCTCCTCCTGCTGCTGCATGTCTCCTTGTTCTGACCCCGAAGGTCAGAGGCGACAGGTATTTATCACCTGTGCCCCTAGGCCATTCCAGCTTCTGGCCTCAGTCTATCCAATCTCTGCCCTCCCCCCTCCTCCATACCTAATTTGATTGGCACGAGGGCGAGGGACACCTTCTGTATTCCCAGCTTGGGCTGTCAATCTAGCAGTTTTGGTTGTGGGGGCCGTATCCCATCTTCACTTCCGAGTTCCGCCTGCTGGCTCAGGTGGTCATGAGATAGTATTTGACCTTGAGATGGCAGGTACCCCAGGGTCACCTCGGGACAGGATCCCAGTATGTCTTTCCTAACTTCACAGCCCCAAGTCACCTCAAGCACAGCAGTCCTGGCTGTCAGCGGGGAACAGACTGTTGGCTGGGCTCCGTTAGGGACAGATTCCCAATTGCAGGGCAAACTGTAAACTCGTTATGGACAGGGAATGAGTCTGCTAATTCTGTTGTACTGAACTCTCCCAAGCACTTAATACAGTGCTCTGCACATAGTAAGTGCTCAATAAATGCAATTGATTGATTGATTGAGAATAAGAGGGAGTCAGGCCTGTCTAGCACATGGAACAACTTGGATCTATTCCATTTGCACAGTCTGAGGCTAAAGCTCCTTGAAGCCAGGGAACGTTTCTACTAACTCTGTTGTATTGCTCTCCCCAAATGCTTAGTACAATGCTCTGCACTCAGGCAGTGCTCAATAAATATCACTGATTGATTGATCGATGGCCAAAATTAAATGACAAGATCCCACCCCAATCCTGCACTGAAATCCTGCAATGTTCTTTCTTTTTTCCTTCCTTCCTTCCTTCCTTCCTTCCTTTCTGCATTGACTGGAGAGGAGAGAGGTTGGAGCCTGGGAGACCAGCAAGAAGGCTGATACAATAATCTAGTCGTGATGTGAAGAGCAGCCATTTAGATGGAGAGGAAAGGGAGGATTCTGGAAATGGGGTGTGCGAAAAACTGATAATGATAATTTAGCCACAGATTTGAATGAATATGGGAGTTGAAAGAGAAGATGAATCAAGGATAATGCCCAGATTGTGGGCTTCAGGAACAGGGAGGTTGGTGGTATCATTATTATAATGGTATTTATTAAGTGCTTACTTTCTGTGAAGAACTGTTCTAAGCACTGGAGTAGGTACAGGTAAATCAGATTGGACACAGTCCCTGTCCCACGTGGGGCTCACAGTCTAAGTAGGAGGGGGAACAGGTATTGAATCCCCATTTTACAGTTGAGGAAACCGAGGCTCAGATAAGTGAAGTGACTTGAGTGACTTGCACAAGGTCCCCCAGAGGGCAAGAGGCAGAGCTGGGACTAGGGCCCAGGTTCTCTGACTCCCAGGCCAGTGTTCTTTCCACTAAACCACGCTGCTTCAACTGTAGTGGATGAATTTGGTGGAGGAGAGGATTTGGGAGGGAAGATGAGGAGTTCAGTTCTGGTCAGTCCCTGATCATTCATTCAATCATATTTATTGAGCGCTTACTGTGTGCAGAGCACTGTACTAAGCACTTGGGAAGTACAAGTCGGCAACATATAGAGACGGTCCCTACCCAACAACGGGCTCACAGTCTAGAAGATTAGACTCTTTGTCTAGAATCTTGGCAGCATACCCTAAAGAGGAAGTGCAGAAAAAGGGTAGCAGGAGAAGGATAGAAATGGGTTTTTGGGGGAGAGGTTAGAGGGGTTGGAGTAGTTTGGCCTGAAGAAAAAAAGCCTGAGGGTTGACTTAACAGCCTCCAAGTCTATAAAAGGGTTTTTATTCTCCATGTCCACTGAGGACTGAACTAGAAGAAATGGGCTTACACTGTAGCAAGAGAAAATTCAGTCAGACCGAAGAATGAACTTCCTGTCAGTGCTACAACACTAGAACAGGAGTTTAAGGGAGGATATGGGAACTCTTTCTCAAGAGATCATAGGGAAAGAGCAGATATTGGTCTTCCTTAGAAGGGTTAGTTAGGGAGCCTGGAGTCCCGGGGCTGGATCAGTTGACCCCTCGATGTCCCTTCTGGCTCTGGGGTTCTTTAGTGGATTCCTCGCCTCTGAACTGGGATCTTGCAGAGGGAGTGGCCAGCTGTTCTCCATCTCCACTAAAGTAAGGACAAGAGAAAATTAGGCTTAAGCTGAAGCATGGAGAATGCAGGCTGGGCAAGAGGAAGAACTTCCCAACAGTGACAGCTGCTATCAGAGCAGGTGTCGAATCTCCTCCTCCCAAGTCACTGAGGAACAGAGTAGCACCTTCCCCCTCCCACTGTGTTTCTGGGCTAAGGGAGGTGCCGGCATGCCTGGATGCAGGGGAAAGGACAGGATGACCTTTCCAGGACACTCCCAGCCCTAGTTGTCTCTAGGTTGGCCTAGATCTGCTTGAAGGTGGTGGGAACCCTCTCGCCTTAATGATGTGTTGGACCAGTTCTCTACCTCCCCTCCCCCTACTCATGGGAGCAGGATGAAAATGGGTGTGGAGGATGGGGAGCTCCCGGTGGTGGTGGGGGGAAGGGGCTTGGGGACGGAGCCCAGGGGAGGCGGTGGGGGGGGGGGGGACACACATACAAACAATGCTGACACTGTGCAGCCAGCCAGCACCTCCTCCCTCTCGCTTTCCACCATAGCCAGCCTGGCGTGGGGCCCAGAGTGACGTGGCCTGACTCTCCTCCCGCCCCTCGTCCATGCTGCCCAGACAGGCCTGCGGGGGGTGGCCCCCTAGCCTCCCACTCTGAAAGACACCCCTTGTGCTGGGTGGGCTGGGACCAGGGCCTCTCTCTTCCATAGATGCCCTGGATCAGCTGGCCCAGCAGCCAAGCCCTCCCCATCGGAGGCCTTATCCTCTGGCCTCTGGCCCAGGCTAGCTGGCACCCACTCAGGGTGACTCACACTCTGGCTCCTGGACCGGCACTTGGGAGCCTGTTGTTGGGTAGGGACCGTCTCTATAAGTTGCCGATTTGTACTTCCCAAGCGCTTAGTACAGTGCTTTGCACACAGTAAGCGCTCAATAAGTACGATTGAATGAATGAATGAATGACACATGGGGTCTCCTCCCTTGAGGGCTTGTGGGAGGGGTGGTGAGCAAGAGTTGGGGGGATGCTGAGGTTGGAGGGAGGGAGAGAATGAGGAAAGGAGGGAGGGAAGAAAGGAGAACCGGGCCTCTCTGCCCTGGCTTTCCTCACCTGGTGTCCGCGGCTTGGCATTTTCCTCAAAAACCTCCAATGGCTACCAATCAATCTGCGCATCAGGCAGAAACTCCTCACCCTGGGCTTCAAGGCTCTCCATCACCTTGCCCCCTCCTACCTCACTTCCCTTCTCTCCTTCTACTGCCCAGCCCGCACCCTCCGCTCCTCCGCCGCTAATCTCCTCACCGTACCTAGTTCTCGCCTGTCCCGCCATCGACCCCCGGCCCACGTCATCCCCCGGGCCTGGAATGCCCTCCCTCTGCCCATCCACCAAGCTTGCTCTCTTCCTCCCTTCAAGGCCCTGCTGAGAGCTCACCTCCTCCAGGAGGCCTTACCCAGACTGAGCCCCTTCCTTCCTCTCCCCCTCGTCCCCCTCTCCATCCCCCCATCTTACCTCCTTCCCTTCCCCACAGCACCTGTATATATGTATATATGTTTGTACATATTTTTTACTCTATTTATTTATTTGTACATATCTATTCTATTTATTTTATTTTATTAGTATGTTTGGTTTTGTTCTCTGTCTCCCCCTTTTAGACTGTGAGCCCACTGTTGGGTAGGGACTGTCTCTATATGTTGCCAATTTGTACTTCCCAAGTGCTTAGTACAGTGCTCTGCACATAGTAAGCGCTTAATAAATACGATTGATGATGATGATGATGATGATGATTTTAGGGAGCTTCAGACAGGGATCAAGCTAGTCCAGGCTGGGGGTGGGGGGTGTGGAGGGAGTCTGTCCCACCTACACTTTCCCCTTTCTCCTGCCACCTGGAAGTTCAGTGTTGACCCTGGCCTTCTTGAATGGCTGCTGTCTCTTTACTGGGTGTTGGGAAGGGGAGCCCCACCCTCTAGAGTGGGAAGAGTGAGCTTCTTTCTCAAGCCCGGGGTCCCTGTCCCTCCCTCCTCCCTAGAGCCCTGCCCTGCTTGTGACTCTGGGGCCTGGTAGCCCTGTCCTGCTTGTGACTCTGGGGCCTGGTCTAACCTGAGCCCAGTCCAGAAGGAGCCCCTTCCTGGTGCCCAGCCCGCCAGGTTCAGAACATCTCCTCCCCTCTCCCCATTGCTTTGGACCTGCCCAAGGCCGAAGGGAGTCCTGGGAACCCAATCTGCCATTCATGGGGTTTAACCTCCTCTAGGGGCTCTAAGACCTGGCACGGCCTAGGTAACTCCATCTTCCAAGAGACCCTGAGAGTGGGAGGCCTCTCCCCTTGTCACTGACTCCCAGGTGAGATGGGCCTCCAGGAAGAACTGCAGGCAGCCAGGCAGAGCATGAACTAGGTAACAATAATAATAATGATGGTACTTGCTAAGCTCTTACTATGTGCCAAGCACTGTTCTAAGCACAGGAGTAGATACAAGACAATCAGTTTGGACACAGTACCTGTCCCACATAGGGCTCAAACTCTTAATCCCCATTTTTACAGACGAGGTAACAGGCCCAGAGAAGCAAAGCCTCCCCCTTTTTCTCTTCTCCTCCTCCCCTCCCCATCTCCCCCCACCCCCCTGCCCTATCCCCTTCCCCTCCCCACAGCACTCGTGTATATTTGTACACATTTATCACTCTATTTATTTTATTAATGATGTGGATATAGCTATAATTCTATTTATTCTGAGGGCATTGACACCTATCTACTTGTTTTGTTTAGTTGTCTGTCTCCCCGTTCTAGACTGTGAGCCCGTTGTTGGGTAGGGACCATCTCTATATGTTGCCTATTTCTACTTCCCAAGGCTTAGTACAGTGCTCTGCACACAGTAAGCACTCAATAAATATGATTGATTGACTGAATGAATAAATATCTATCCCAGCGCTTAGAACAGTACCGGGCAAATAAGTGCTTAAATACAATTATTATTATTATTCTCAGCTTTTAATTTCCCCTGCATCTGCCTCTAGGGTTTTACATCTATCTGTCCTCCTCCTCCTTCTCCTCTTCCTTCTCCTCCAAGAGAAGCAGCTGTCTGAGAGAAGCAGCATGGCTTAGTGGAAAGAGCACCAGTTTGGGAGTCAGAGGTCATGGGTTCTAATCCAGGTTTCACTACTTCTCAGCTATGTGACTTAGGCAAGTCACTTAACTTCTCTATGCCTCAATTCCCTCATCTGTAAAATGGAGATTAAGATTGTGAGCCCACCTGAGACAACCTGATAACCTTGTATCTACCCCAGCACTTAGAACAGTGCTTGGCATATAGTAAGTGCTTAACAAATACCATCATCATCGTCATCATCATCCTCTTCCTCCTCCTCCTTCTACTCCTCCTCTTCCTCCTCCTCCTCCTCCTCGTCATCATCCTGCTAAAGGCAGGCACATGTTTTCTCCTCCCTCTATCCCTTCTGCTTGTGCCCTGATCATGCCTCTGAAAACTGTGTGTGGATTCAGGCCAGACTGGAGACTGTCTCCGCTGTGTCCCTGGTTCATTCATTCATTCATTCATTCGTATTTATTGAGCACTTACTGTATGCACAGCACTGTACTAAGCGCTTGGGAAGTACAAGTTGGCAACATATAGAGATGGTCCCTACCCAACAGTGGGCTCACAGTCTAGAAGGGGGAGACAGAGAACAAAACAAAACATATTAACAAAATAAAATAAGTAGAATAAATATGTACAAGTAAAATAAATAAATAAATAGGGTAATAAATATGTACAAACATATATACATATATACAGGTGCTGTGGGGAAGGGAAGGGGGGATGGAGAGGGGGAGGAGGGGGAGAGGAAAGAGGAGGCTCAGTCTGGGAAGGCCTCCTGGAGGAGGTGAGCTCTCAGTAGGGCCTTGAAGGAGGAAGAGAGCTAGCTTGGTGGATGTGGGGAGGGAGGGCATTCCAGGCCAGGGGGATGACATGGGCCGGGGGTCTATGGCGGGACAGGTGAGAATGAGGCACGGTAAGGAGATTAGCGGCAGAGGAGCGGAGGGTGTGGGCTGGGCTGTAGAAGGAAAGAAGGGAGGTGAGGTAGGAGGGGGCGAGGTGATGGAGAGCCTTGAAGGGTGAGGAGTTTCTGCCTGATATGTAGGTTGATTGGTAGCCACTGGAGATTTTTGAGGAGGGGATTAACATGCTCAGAGCGTTTCTGGACAAAGACAATCCGGGCTGTGGCGTGAAGTATGGATTGAAGTGGGGAGAGACAGAAGGATGGGAGATCAGAGAGTAGGCTGATACAGTAATCCAGACGGGACAGGATGAGAGCTTGAACGAGCAGGGTAGCGGTTTGGATGGAGAGGAAAGGGCAGATCTTGGCAATGTTGTGGAGGTGAGACCAGCAGGTTTTGGTGACGGCTTGGATGTGAGGGGTGAACGAGAGAGCGGAGTCGAGGATGACACCAAGGTTGCGGGCTTGTGAGACGGGAAGGATGGTAGTGCCATCAACAGTTCTTTCTTGGGGAGGGGGCAGTGTCTGAGGTAAGAGTAGGTGCTATGGAAGTTAGAGCTGGGCTGGCTCCCAATCAATCAATGCTATTCATTGAGCGCTTACTGTGTGCAGAGCACTGTACTAAGCACTTGGCCCCAGGCTTCATCTTATTCACAGCTAGTGTCCCAGAGATGGTGGGAGTCTTCCAAAGGCCATTCAGTAGAGCCCCCTGCCTCCAAGTAGGCTCCCCTCTTCAAAGCCCTACTAAAAGCTCACCTCCTCCAGGAGGACTTCCCAGACTGAGCCCCCCTTTTCCTCTGCTCCTCCTCTCCTCCCCATCGCCCCTACTCCCTCCCTCTGCTCTACCCCCCCACCCCACAGCACTTGTGTATATATGTACATATTTATTATTTGATTTATTTTATTAATGATCTGTAATAATAATAATAATAATGTTGGTATTTGTTAAGCACTTACTAAGTGCCAAGCACTGTTCTAAGTGCTGGGGTATATACAAGGTAATCAGGTTGTCCCACATGGGGCTCACAGTCTTCATCCACATTTTACAGATGAGGTAACTGAGGCACAGAGAAGTTAAATGACTTGCCCAAGGTCACACAGCTGACAAGTGGCGGAGTTGAGATTAGAACCCATGACCTCTGACTCCCAAGCCCGTGCTCTTTCTATAATTCTATTCATTTATATTGATGCTATTGATGACTGTCTACTTGTTTTGTTTTGTTGTCTTTCTCCCCGCTTCTAGACTGTGAGCCCGTTGTTGGGTAGGGATTGTCTCTATTGCTGAATTGTACTTTCCAAGCTCTTAGTACAGTGCTCTGCACATAGTAAGTGCTCAATAAATACGATTGAGTGAATGAATGAATGAACCCATGACCTTCTGACTCCCAGGCCTGTGGTCTATCCATGATTGTGCTGCTTCTGGATCACATTAAGCGCTTGAGAGAATACAATATAACAGAGTTGGTAGAGATGTTCCCTGCCCACAATGAGCTTACAGAAGCAGCAGTGGCACAAGTTGGCCTTTTGAGAGACGGGAAGCCCGGCAGCTGGTAGGTCTCGGGACGTGGGGTACTAGCTGGCCTCCACTAATTCCGGGACAGACTCACTGAGGCTAATCCTCCTAATCCTCCTCGACCTCTCAGCTGCCTTTGACACTGTGGACCACCCCATTCTCCTCAACACGCTATCTGACCTTGGCTTCACAGACTCCGTCCTCTCCTGGTTCTCCTCTTATCTCTCCGGTCGTTCTTTCTCAGTCTCTTTTGCAGGCTCCTCCTCCCCCTCCCATCCCCTTACTGTGGGGGTTCCCCAAGGTTCAGTGCTTGGTCCCCTTCTGTTCTCAATCTACACTCACTCCCTTGGTGACCTCATTCGCTCCCACGGCTTCAACTATCGTCTCTACGCTGATGACACCCAGATCTACATCTCTGCCCCTGCTCTCTCCCCCTCCCTCCAGGCTCGCATCTCCTCCTGCCTTCAGGACATTTCCATCTGGATGTCCGCCCGCCACCTAAAGCTCAACATGTCGAAGACTGAGCTCCTTGTCTTCCCTCCCAAACCTTGTCCTCTCCCTGACTTTCCCATCTCTGTTGACGGCACTACCATCCTTCCCGTCTCACAAGCCCGCAACCTTGGTGTCATCCTCGACTCCGCTCTCTCATTCACCCCTCACATCCAAGCCGTCACCAAAACCTGCCGGTCTCAGCTCCGCAACATTGCCAAGATCCGCCCTTTCCTCTCCATCCAAACTGCTACCCTGCTCATTCAAGCTCTCATCCTATCCCGTCTGGACTACTGCACCAGCCTTCTCTCTGATCTCCCACCCTCGTGTCTCTCTCCACTTCAATCCATACTTCATGCTGCTGCCCGGATTATCTTTGTCCAGAAACGCTCTGGGCATATTGCTCCCCTCCTCAAAAATCTCCAGTGGCTACCAATCAATCTGCGCATCAGGCAGAAACTCCTCACCCTGGGCTTCAAGGCTCTCCATCACCTCGCCCCCTCCTACCTCACCTCCCTTCTCTCCTTCTACTACCCAGCCCGCAACCTCCGCTCCTCCACCGCTAATCTCCTCACTGTACCTCGTTCTCGCCTGTCCCGCCGTCGACCCCCGGCCCACGTCATCCCCCGGGCCTGGAATGCCCTCCCTCTGCCCCTCCGCCAAGCTAGCTCTCTTCCTCCCTTCAAGGCCCTGCTGAGAGCTCACCTCCTCCAGGAGGCCTTCCCAGACTGAGCCCCTTCCTTCCTCTCCCCCTCGCCCCCCTCTCCATCCCCCCATCTTACCTCCTTCCCTTCCCCATAGCACCTGTATATATGTATATATGGTTGTACATATTTATTACTCTATTTATTTATTTATTTATTTATTTTACTTGTACATTTCTATCCTATTTTATTTTGTTGGTATGTTTGGTTCTGTTCTCTGTCTCCCCCTTTTAGACTGTGAGCCCACTGTTGGGTAGGGACTGTCTCTATGTGTTGCCAATTTGTACTTCCCAAGCGCTTAGTACAGTGCTCTGCACATAGTAAGCGCTCAATAAATACGATTGATTGATTGATTGATTGAGGCCCGGACAGACCAAGACCCAGAGTGCAGGATACAAAATTACAGGGCCAGGGTGACTCAGCATGACTGGAGGCCCTGCTTCCTGCCCCAGGCTAAAGGATGAACACATTCATGGGAGTGGGAGGGGGATGGGAAGGGAACGAGATAAAGAGATCCCATTAGGCACTGTCCACTGCTTCCTGAAACACTGTCCTTTCCTGAAATGACCCTCACAGCCTATATCAAAGGATGCACCCATTTCTGTCCCCCTTTTCCGCCCTCCCTTGAGGGCAGGGATCCTGTCTTTTACTTCTTTTGCATGCTTTTCCACCGACTAGAATAGTACTCTCCACACTCGGTAGGCACCTAGCAGCATGGCTCAGTGGAAAGAGCCCGGGCTTGGGAGTCAGAGGTCGTGGGTTCTAATCCCGCCTCTGTCACTTATCGGCTGTGTGACTTTGGGCAAGTCACTTCACTTCTCTGTGCTTCAGTTACCTCATCTGTAAAATGGGGATTAAGATTGTGAGCCCCACGTGGGACAACCTGATCACCCTGTATCCCCCAGCGCTTAGAACAGTGCTTTGCACATAGTAAGCGCTTAACAAATACCATCATTATTAATACAGAGCTCTGCATGCAGTAGGTGCTCAGAAAAGTGCTTCACAACACAGTAAACACTCAATGCAGTGCTCTATATGAAATAGATGCTCAGTTCATAAGGTAGTCATGCTGTTTGGACTTGGTCAAAATGAATCCCACTAGTTTCAGTTCCCACTGTCAGCTTCAGGGCATTAATGGACCACTTTTCTAAGTACATCCTCTCCTGCCCACTTCAGCTGATGGGAATAAAGCCTAACCTCTATCACAGCCTGTGGAGTGATCCTGGTTACTTCCTGGGGTCACGGCTGCCTGCCCCATAGACCTTCAGGAAAGGCTTGGTGGGGGGGGGGGGGGCAGGAAACCTCGGGTCAGACGGCAGAGATGCTTGGGAACAAACAGTTCCCCGGAGCTGTTTCCTTGGAGACAGCTGCCTCCTGTTCCCTTGACAACATGACATGCGGGGAACAATGAAGGTCCTGTCCCCAGCCAGGCACCCCGACAGGGTTGGGATTACTGTCTTGGCTGTGTGGGCTGGAAGCTCCCTGGGGATATAAATAATGCCCAAATTTGGCAGGACCATATGCAGACCCGCCCAACCCCAACATCCCCTTTGGCTCACCTGGGTTTTGTGCCCACCCAACCCCTCCTCGACCCATTTCCTAGGAGCTCCTCAGAGATAGGGCAGGAGCTGGGATACTCCCAGCATGCAGTGCACTTCTGGGGATGCGACCGTTAGTTAGTGGCTCAGGGTTGCTTACCTGAGCTGCTAAGGGGCATAGTGCTTAGGACAGGGGTGGCTCTAAAGAGAGCCCTCCAAAGGGCCCTGGATGTGCTGAGGCCCAGATCAGGCATGGGCAAGGAGGGAGGGGAGAGGAAGCGAGAGGAGCCACCCTGGGTCTCATCCAGGACTTGTCACCCTATTGGAAAAGACCCACACAGCAGCGTGGCTCAGTGGAAAGAGCACAGGCTTTGGAGTCAGATGTCATGGGTTCAAATTCCAGCTCTGCCAATTGTCAGCTGTGTGACTTTGGGCAAGTCACTTAACTTCTCTGGGCCTCAGTTACCTCAGCTGTAAAATGGGGATGAAGACTGTGAGCCCCCTGTGGGACAACCTGATCACCTTGTAACCTCCCCAGCACTTAAAACAGTGATTTGCACATAGTAAGCGCTTAACAAATTGATTCAATCATAATTATTGAGTGCTTACTGTGTGCAGAGCACTGTACTAAGCACTTGGGAAGTACAAGTTGGCAACATATAGAGACGGTCCCTACCCAACAGCGGGCTCACAGTCTAGAAGGGGGAGACAGACAACAAAACAAAACATATTAACAAAATAAAATAAATAGAATAAATATGTACAAATAAAATAGAGTAATAAATACGTACAAACATATATACATATATACAGGTGCTATGGGGAGGGGAAGGAGGTAAGGTGGGGGGGATGGGGAGGGGGAGGAGGGGGAGAGGAAGGAGGGGGCTCAGTCTGGGAAGGCCTCCTGGAGGAGGTGAGCTCTCAGTAGGGCTTTGAAGGGAGGAAGAGAGAGGGAGGAAGAGAACAAATGCCATCATCATTATTATTACTATTATTATTAATCTCTGGGAAAATGAGTGTGAAGCCGGAAGAGTAGAGAACTTGGAATAGAGCCTTGGGGGATGCTCATGGTAAGAGGATGAGATACAGAAGAGGAGCCATTGAGAGAAACTGAGAAGGAGCAATCAGAGAGGTAGGAGGAAAACCAGGAGAGCATTGTGTAGCAAGACCTAGTCCTGATTGGGTTTCCAGGAGGAGGAAATAGTCCATGGGATCAAAAACAGCAGAGATGGAGGAGGATCAGGATAGAATATGATTCTTTGGGTTTCAAGTTAGATGAGAGGTAGTGAATGATGAACCGATCATGGGACAGCGTCTTTGTTTAATTCCCAGCACTCATTACAGTGCTCTGCACACAGTAAACACCTAATAAACATGACTCTAGTAATTGTATTTTTTAAGCACTCACAGTGTGCAGAGCACTGTACTAAGCTCTGGGAAAGAAGTCAAAAGGTGTTAATAATACCTCGGTTGACTTTGGGCAAGTCACTTAACCTTTCTGAGCCCCAAATTCCTCATCTGTAACATGGGGCTAAAGATATCTGCTTCTCCCTGACTTGCAAGGATGCTATGAGGACAAAGTGAGGTTATGGGTGTGAAAGCACTTGGAAACATTAAGCTGCTATACGACTTCAAGGAATTGTTATTACTACAGCAGGTGTCCGCTGCTGAAGAGGAGAGAAGCGGCATGGCCTAGTGGAAAGAGCCCAGGTTTGGGAGTCAAAGGACCTGGGTTCTAATCACATCTCTGCTACTTGTCTGCTGTGTGATCTTGGGCAAGTCACTTACCATTATCCTCAACTCATCTCTTTCATTCAATCGACATACTTAATGTCGCCAAATCCTGTCTGTTCAACCCTCACAACATCGCTAAAATCCACCCTTTCCTCTCCATCCAAAACTACTACCACAATGATCTAAGCATTGTTCTGTCT